>NC_052308.1:76121765-76459509 GCF_016432855.1 Salvelinus namaycush | reverse complement strand
AGTGTAGTGACCACAAGCAGCATGTGGTGGTGGTGTAGGGAACAGAACAGTGTAGTGACCACAGCATGTGGTGGTGGTGTAGGGGAACAGAACAGTGTAGTGACCACAGCATGTGGTGGTGGTGTAGGGACAGGACAGTGTAGTGACCACAGCATAGTGGTGGTGGTGTAGGGAACAGACAGTGTAGTGACCACAGCATGTGGTGGTGGTGTAGGGGAACAGAACAGTGTAGTGACCACAGCATGTGGTGGTGGTGTAGGGGAACAGAACAGTGTAGTGACCACAGCATGTGGTGGTGGTGTAGGGGAACAGAACAGTGTAGTGACCACAGCATGTGGTGGAGGGGAACGGAACAGTGTAGTGACCACAGCATGTGGTGGTGTAGGGAACAGAACAGTGTAGTGACCACAGCATGTGGTGGGTAGGGAACAGAACAGTGTAGTGACCACAGCATGTGGTGGTGGTGTAGGGGAACAGAACAGTGTAGTGACCACAGCATGTGGTGGTGGTGTAGGGGAACGGAACAGTGTAGTGACCACAGCATGTGGTGGTGGTGTAGGGGAACAGAACAGTGTAGTGACCACAGCATGTGGTGGTGGTGTAGGGGAACAGAACAGTGTAGTGACCACAGCATGTGGTGGTGGTGTAGGGGAACAGAGCAGTGTAGTGACCACAGCATGTGGTGGTGGTGTAGGGGAACAGAACAGTGTAGTGACCACAGCATGTGGTGGTGGTGTAGGGGAACGGAACAGTGTAGTGACCACAGCATGTGGTGGTGGTGTAGGGGAACAGAACAGTGAAGTGACCACAGCATGTGGTGGTGGTGTAGGGGAACAGAACAGTGTAGTGACCACAGCATGTAGTGGTGCTGTAGGGGAACAGAACAGTGTAGTGACCACAGCATGTGGTGGTGGTGTAGGGAACAGAACAGTGTAGTGACCACAGCATGTGGTGGTGGTGTAGGGGAACAGAACAGTGTAGTGACCACAGCATGTGGTGGTGGTGTAGGGGAACAGAACAGTGTAGTGACCACAGCATGTGGTGGTGGTGTAGGGGAACAGAACAGTGTAGTGACCACAGCATGTGGTGGTGTAGGGAACAGAACAGTGTAGTGACCACAGCATGTGGTGGTGGTGTAGGGGAACAGAACAGTGTAGTGACCACAGCATGTGGTGGTGGTGTAGGGGAACAGAACAGTGTAGTGACCACAGCATGTAGTGGTGTAGGGGAGGGGAACAGTGTAGTGACCACAGCATGTGGTGGTGGTGTAGGGGAACAGAACAGTGTAGTGACCACAGCATGTGGTGGTGGTGTAGGAGAACAGAACAGTGTAGTGACCACAGCATGTGGTGGTGTAGGGAACAAAACAGTGTAGTGACCACAGCATGTGGTGGTGGTGTAGGGAACAGAACAGTGTAGTGACCACAGCATGTGGTGGTGGTGTAGGGGAACAGAACAGTGTAGTGACCACAGCATGTGGTGGTGGTGTAGGGGAACAGAACAGTGAAGTGACCACAGCATGTGGTGGTGTAGGGGAACAGAACAGTATAGTGACCACAGCATGTGGTGGTGTAGGGGAACAGAACAGTGTAGTGACCACAGCATGTGGTGGTGGTGTAGGGGAACAGAACAGTGTAGTGACCACAGCATGTGGTGGTGCATTAGGGGAACAGAACAGTGTAGTGACCACAGCATGTAGTGGTGGTGTAGGGAACAGGACAGTGTAGTGACCACAGCATGTGGTGGTGGTGTAGGGGAACAGAACAGTGTAGTGACCACAGCATGTGGTGGTGGTGTAGGGGAACAGAACAGTGTAGTGACCACAGCATGTGGTGGTGGTGTAGGGGAACGGAACAGTGTAGTGACCACAGCATGTGGTGGTGTAGGGAACAGAACAGTGTAGTGACCACAGCATGTGGTGGTGTAGGGAACAGAACAGTGTAGTGACCACAGCATGTGGTGGTGGTGTAGGGGAACAGAACAGTGTAGTGACCACAGCATGTGGTGGTGGTGTAGGGGAACGGAACAGTGTAGTGACCACAGCATGTGGTGGTGGTGTAGGGGAACGGAACAGTGTAGTGACCACAGCATGTAGTGGTGGTGTAGGGGAACAGAACAGTGTAGTGACCACAGCATGTGGTGGTGGTGTAGGGGAACAGAACAGTGTAGTGACCACAGCATGTGGTGGTGGTGTAGGGGAACGGAACAGTGTAGTGACCACAGCATGTAGTGGTGGTGTAGGGGAACAGAACAGTGTAGTGACCACAGCATGTGGTGGTGTAGGGGAACAGAACAGTGTAGTGACCACAGCATGTGGTGGTGGTGTAGGGGAACAGAACAGTGTAGTGACCACAGCATGTGGTGGTGGTGTAGGGGAACAGAACAGTGTAGTGACCACAGCATGTGGTGGTGGTGTAGGGGAACAGAACAGTGTAGTGACCACAGCATGTGGTGGTGGTGTAGGGGAACAGAACAGTGTAGTGACCACAGCATGTGGTGGTGGTGTAGGGGAACAGAACAGTGTAGTGACCACAGCATGTGGTGGTGGTGTAGGGGAACAGAACAGTGTAGTGACCACAGCATGTGGTGGTGGTGTAGGGGAACAGAACAGTGTAGTGACCACAGCATGTGGTGGTGGTGTAGGGGAACAGAACAGTGTAGTGACCACAGCATGTGGTGGTGGTGTAGGGAACAGAACAGTGAAGTGACCACAGCATGTAGTGGTGGTGGTGTAGGGGAACAGAACAGTGTAGTGACCACAGCATGTAGTGGTGCTGTAGTGGAACAGAACAGTGTAGTGACCACAGCATGTGGTGGTGGTGTAGGGGAACAGAACAGTGTAGTGACCACAGCATGTGGTGGTGCTGTAGCGGAACAGAAGAGTGTAGTGACCACAGCATGTGGTGGTGGTGTAGGGGAACAGAACCGTGTAGTGACCACAGCATGTGGTGGTGGTGTAGGGGAACAGAACAGTGTAGTGACCACAGCATGTGGTGGTGTAGGGAACAGAACAGTGTAGTGACCACAGCATGTGGTGGTGGTGTAGGGGAACAGAACAGTGTAGTGACCACAGCATGTTGTGGTGGTGTAGGGGAACAGAACAGTGTAGTGACCACAGCATGTGGTGGTGGTGTAGGAGAACAGAACAGTGTAGTGACCACAGCATGTGGTGGTGTAGGGAACAGAACAGTGTAGTGACCACAGCATGTGGTGGTGGTGTAGGGAACAGAACAGTGTAGTGGTGGTGTAGGGGAACAGAACAGTGTAGTGACCACAGCATGTAGTGGTGGTGTAGGGGAACAGAACAGTGTAGTGACCACAGCATGTGGTGGTGGTGTAGGGGAACAGAACAGTGTAGTGACCACAGCATGTGGTGGTGGTGTAGGGGAACAGAACAGTATAGTGACCACAGCATGTGGTGGTGGTGTAGGGGAACAGAACAGTGTAGTGACCACAGCATGTGGTGGTGGTGTAGGGGAACAGAACAGTGTAGTGACCACAGCATGTGGTGGTGGTGTAGGGGAACAGAACAGTGTAGTGACCACAGCATGTGGTGGTGGTGTAGGGGAACAGAACAGTGTAGTGACCACAGCATGTGGTGGTGGTGTAGGGGAAAAGAACAGTGTAGTGACCACAGCATGTGGTGGTGGTGTAGGGGAAAAGAACAGTGTAGTGACCACAGCATGTGGTGGTGGTGTAGGGGAACAGAACAGTATAGTGACCACAGCATGTGGTGGTGTAGGGAACAGAACAGTGTAGTGACCACAGCATGTGGTGGTGGTGTAGGGGAACAGAACAGTGTAGTGACCACAGCATGTGGTGGTGGTGTAGGGAACAGGACAGTGTAGTGACCACAGCATGTGGTGGTGGTGTAGGGAACAGAACAGTGTAGTGACCACAGCATGTGGTGGTGGTGTAGGGGAACAGAACAGTGTAGTGACCACAGCATGTGGTGGTGGTGTAGGGGAACAGAACAGTGTAGTGACCACAGCATGTGGTGGTGGTGTAGGGGAACAGAACAGTGTAGTGACCACAGCATGTGGTGGTGGTGTAGGGGAACGGAACAGTGTAGTGACCACAGCATGTGGTGGTGTAGGGAACAGAACAGTGTAGTGACCACAGCATGTGGTGGTGTAGGGAACAGAACAGTGTAGTGACCACAGCATGTGGTGGTGGTGTAGGGGAACAGAACAGTGTAGTGACCACAGCATGTGGTGGTGGTGTAGGGGAACGGAACAGTGTAGTGACCACAGCATGTGGTGGTGGTGTAGGGGAACAGAACAGTGTAGTGACCACAGCATGTGGTGGTGGTGTAGGGGAACAGAACAGTGTAGTGACCACAGCATGTGGTGGTGGTGTAGGGGAACAGAGCAGTGTAGTGACCACAGCATGTGGTGGTGGTGTAGGGGAACAGAACAGTGTAGTGACCACAGCATGTGGTGGTGGTGTAGGGGAACGGAACAGTGTAGTGACCACAGCATGTGGTGGTGTAGGGAACAGAACAGTGTAGTGACCACAGCATGTGGTGGTGTAGGGAACAGAACAGTGTAGTGACCACAGCATGTGGTGGTGGTGTAGGGGAACAGAACAGTGTAGTGACCACAGCATGTGGTGGTGGTGTAGGGGAACGGAACAGTGTAGTGACCACAGCATGTGGTGGTGGTGTAGGGGAACAGAACAGTGTAGTGACCACAGCATGTGGTGGTGGTGTAGGGGAACAGAACAGTGTAGTGACCACAGCATGTGGTGGTGGTGTAGGGGAACAGAGCAGTGTAGTGACCACAGCATGTGGTGGTGGTGTAGGGGAACAGAACAGTGTAGTGACCACAGCATGTGGTGGTGGTGTAGGGAACAGAACAGTGTAGTGACCACAGCATGTGGTGGTGGTGTAGGGGAACAGAACAGTGTAGTGACCACAGCATGTGGTGGTGGTGTAGGGGAACGGAACAGTGTAGTGACCACAGCATGTGGTGGTGGTGTAGGGGAACAGAACAGTGTAGTGACCACAGCATGTGGTGGTGGTGTAGGGGAACAGAACAGTGTAGTGACCACAGCATGTGGTGGTGGTGTAGGGGAACAGAACAGTGTAGTGACCACAGCATGTGGTGGTGGTGTAGGGGAACAGAACAGTGTAGTGACCACAGCATGTGGTGGTGTAGGGAACAGAACAGTGTAGTGACCACAGCATGTGGTGGTGGTGTAGAGAACAGTGTAGTGACCACAGCATGTGGTGGTGGTGGTGTAGGGGAACAGAACAGTGTAGTGACCACAGCATGTGGTGGTGTAGGGAACAGAACAGTGTAGTGACCACAGCATGTGGTGGTGGTGTAGGGGAACAGAACAGTGTAGTGACCACAGCATGTGGTGGTGGTGTAGGGGAACGGAACAGTGTAGTGACCACAGCATGTAGTGGTGGTGTAGGGGAACAGAACAGTGTAGTGACCACAGCATGTGGTGGTGGTGTAGAGGAACAGTGTAGTGACCACAGCATGTGGTGGTGGTGTAGGGGAACAGAACAGTGTAGTGACCACAGCATGTGGTGGTGGTGTAGGGGAACAGAACAGTGTAGTGACCACAGCATGTGGTGGTGGTGTAGGGGAACAGAACAGTGTAGTGACCACAGCATGTGGTGGTGGTGTAGGGGAACAGAACAGTGTAGTGACCACAGCATGTGGTGGTGGTGTAGGGGAACAGAACAGTGTAGTGACCACAGCATGTGGTGGTGGTGTAGGGGAACAGAACAGTGTAGTGACCACAGCATGTGGTGGTGGTGTAGGGGAACAGAACAGTGAGTGACTGTTTCCTGTGTCCAGGTTGACCTGGTCTGAATTTAAGTGTCGTAGTCGGGAGACTGAGATCTCTAGTCTGAAGCGGAACCTGGAGGTGCTGAAGGTAAGACTACTGGCCATGTCTAAAGTCAATGTGAGCAAACCACATACAGTAGATCACAGTATTCTCTGAATACACTGCTGTGTGTGTGTGTGTGTGTGTGTGTTAAAGTTCCTAATGTAATGTATTTCATGATCATATGAGATATTGAGAGACCTGTATAAATATTCTAGTACGTCTTAAAAATATTAATGATCTTTATTTGATATCACTAGTCAGTTTTTATATTCTCGTCCTTACATCATATCATCTTTGTTATTTTAGAGAACCTCCATGTTGGATGTTCCAGCTCTGCTGCTGACCACTCTGAAGGAGCTCACTGAAGAACAGCTGAAGACATTTCAGTCTCACCTGACTAGTGGCAGGATGTTTGGCTTTCCTCTCATCCCAGAGAGCCACCTGGAGAACTCTGACAGACAGGACACAGTGGATCAGATGGTGGAGAGATACAGCCCTGAGGAAGCTGTTAGGAAAACACTGAGAATCCTGAGGGAGATTAATCTGGATGATCTGGCAGAGAATTTAGAGAGATATTACACTAGAGGTAACATAGCCAGAATGTACATCAATCTATACATCACCATCACAGTTCAGTGTAGGTCTAACCAGAAAGAACATTCAACTGACTTCATTATAACATTCAGCAGGCTCCTCTTTTATAATGTTTATTCATGATGTATCCAGGTGACCCCATTATATTAAACAACAATCCAACATTCATTACATTCCATACATACAATCACCAATACAGTAGGGAAGATTTCACAAACAGATGAGACTTTCTAATCATGACTGTATATCTCTTCCTGAGCTTCCTAATCTGGAAGATGAACCAGAATAATCTGGCAGAGAAGTTAGAGATCAGAGAAGTAGGATTGTAGACAAGGACCCTAACTGACTCTCTATCCCCCCTCCTGTCTTCCCCTCTATTTCCCCTGTTTCTCCCTCTTTCTCAGGTACTGCCACTTCCTCATACGAGTTCTTTGACCAACCCAGGCACCGACCCATCTTCTCCCCAATGAAACCCTACCACACATACCAACGTCTCTCAAGCTTCTCCTCCTTCCGTCCCTCTGGCTCGTCTAAGAAGTTGTCATCAATATCTGGTACCTCAGGACAGCTCAACTCACAGGTAAGAGGACGGTTAGAGTAGGACCACTTCTACCCTCATATGTTAAACACCTGTACTCACTGTTATAGTCAGTTCTACAGTTCTACCCTCATATGTTACATCACCTGTACTCACTGTTATAGTCAGTTCTACAGTTCTACCCTCATATGTTACATCACCTGTACTCACTGTCATAGTCAGTTCTACAGTTCTACCCTCATATGTTACATCACCTGTACTCACTATCATAGTCAGTTCTACAGTTCTACCCTCATATGTTAAAACACCTGTACTCACTGTCATAGTCAGTTCTACAGTTCTACCCTCATATGTTAAACACCTGTACTCACTGTTATAGTCAGTTCTACCCTCATATGTTAAAACACCTGTTCTCACTGTTATAGTCAGTTCTACCCTCATATGTTACATCACCTGTTCTCACTGTTATAGTCAGTTCTACAGTTCTACCCTCATATATTACATCACCTGTACTCACTATCATAGTCAGTTCTACAGTTCTACCCTCATATGTTAAAACACCTGTACTCACTGTTATAGTCAGTTCTACAGTTCTACCCTCATATGTTACATCACCTGTACTCACTGTCATAGTCAGTTCTACCCTCATATGTTACATCACCTGTACTCACTGTCATAGTCAGTTCTACAGTTCTACCCTCATATGTTAAACACCTGTACTCACTGTCATAGTCAGTTCTACAGTTCTACCCTCATATGTTAAACACCTGTACTCACTGTCATAGTCAGTTCTACCCTCATATGTTAAAACACCTGTACTCACTGTTATAGTCAGTTCTACAGTTCTACCCTCATATGTTAAAACACCTGTACTCACTGTCATAGTCAGTTCTACAGTTCTACCCTCATATGTTACATCACCTGTACTCACTGTTATAGTCAGTTCTACAGTTCTACCCTCATATGTTACATCACCTGTACTCACTGTTATAGTCAGTTCTACAGTTCTACCCTCATATGTTACATCACCTGTACTCACTGTCATAGTCAGTTCTACAGTTCTACCCTCATATGTTAAAACACCTGTACTCACTGTCATAGTCAGTTCTACAGTTCTACCCTCATATGTTAAACACCTGTACTCACTGTTATAGTCAGTTCTACCCTCATATGTTAAAACACCTGTACTCACTGTCATAGTCAGTTCTACAGTTCTACCCTCATATGTTAAAACACCTGTACTCACTGTTATAGTCAGTTCTACAGTTCTACCCTCATATGTTAAAGCACCTCAAGAGATGTTGTCAAGAGACATAGTGTTCTCAACAATGACTGTCTCATCCATTAAGTTTTATTACACGCCTAGACCCTCAATGTGGTCCTCAATAGAAAATACTTCAGTCAAGACAGACTGTGTGTGTGTGTGTGTGTGTGTGTGTAGGAGGTAGCTGCCTCTGAGAAGGAAAGGAAGCCAGCAGGGGAGGAGAGTGAAGAGCCTTCCAGCGAACTCCCCAGCACCTCTTCTGGAATGTGAGTGGACATATAGTATATTATCGATTCTCTACCTGGTACAGCCAGGGACACCCCTTATAGGATATGAGTGAACATATAGTATATTATCTACCTGGTACAGCCAGGGACACCCCTCAGAGTGGATATGAGTGGACATATAGTATATTATCTACCTGGTGCAGCCAGGGACACCCCTCAGAGTGGAAATGAGTGGACATAGAGTATATTAGTCCAGGGTGCGAATTATGGGGGAGCTCAAATAAACCGTCAGGGTTGGGTAGATTACTTTCTAAATGTGATCCGTTACAGTTACAAGTTACCTGTCCAAAAATGTCATCAGTAACGGAACTTTTGGATTACCCCCAAACTCAGTAACGTAATCTGATTACATTCCGTTACTTTTAGATTACTTTCCCCTTAAGAGACATTAGAAGTAGACAAAAATGCATGTGACCAATTGAACGACATCTATTGCAGGATAAATCAATGTTAAATTTTACATAGCTGGCCATATATGGATGGAAAATTTGACTTTGTGGTGGTTATGTAGGCTTCTTCTAAACCATCACTTTCCACTTCATATAATACAACTATTCAATTATATCTTTACATTAAAAAACAAAGTCTATCAAGATTCCAGTCATTCCAATAATGTTATACCCCTTGATGTTCAAGAATAGGACTTGGAAATATGGAAGTATAGATTAGCCAAATTGTTTTACCTGAGCATGACCCCAAAACGAAGGACTTAGCCAGCCTACTCTGTTGTTTATGATTTTGTTGTCATGGAGGACTGATTGGGCTCATTGATTCGAGTTGAAAAATAAATGCTGCTCTCATGGAATGGCATGTTTTGCCAAGAGTGTGCAAAGCTGTCATCAAGGCAAAGGGTCGCTACTTTGAAGAATCTCAAATACAAAATATATTTTGATTTGTTCAACACAATGTAGAAAATAGTACAAATAAAGAAAAACCCTTGAATGAGTAAGTGTGTCCAAACTTTTGACTGGTCTTGTATATGTAATTTAAAAATCAAAAAATGGATGTAGCAACTACAGATTGGACCTTTAAGTCTAGCAAAAGTTTTAGCAAAAAAAGCCCCACTTTTATTCCATAAGCCGGGATCTGCACTATGCAGCTGTTGCAAAAGCTCATTTTTCACTCGCTGGCCACTGATTTCAAAAACAATGATTGATAGGCAGCTTAAACTTCTTGAATTCAACCATTATTGGGTTCAAATACACATTTAGATTTGTGAACAGCCATCCACAACAACCACAATCCATAAGGTAAATGAGAGAGCAGCAGTGTGATTCACATCCATGCGCTATGTAGATCAATATTAAGTGATATCCGTATCGCCGTCATCCTTACCTCGCAGCGTTTATTCAAGTTTGATACTGACAGCAGTCGCACCATTGGAAGACGTAGCTTAGACTGTAGCTTACAAAAACCTATTCCTGCTCTTTTCCCACGATCCATCAAACACATTTGGTGTGTCATCATAGTGGTCTCTGATTTGTGGTCAGACTCGCTCAGGTGGAATAAACTTAAACTTGTGCCTTTTTTCAATGCTGATTTAAATGTCATTGAGATAACAGAGAAGTGTCAAAGATTTTTTTCCACAAACATATTTTCTGAATTTAAAAGTAATCCTCAAAGTAATCATCTAGTTTTTCAAAAGTACCTGTAATCTGATTACAATATTTTTGCTGGTAACGTAATGGATTACAGTTTTTTTGTAATCCCTTACATGTAATCCTTTACTCCCCAACCCTGTAAACCGTCTCCCTGCCCATGAATGGTGTACTGTAGAATTCTATAGCTGGCTAGACAGAGGTGCTGTCCACTCAGTAGTGCTGCATTTCAGCCTCAGTTGAGCTCCTTTAGACACATAGACACAATGGGCATCCAATCCATCCTACAAGTATACGTTAATGACAGTAGGCCTATAATTGATTATTTCTGTGAAAAGTATTTGGTTTTACAATGGCAAATGTGACTCACCACCTGGATTTGGTCTTATGTAGCAAAATCTGAAATTGTATTTTTTACATTGGATAAAAGTAGAGACTCAGAGCTACAAAATGGTATATCATACACTACAGTTGTGGAACAATGGGAAAGTAATTCAGCTTTGAAAGTTGATAAACTTGTAAACTCACTTTTGAGTCGTCTTGCCTTCAGCACTCTGATTGCCGGTCGCCGTGAAAAAAGTAACTCTCCCAAAACTTTCAATACCTTTTTCAGAGAAAAGTGGGTCAACTGCATTTACTTGTGTTTACCCTCCACGAGACCTACACCACTGCTGGTAGCCTACACTCTCAGATGACGCAATTTTACACACTTGAACACACACAGAACAATATAATATATGAGTTGAATCAAAACATGTTTACACCCTAGTTCATGAGTTGTCCATAATTCATGAATGTTTGGAGTCTTCACAGATCATGTGACATAAAACACTACCTTTCTTTCCTTACATTATTACATTTATGACAGTTTAATTTGTCATTATTAATAATTTAACAATTGAATTAGAACATTGAATTTAAACCCTGTAATAATCTTCTATCTTGATCTCTGAAAATACACTGTAAGTGTAACTATGCCTACATAATATTGAATTAGGTTTCACTGTGAAAACAGTTGTCATGGGCACACAAAATCCAAAATAATGTCTTCAATTCTTAATAATGACAAATAAAGCTGTCAAATGTAATTAATGTAAGGAAAGAAAGGTAGTGTTTTATGTCACATGATCTGTGAAGACTCCAAACATTCATGAATTATGGACAACTCATGAACTAGGGTGTAAACATGTTTTGATTCAACTCATATATTATATTGTTCTGTGTGTGTTCAAGTGTGTAAAATTGCCTCTTCTGAGAGTGTAGGCTACCAGCAGTGGTGTAGGTCTAGTGGAGGGTAAACACAAGAAAACACAGTTGACCAACTTTTTCAGAGAAATGCATTAAAGTATTGGGAGCGTTACTCTTTTCACCGCGACCGGCTATCAGAGTTTACCCATCTATTTTCTTACCACTACATCACCGGTTACTGGTAGGCCTATTAGAAGTTCATGGTAATACACATTGTAGTCTAGTCTAGTAAATTGACAGCGTGTGTGTTAGGGTGACGATCCAGTTGTTCCTGGGACAGTTTCAGTCCCACTTCAGATTTCCCCCCAAAAAAGCACATTTGTCATCAAGAAGCATCAATTAATGTATCTCTAATCAATGGCAGTCGCTGCATGTCATTATTCACTTTATGGTGTTTTATAACAGATGTCTATTTCTATTCATCACATGGTGCCAGTATACATGCAGTCCACTGTTTAGATGGTGCCAGTATACATGCGGTCCACTGTTTAGATGGTGCCAGTATACATGCAGTCCACTGTTTAGATGGTGCCAGTATACATGCGGTCCACTGTTTAGATGGTGTCAGTATACATGCAGTCCACTGTTTAGATGGTGCCAGTATACATGCGGTCCACTGTTTAGATGGTGCCAGTATACATGCAGTCCACTGTTTAGATGGTGTCAGTATACATGCGGTCCACTGTTTAGATGGTGTCAGTATACATGCAGTCCACTGTTTAGATGGTGTCAGTATACATGCATCCACTGTTTAGATGGTGCCAGAATACATGCAGTCCACTGTTTAGATGGTGTCAGTATACATGCAGTCCACTGTTTAGATGGTGCCAGTATACATGCAGTACGCTGTTTAGATGGTGTCAGTATACATGCAGTCCACTGTTTAGATGGTGCCAGTATACATGCAGTCCACTGTTTAGATGGTGCCAGTATACATGCAGTCCACTGTTTAGATGGTGTCAGTATACATGCAGTCCACTGTTTAGATGGTGTCAGTATACATGCAGTCCACTGTTTAGATGGTGCCAGTATACATGCAGTCCACTGTTTAGATGGTGTCAGTATACATGCAGTCCACTGTTTAGATGGTGTCAGTATACATGCAGTCCACTGTTTAGATGGTGTCAGTATACATGCAGTCCACTGTTTAGATGGTGTCAGTATACATGCAGTCCACTGTTTAGATGGTGCCAGAATACATGCAGTCCACTGTTTAGATGGTGCCAGAATACATGCAGTCCACTGTTTAGATGGTGCCAGTATACATGCAGTCCACTGTTTAGATGGTGCCAGTATACATGCAGTCCACTGTTTAGATGGTGTCAGTATACATGCAGTCCACTGTTTAGATGGTGTCAGTATACATGCAGTCCACTGTTTAGATGGTGTCAGTATACATGCAGTCCACTGTTTAGATGGTGCCAGTATACATGCGGTCCACTGTTTAGATGGTGCCAGTATACATGCAGTCCACTGTTTAGATGGTGTCAGTATACATGCGGTCCACTGTTTAGATGGTGTCAGTATACATGCAGTCCACTGTTTAGATGGTGTCAGTATACATGCATCCACTGTTTAGATGGTGCCAGAATACATGCAGTCCACTGTTTAGATGGTGTCAGTATACATGCATCCACTGTTTAGATGGTGCCAGAATACATGCAGTCCACTGTTTAGATGGTGTCAGTATACATGCAGTCCACTGTTTAGATGGTGCCAGTATACATGCAGTCCACTGTTTAGATGGTGTCAGTATACATGCAGTACGCTGTTTAGATGGTGTCAGTATACATGCAGTCCGCTGTTTAGATGGTGTCAGTATACATGCAGTCCGCTGTTTAGATGGTGTCAGTATACATGCAGTCCGCTGTTTAGATGGTGCCAGTATACATGCAGTCCACTGTTTAGATGGTGTCAGTATACATGCAGTCCACTGTTTAGATGGTGTCAGTATACATGCAGTCCACTGTTTAGATGGTGTCAGTATACATGCAGTCCACTGTTTAGATGGTGCCAGTATACATGCAGTCCACTGTTTAGATGGTGTCAATATACATGCAGTCCACTGTTTAGATGGTGTCAGTATACATGCAGTCCACTGTTTAGATGGTGTCAGTATACATGCAGTCCACTGTTTAGATGGTGTCAGTATACATGCAGTCCACTGTTTAGATGGTGTCAGTATACATGCAGTCCACTGTTTAGATGGTGTCAGTATACATGCAGTCCACTGTTTAGATGGTGTCAGTATACATGCAGTCCACTGTTTAGATGGTGCCAGTATACATGCAGTCCACTGTTTAGATGGTGTCAGTATACATGCAGTCCACTGTTTAGATGGTGCCAGTATACATGCAGTCCACTGTTTAGATGGTGTCAGTATACATGCAGTCCACTGTTTAGATGGTGTCAGTATACATGCAGTCCACTGTTTAGATGGTGTCAGTATACATGCAGTCCACTGTTTAGATGGTGCCAGTATACATGCAGTAGTCCACTGTTTAGATGGTGTCAGTATACATGCAGTCCACTGTTTAGATGGTGCCAGTATACATGCAGTCCACTGTTTAGATGGTGTCAGTATACATGCAGTCCACTGTTTAGATGGTGTCAGTATACATGCAGTAGTCCACTGTTTAGATGGTGCCAGTATACATGCAGTAGTCCACTGTTTAGATGGTGCCAGTATACATGCAGTCCACTGTTTAGATGGTGTCAGTATACATGCAGTCCACTGTTTAGATGGTGTCAGTATACATGCAGTCCACTGTTTAGATGGTGTCAGTATACATGCAGTCCACTGTTTAGATGGTGCCAGTATACATGCAGTCCACTGTTTAGATGGTGTCAGTATACATGCAGTCCACTGTTTAGATGGTGCCAGTATACATGCAGTCCACTGTTTAGATGGTGTCAGTATACATGCAGTCCACTGTTTAGATGGTGCCAGTATACATGCAGTCCGCTGTTTAGATGGTGTCAGTATACATGCAGTCCACTGTTTAAATGGTGTAATTATTTAGGAGTGGATGAACATGTTACAGGTAGCCTACTTTTAGAAGGGATTTGTTTGACAATCAGATGAAAGCATTATGACTGGTTGTGTTCATGCCACGTTAAAAAGGTCATAAATTAAATGACATTTTTATCATTAATCATAATAGACCCCCCAGGTGTAATTCACATTCTGTATTAGTCTGTTCTCTACCTGTAACCGCAGCCTTCCTCCTCTTCGTCTGAAGAGGAGGTGTAGCAGGGATCGGACCAAGACGCAGCGTAGTTTGTGCTCAACATGTTTAATTCAAGACGAATAACGTGAACACTTACAAAATACAAAAATAACAAACGTGGCAAACCGAAACAGTCCTTCTGGTGAAACGAACACAAAGACAGGAAACAACCACCCACAAACCCCGACACAAAACAAGCCACCTAAATATGATTCAATCAGAGACAACACAAAACACCTGCCTCTGATTGAGAACCATATTCGGCCAAACATAGAAACAGACAAACTAGACACACAACATAGAATGCCCACCCAGCTCACGTCCTGACCAACACTAAAACAAGTAAAACACACAAGAACTATGGTCAGAACGTGACACTACCGGTAAAGAAGAGGACTGGACACCTCTCAGAGCCTGGTTCCTCTCTAGGTTTCTTCCCAGTCACTGTGCTTCTGCCTCTGTATTGCCTGCTGCTTGGGGTTTTAGGCTGGGTTTCTGTATAGCTCTTTGACATCAGTTGATATAAAAGGGATTTATAAAATACATTTGATTTATTTGCTATAGATACTGGTAACATTGAATATATGAGTCTTCTGGTGCTGGAGAGATAATCAACTTTAAAAGTGGTGAATTGACCCTCGAACATCTCTTCTATACCTCTATTACATCATCCTCATGAACTGACTGAAATGAATGTAGAACAGTGTAGTGACCACAGCATGTGGTGGTGTAGGGGAACAGAACAGTGTAGTGACCACAGCATGTGGTGGTGTAGGGGAACAGAACAGTGTAGTGACCACAGCATGTGGTGGTGGTGTAGGGAACAGAACAGTGTAGTGACCACAGCATGTGGTGTAGGGGAACAGAACAGTGTAGTGACCACAGCATGTGGTGGTGGTGTAGGGGAACAGAACAGTGTAGTGACCACAGCATGTGGTGGTGGTGTAGGGGAACAGAACAGTGAGTGACTGTTTCCTGTGTCCAGGTCGACCCGGTCTGGAGAGAAGCGTCGTCGTCTGGAGACTGAGATCTCTAGGCTGAAGAAGGAGATGAGGTTCATGAAGGTAACACTAGTGGTCATGTCTGAGAGATCAAATGTCATCATGAACAAACCACATTTTTGTTTTATTGATTTTATTTAACCTTTTATTTAAACAGTTGGTTTAAGAGCTGTTGTAATTACATTTTAGGAACTTTGTAATGAATTTACTCCAGACGTCTTGAATCATGAGGGCAACGGAACTTACCGGTAACATATATTTCTTGTTTTCTCATTGTATGGTCGTAGATAGGAAATATTATTACATTATATTCCTCATGCTGTTTCCTCTAGGTTTCAGTGCCCCAGTGCAGGTCTGTTCCAGTGCCCCAGTGCAGGTCTGTTCCAGTGTAGTATAACAGGCCTGGTGTTCAGGATGGAGGGAGAGGGAGAGGTGCTCTATAGGACAGTCCACTGGGACAGGAGGCTTCTATCCCAGAATGGCAAGAGACCTGCAGGACCCCTGTTCAAGTTTACATGCCTTAAGGGGTCTGTCTGTCAACTACACCTCCCACACTGTCAGATTCATTCTGGTAAGTATTCATTACAAGTAACTTTCAGGAATGAAAGAGGAATTTCTCTGTCAAGACTGCTCTAAACAAGATAACTCTGCTAATATGCTACATTGTCTTCATTGTCATTTCTATTGTATATCTGAGAAAGCTCTAAATATTCTCTTTCTTTCCCAGGTGGTGGATGTGACTTCCTGTCTGTAGCCCATGTGACTGATGACAACATGGAGTTTATCCCTCCACTTGAGATAACAGAAACACACATCATAATTAACATCACTGGATTCTCTGCTTATGGAAATGTCCATGAAGAAGATGCTCCCATCTCCCCTATCCAGGGGCTTGTGTTGTTATTCCACCAACCGTTTGTCCCTGAACAGAGGTCCATCCTGAATGTGTTTTTGCTTCCCAGTAATGTTGTGAGAAAAGAGGTGAGCTGGAACCCTACAACCCTACAAACCCACTTCTATCTGGCTGGAATTCAATCAAATGTAATGCTAGCTTAACGGCTAAACATTTAATCAAACCATTATGGAGAGTAGCAAGGAACAAGTAGCAAGTTAGACTGAATTCCATCTGCTGACCTTTTTCATCTTATTGCATTATTCTCAAACTTTATGATTTTTTTTTTACCCATATAAATTAAATATTTTAAAAAGTAATTTTGAAGCACAACTAACCTGTCTATTGTTGGTCCTTTCAAGGTGCGGGAGGTGATTGAAAGGGATGGAATTAGAGAAATTCTTACAACTTCTCCGTGTAAACTAACCCCGACGCAAGAATACACCCTCTCCACTAATTCTGCAGATGGACATCGAATACAGCCAAAAGTAAATCTGGGCTATATTTGACTAAAACATTTTTTTATTACTATGTAATTTTTAATTTAATTCTCACTCACTGACTAGTATTGTCTCTTTATTTCAGGAAGCAGAGTTTGTGAAATTTGATTCCTATGAAAACTACTACTACCCCACTTTTCAGTTGTTCTTACAAACTATAGTTAAAGAAGTTGATCTGCTTCTGAAAGAAAAGGAAGGTGATGAACTTGTATGGAACAGACTTGTCTGGCTGCCAGGTAACAGACATTCAGAGCTCAAATCAAATCAAGTCAGACCAGGAACAGCAGTACTGTTACATGTTGTAGTTCTCTGATAGTATTATTGTTACATGTTGTAGTTCTCTGATAGTAGTACTGTTACATGTTGTAGTTCTCTGATAGTAGTACTGTTACATGTTGTAGTTCTGATAGTAGGGCTGTTACATGTTGTAGTTCTCTGATAGCAGTACTGTTACATGTTGTAGTTCTCTGATAGCAGTACTGTTACATGTTGTAGTTCTCTGATAGTAGTACTGTTACATGTTGTAGTTCTCTGATAGTAGTACTGTTACATGTTGTAGTTCTCTGATAGTAGTACTGTTACATGTTGTAGTTCTCTGATAGTAGTACTGTTACATGGTGTAGTTCTCTGATAGTAGTACTGTTACATGTTGTAGTTCTCTGATAGTAGTACTGTTACATGTTGTAGTTCTCTGATAGTATTACTGTTACATGGTGTAGTTCTCTGATAGTAGTACTGTTACATGGTGTAGTTCTCTGATAGTAGTACTGTTACATGTTGTAGTTCTCTGATAGTAGTACTGTTACATGGTGTAGTTCTCTGATAGTAGTACTGTTACATGGTGTAGTTCTCTGATAGTAGTACTGTTACATGGTGTAGTTCTCTGATAGTAGTACTGTTACATGTTGTAGTTCTCTGATAGTAGTACTGTTACATGTTGTAGTTCTCTGATAGTAGTACTGTTACATGTTGTAGTTCTCTGATAGTAGTACTGTTACATGTTGTAGTTCTCTGATAGTAGTACTGTTACGTGTTGTAGTTCTCTGATAGTAGTACTGTTACGTGTTGTAGTTCTCTGATAGTAGTACTGTTACGTGTTGTAGTTCTCTGATAGTAGTACTGTTACGTGTTGTAGTTCTCTGATAGTAGTACTGTTACGTGTTGTAGTTCTCTGATAGTAGGGCTGTTACATGTTGTAGTTCTCTGATAGTAGTACTGTTACATGTTGTAGTTCTCTGATAGTAGTACTGTTAAATGTTGTAGTTCTCTGATAGTAGGGCTGTTACATGTTGTAGTTCTCTGATAGTAGTACTGTTACATGTTGTAGTTCTCTGATAGTAGTACTGTTACATGTTGTAGTTCTCTGATAGTAGTACTGTTAAATGTTGTAGTTCTCTGATAATAGTGCCGTTACATGTTGTAGTTCTCTGATAGTAGTACCGTTACATGTTGTAGTTCTCTGATAGTAGTACTGTTACATGGTGTAGTTCTCTGATAGTAGTACTGTTACATGGTGTAGTTCTCTGATAGTAGTACTGTTACATGGTGTAGTTCTCTGATAGTAGTACTGTTACATGGTGTAGTTCTCTGATAGTAGTACTGTTACATGGTGTAGTTCTCTGATAGTAGTACTGTTACATGGTGTAGTTCTCTGATAGTAGTACTGTTACATGGTGTAGTTCTCTGATAGTAGTACTGTTACATGGTGTAGTTCTCTGATAGTAGTACTGTTACATGTTGTAGTTCTCTGATAGTAGTACTGTTACATGTTGTAGTACTGTTAAATGTTGTAGTTCTGATAGTAGTGCCGTTACATGTTGTAGTTCTCTGATAGTAGTGCCGTTACATGTTGTAGTTCTCTGATAGTAGGGACTGTTACATGTTGTAGTTCTCTGATAGTAGTACTGTTACATGTTGTAGTTCTCTGATAGTAGTACTGTTACATGTTGTAGTTCTCTGATAGTAGTACTGTTACATGTTGTAGTTCTCTGATAGTAGTACTGTTACATGTTGTAGATCTCTGATAGTAGTAGCTGTTACATGTTGTAGTTCTCTGATAGTAGTACTGTTACATGTTGTAGTTCTCTGATAGTAGTACTGTTACATGTTGTAGTTCTCTGATAGTAGTACTGTTACATGTTGTAGTTCTCTGATAGTAGTACTGTTACATGTTGTAGTTCTCTGATAGTAGTACTGTTACGTGTTGTAGTTCTCTGATAGTAGTACTGTTACGTGTTGTAGTTCTCTGATAGTAGTACTGTTACGTGTTGTAGTTCTCTGATAGTAGTACTGTTACGTGTTGTAGTTCTCTGATAGTAGTACTGTTACGTGTTGTAGTTCTCTGATAGTAGGGCTGTTACATGTTGTAGTTCTCTGATAGTAGTACTGTTACATGTTGTAGTTCTCTGATAGTAGTACTGTTAAATGTTGTAGTTCTCTGATAGTAGGGCTGTTACATGTTGTAGTTCTCTGATAGTAGTACTGTTACATGTTGTAGTTCTCTGATAGTAGTACTGTTACATGTTGTAGTTCTCTGATAGTAGTACTGTTAAATGTTGTAGTTCTCTGATAATAGTGCCGTTACATGTTGTAGTTCTCTGATAGTAGTACCGTTACATGTTGTAGTTCTCTGATAGTAGTACTGTTACATGGTGTAGTTCTCTGATAGTAGTACTGTTACATGGTGTAGTTCTCTGATAGTAGTACTGTTACATGGTGTAGTTCTCTGATAGTAGTACTGTTACATGGTGTAGTTCTCTGATAGTAGTACTGTTACATGGTGTAGTTCTCTGATAGTAGTACTGTTACATGGTGTAGTTCTCTGATAGTAGTACTGTTACATGGTGTAGTTCTCTGATAGTAGTACTGTTACATGGTGTAGTTCTCTGATAGTAGTACTGTTACATGTTGTAGTTCTCTGATAGTAGTACTGTTACATGTTGTAGTACTGTTAAATGTTGTAGTTCTCTGATAGTAGTGCCGTTACATGTTGTAGTTCTCTGATAGTAGGGCCGTTACATGTTGTAGTTCTCTGATAGTAGTACTGTTACATGTTGTAGTTCTCTGATAGTAGTACTGTTACATGTTGTAGTTCTCTGATAGTAGTACTGTTACATGTTGTAGTTCTCTGATAGTAGTACTGTTACATGTTGTAGATCTCTGATAGTAGTGCTGTTACATGTTGTAGTTCTCTGATAGTAGTACTGTTACATGTTGTAGTTCTCTGATAGCAGTACTGTTACATGGTGTAGTTCTCTGATAGTAGTACTGTTACATGGTGTAGTTCTCTGATAGTAGTACTGTTACATGTTGTAGTTCTCTGATAGTAGTACTGTTACATGTTGTAGTTCTCTGATAGTAGTACTGTTACGTGTTGTAGTTCTCTGATAGTAGTACTGTTACATGTTGTAGTTCTCTGATAGTTGTATTGTTACATGTTGTAGTTCTCTGATAGTAGTACTGTTACATGGTGTAGTTCTCTGATAGTAGTACTGTTACATGGTGTAGTTCTCTGATAGTAGTACTGTTACATGGTGTAGTTCTCTGATAGTAGTATTGTTACGTGTTGTAGTTCTCTGATAGTAGTATTGTTACGTGTTGTAGTTCTCTGATAGTAGTACTGTTACGTGTTGTAGTTCTCTGATAGTAGTACTGTTACATGTTGTAGTTCTCTGATAGTAGTACTGTTACATGTTGTAGTTCTCTGATAGTAGTACTGTTACATGTTGTAGTTCTCTGATAGTAGGGCTGTTACATGTTGTAGTTCTCTGATAGTAGGGCTGTTACATGTTGTAGTTCTCTGATAGTAGGGCTGTTACATGTTGTAGTTCTCTGATAGTATTACTGTTACATGTTGTAGTTCTCTGATAGTAGTACTGTTACATGTTGTAGTTCTCTGATAGTAGTACTGTTACATGTTGTAGTTCTCTGATAGTAGTACTGTTACGTGTTGTAGTTCTCTGATAGCAGTACTGTTACGTGTTGTAGTTCTCTGATAGCAGTACTGTTACGTGTTGTAGTTCTCTGATAGTAGTATTGTTACGTGGTGTAGTTCTCTGATAGCAAGACTGTTACGTGGTGTAGTTCTCTGATTGTAGTACTGTTACGTGTTGTAGTTCTCTGATTGTAGTACTGTTACGTGTTGTAGTTCTCTGATTGTAGTACTGTTACGTGTTGTAGTTCTCTGATTGTAGTACTGTTACGTGTTGTAGTTCTCTGATTGTAGTACTGTTACGTGTTGTAGTTCTCTGATTGTAGTACTGTTACGTGTTGTAGTTCTCTGATTGTAGTACTGTTACGTGTTGTAGTTCTCTGATTGTAGTACTGTTACGTGTTGTAGTTCTCTGATAGTAGTACTGTTACGTGTTGTAGTTCTCTGATAGTAGTACTGTTACGTGTTGTAGTTCTCTGATAGGTGTACTGTTACGTGTTGTAGTTCTCTGATAGTATTACTGTTACATGTTGTAGTTCTCTGATAGTATTATTGTTATTGAACAATGATGTGCTTATATCATGTGATTATGGTTGGTTATAATCAACATACCTTTTATCACATAGTAAAACACCTCTTTTCATCCTCAGCCTCACCGACAGATGTCATCTCTACAAGTACTGTTAACCTTCCACTGACATTCAACACCATTATAAACCTCAATAACAAACTCGAGATTCATCACCATTATAAACCTCTCAATAACACACTAGAGATTCATCACCATTATAAACCTCTCAATAACACACTAGAGATTCATCACCATTATAAACCTCAATAACAAACTAGAGTTTCACCACCATTATAAACCTCAATAACAAATTAGAGATTCATCACCATTATAAACCTCTCAATAACAAACTAGAGATTCACCACCATTATAAACCTCAATAACAAACTAGAGATTCATCACCATTATATACCTCTCAATAACAAACTAGAGATTCACCACCATTATAAACCTCTCAATAACAAACTAGAGATTCACCACCATTATAAACCTCTCAATAACAAACTAGAGATTCACCACCATTATAAACCTCAATAACAAATTAGAGATTCATCACCATTATAAACCTCTCAATAACAAACTAGAGATTCACCACCATTATAAATCTCTCAATAACAAACTATAGATTCACCACCATTATAAACCTCAATAACAAACTAGAGATTCACCACCATTATAAACCTCTCACTAACAAACTAGAGATTCACCACCATTATAAACCTCACTAACAAACTAGAGATTCACCACCATTATAAACCTCAATAACAAACTAGATACATCACCAAATGGCAGCAACCTCACAACATATGACAAAACAATTCTTTAAAACACCTGCTGGTTGTGTGTATTAATAAGAATTGTAATATATTGACTAATTACTGTTGGTTCATATGTATCTTTGATGATTGCAGAAGTCTTGATTTTATCATCCTAGATGTTAAAGGTACTCTATTTTCTTTCCCCCTCTCCCTGAAGCCCCTCCTGCCAACCCCTCTACCTCCTCCAGCAGAGCCTTCATAAAAAAACACAGAATGTCTCTAGAGACTCGCCTGGGACTCTTACAGCCCTTATTCCTGCGTCTCCAGGATCGTGGGGTTCTGATTGGCGAGGAGAGGGAGGAGGTGGTCAGTAAATCCACCAAGACCCTACAGAACCAGGCCCTGCTGGACATGGTGGTAAGGAAAGGGGCTGAAGCCCAGGAAGTGTTCTACCAAGTCCTGAGAGAAGCAGACCACTTCCTGGTCAGAGACCTGGAGAAGAAAGCCTGAGAGGTTACCTTGGATACAACAACATCAGGAGATATATCACTTTACTACTAATACATGACCTGAGAGAGACAGACAGACTGAGAGGTAGCCATGGATACCACCTCACAACCTCAGAAGATATCAAACATTTATCAGAGACAGAGAGCAGTACATTGAGGAGGAGACATCCTGACCAGAGGTGGTTGGTGTGTAACATGATTGGACACCATTCTCACCAGCCCTCCCATCAGTCTGTAGTTTACTATACAAGACCCAGGTCTCAGGCAAGGTGACATCACTGTGAGGCTACTGTCTACCAGACAACCTACCTGTGTTACTCTGGTACACTGGCTACAGACTACAAGATCAGGGCTACTGTCTACCAGACAACCTACCTGTGTTACTCTGGTAGACTGGCTACAGACTACAAGATCAGGACTACTGTCTACCAGACAACCTACCTGTGTTACTCTGGCTACAGACTACAAGATCAGGGCTACTGTCTACCAGACAACATACCTGTGTTACTCTGGTACACTGGCTGCAGACTAGAAGATCAGGGCTACTGTCTACCAGACAACCTACCTGTGTTACTCTGGTACACTGGCTACAGACTACAAGATCAGGGCTACTGTCTACCAGACAACCTACCTGTGTTACTCTGGTACACTGGCTGCAGACTACAAGATCAGGGCTACTGTCTACCAGACAACCTACCTGTGTTACTCTGGTACACTGGCTGCAGACTACAAGATCAGGGCTACTGTCTACCAGACAACCTACCTGTGTTACTCTGGTACACTGGCTGCAGACTACAAGATCAGGGCTACTGTCTACCAGACAACCTACCTGTGTTACTCTGGTACACTGGCTGCAGACTACAAGATCAGGGCTACTGTCTACCAGACAACCTACCTGTGTTACACTGGTACACTGGCTGCAGACTACAAGATCAGGGCTACTGTCTACCAGACAACCTACCTGTGTTACTCTGGTACACTGGCTGCAGACTACAAGATCAGGGCTACTGTCTACCAGACAACCTACCTGTGTTACTCTGGTACACTGGCTACAGACTACAAGATCAGGGCTACTGTCTACCAGACAACCAACCGGTGTTACTCTGGTACACTGGCTGCAGACTACAAGATCAGGGCTACTGTCTACCAGACAACCTACCTGTGTTACTCTGGTACACTGGCTGCAGACTACAAGATCATTGAATTTCTATCTGGAACATGGTGAATGTTGAATCATCTTGGGCAGGTCTCAGGAAACAACATGTGAGATTTAACATAAGATATATCTCTGTTTAGATAGTGTATACGTTTATATCATGGTCATTTTAAGAGCATATTTTAAAATGTCCTTATTTTCCAACAATAGTAACTAGTGGTCTCCTTTTGTGATTGATCAGGAGAAATAGGAGCAACTCTTGAGATAAGGAATATGTCCTTTATGTTTGACTTCTCTGCCATTACAGACTTCATCAGGCTGAATCTCAGGGACTCATTTCACTCTCAGGGAAAGATGTCATATTTTGTAGTGTATAAATATCTGGGAAAGTGTTTTGTAGTTGCATGAATCTATTTAATCTCCCTCAATTCAATTGAGATTACAAATACTGTATATCAGCAGTAGGGGGAAGCAGCACCACTGTCCGCCCCACCACCGTTGTTTTTGTTGCCAAGCGACAGAGCGTCGCGTACCATGTTAAAAATAATTAAAGTGAATATTGTGCTCTTCTATTGTGCATAAAATGATGTTCAAGGGGTAAACAGTGTTGTTTACAGTAGCTTCTTTGTAATATTGCAAATGGACGTGGCTGTTTAACCATTAAGGATTCCAGCTTTAATCAGACAATGTCAGGGACTCATTTCACTCAGGGAAATATTTTGTTATGTATAACAGAGTCGTGGTGAATTCAGAATTGAATTGAGAATGGCTCATAAATCCAATTAATGAATGTTGAATTAATAAGCAGGATACCGAATTGCAATTCAAGGAAATAGAGTTGAATTCAGTCATATTCAAATGCCTATTCGATTCTATAGTTGTAGTCTATACAAACATACATATTGAAAATAAAATACCAAACATGTTATATACATGCATATAAAATATTGATGAAACAATTGATTTTCAGAACAAACTCTTAAAATGAATGAAAACAAGGAAAACAAAACCTGTAGCTATTATATTTCATGAATTACTTAAATGTTGTTCAATATGGGGGAAATACTACATTTCCCACAATGCATTAGTTTAATGCACAATTTTACCCTAAAGCCTTCAAGATAAAGCCAAACAAATGAAATGGTTGGAGGAAATATAATGGTCTATTCTAAGCACAAAGGTTAATAGATTATATGAACATTGTTTCCAGAGAAAGTTATATATTCTTTGGTATCTGGAAGTGTGACCTGTCAGATTCAATTAAACTCTCATGTTCTTTGACTGAGTGAAATGTCTTTGAATTGCACTGAATTAAATTATACTTCCACGTTTTTTGGCCTGGTGGTAGATTGGTCAACATGCCCTTGAGCATTGACCCTGGATGCTTCTGTGTGTCGCTCTGAATGGGAATCTGTTGGACTGTAGTTATTGAGCGGCTTCACTGCAAGTATATTGTATGTTTCAAATATTCAATAAATAAATTTAAAAAAAATGATACTTCCTGTCACTCATTCAGATTCTACATCCTGTGGTGTAGCCAATTGAAATTTAATCTCATGAGTTGAATGGGAGTCAATTCCCAAATTCTTTATTGAGCACAAACCTGGTGTATAAAATATCTGATATCATATTAGGAA
This sequence comes from Salvelinus namaycush, assembly GCF_016432855.1. NCBI lineage: Eukaryota > Metazoa > Chordata > Actinopteri > Salmoniformes > Salmonidae > Salvelinus > Salvelinus namaycush. The sequence continues at coordinate 76,433,948 of NC_052308.1, read as the reverse complement.
ATCAGTCAATTGATATTAATTATGTAGGCTCTAATTTATGGATTTCACTATTGGGCAGGGGCGCAGCCATGGGTGGGCATAGGCCTACCCACTTGGGAGCAAGGCCCACACACTGGGGAGCCATGCCCAGCCAATCAGAATGAGTTTTTCCCCACAAAAAGGCTTGATTACAGACAAAAATGCTCATCAGTTTCCTCAGCTGTCCAGGTGGCTGGTCTCAGATGATGAAACCGGATGTGGAGGCCCTGGGCTGGCGTGGTTACACTTCGTCAGCGATTGTGAGGCCGGTTGGATGTACTGCCAAATTCTCTAAAACGACGTTGGAGTTAGCTTATGGCCGAGAAACAATCATAAAATTCTCTGGCAACAGCTCTGGTGGACATTCCTGCGGTCAGCAGGCCAATTGCACGCACCCACAAAACTTGACATCTGTAATGTGTGTCAAAACTGCACATTTTAGAGTAGCCTTTAGTCCCCAGCACAAGGTGCACCTGTGTAATGATCGTGCTGTTTAATCAGCTTCTTGATAAGCCACACCTGTCACATGGATGGATTATCTTGTCAAACAAGAAATGCTCACTAACAGGGACGTAAACAAATTTGTTCATAAAATTTGAGAAATAAGCCTCTATGTTGTGTGGGGTTCTTTTGTTTCAGCTCATGAAACATGATACCAACACTTTCCATGTTGCGTTTATATTTTTGTCGCAATACATATCGTATCGGCACCTAAGTATTGTATTGTGAGGTCCATGGAAATTCCCAGCTCTACTAAATCACAGATTGCTCCTTTAAGATACTTTCATTAAATGTTTATTTGGAAGCCACTGATTTGATTATCTCAAGTCTAGTTAATCTTCACGGACAGATGGATGGACAACAGCAGTAGGAGCTGCAGGCCCATGAGGCTGGACCTGGGCGGGGCCTGCTGGCTGAGGTGCAGGCTGATGCGGAGCTGGAACTGCCTGAAGCTGGATAGGAACTGCAGGGCCATGAGCCTGGGCCTGGACAGAAGCTGCTGGTACTGGTGCCACAGGCCCGTGGGGTTGGACCAGGACAGGAGCTGCAGGTGTAATACATTTTACAACACAGAACCATTAGAATACATTTTGTTTTATTCAAATGGGATTTCCTCTTATTATCATTGTTTGTGATGAGGTGGCCATCAGGGATGAGACTAATAGAGCTAGAAGACCTGATGAGAACATATCATCATCATCATAGAAGACTTGATGAGAACATATCATCATCATAGAAGACCTGATGAGAACATATCATCATCATCATCATAGAAGACCTGATGAGAACATATCATCATCATCATCATAGAAGACCTGATGAGAACATATCATCATCATCATCATAGAAGACCTGATGAGAACATATCATCATCATCATCATAGAAGACCTGATGAGAACATATCATCATCATAATCATAGAAGACCTGATGAGAACATATCATCATCATCATCATCATAGAAGACCTGATGAGAACATATCATCATCATCATCATCATAGAAGACCTGATGAGAACATATCATCATCATCATCATCATAGAAGACCTGATGAGAACATATCATCATCATCATCATAGAAGACCTGATGAGAACATATCATCATCATCATCATAGAAGACCTGATGAGAACATATCATCATCATAATCATAGAAGACCTGATGAGAACATATCATCATCATAATCATAGAAGACCTGATGAGAACATATCATCATAATCATAGAAGACCTGATGAGAACATATCATCATCATCATAGAAGACCTGATGAGAACATATCATCATCATCATTATAGAAGACCTGATGAGAACATATCATCATAGACCTGATGAGAACATATCATCATAGAAGACCTGATGAGAACATATCATCATCATAAAAGACCTGATGAGAACATATCATCATCATCATAGAAGACCTGATGAGAACATATCATCATCATCATAGAAGAGCTGATGAGAACATATCATCATCATCATCATAGAAGACCTGATGAGAACATATCATCATCATCATCATCATTATAGAAGACCTGATGAGAACATATCATTATCATAGAAGACCTGATGAGAACATATCCTCATCATTATAGAAGACCTGATGAGAACATCATTATCATAGAAGACCTGATGAGAACATATCATCATCATCATTATAGAAGACCTGATGAGAAGATATCATTATCATAATCATAGAAGACCTGATGAGAACATATCATCATCATTATAGAAGACCTGATGAGAACATATCATCATCATCATCATAGAAGACTTGATGAGAACATATCATCATCATAGAATACTTGATGAGAACATATCATCATCATCATAGAAGACCTGATGAGAACATATCATCATCATCATAGACCTGATGAGAACATATCATCATCATCATTATAGAAGACCTGATGAGAACATATCCTCATCATTATAGAAGACCTGATGAGAACATATCATTATCATAGAAGACCTGATGAGAACATATCATCATCATAGAAGACCTGATGAGAACATATCATCATCATAGAAGACCTGATGAGAACATATCATCATCATCATCATAGAAGACCTGATGAGAACATATCATCATCATCATCATAGAAGACCTGATGAGAACATATCATCATCATCATTATAGAAGACCTGATGAGAACATATCATCATCATTATAGAAGACCTGATGAGAACATATCATTATCATAGAAGACCTGATGAGAACATATCATCATCATCATCATTATAGAAGACCTGATGAGAACATATCATCATCATTATAGAAGACCTGATGAGAACATATCATCATCATAGAAGACCTGATGAGAACATTTCATCATCATTCAATAACAGCAGCACCTGTAGTTGTACTTCTATTCCTAATGCTACTTCTACCTACACCACATGTCAGAGTTCATTTGAGTTCAGCTCTAAATGTCTGTTACCTGGAAGCCAGACACGTCTCTCCCATTCATGTTCAGTGCTGCCATTTTCTTTCAGAAAAATATCAAATTCTTTAACAACAGTCAGCAAGAACAACTGAAATGTGGGGAAGTAGTTTTCATAGGCCTGGAAATCCATAAATTCTGCTGTCTGGAACACAAAAAGCCAGAGTCAGTATCTACGATCTTACATGAAGTGTGAAGATACGGAAGTCAGAGTTAAAGAAATATCTAAAGTTGGAATCTCTTTATGACGTCTAGATAGTAATTACTGTTGGTGTGATCTTATATCCATCTGTAATATCTGTGGAGAGGATGTATGCTCTCTTCGGGGTTAGATTGCAGTGAGGATTTGTTTCAACGAAGGTTTCTTTGTCTCCATTCCTCCTCTTCCTCTCCTCTTGCACCTTGAGAATCAACAATGGACAGAAATGCTTCAATCAAATACACATGTTGTGCAAACTCAACCCCTTTGTCAGAAGTATTATTATTTGTTTCTGGTTTGGTGTCAACAAGTATATGAACATGCATTATTGTGGCACAGAGAGAATGTTATTTTTCTATGTTGTGTGACACTGCCAGCCTGATGGAATTCCAGACAGATAGTGGGATTTGAAATCTTAGTTATGCTTACCTCCCTGATCACAACATTTCTGGGAAGCAACAACACATTCAGGATGGACCTCTGTTCAGAGAGAAACGGTTGGTAGAATAACAACACAAGCCCCTGGATAGGGGAGATGGGAGCATCATCATCCGTGACATCACCATAAGCAGAGGATCCAGTGATGTTTATTATGACATGTGTGTCTGTTGTCTCATGGGGAGGGAGAAACTCCACGTTGTCATCAGTCACATGGGCAACAGACAGGAAGTCACATCCACCATCTAGGAAAGAAACAGAAACTCAATTGGATTTCCTCAATTTCTCTCATACTCTCACCTCCTTTTGAAAAAGGTCAAAGGTAATTGAAGAAGGAACGTGTAAACAAATGTGCTTGTATGTAATGAGACTCCTTCTCCACTAGCGAGTCATCAGGCAAATGACATTTACAGGGGTGGAATCCCAAATTACATGTAGTTAGTTGTGCTAGATGTTTCATAGATGAATGGAGAAGTAACATATTGTTTTAAAAGGTATGCATTTTTTTCTCTTATGAGAAAACAGCTGTTTCAAAGGGCTGATTTCGTAACTCTTCCGCGGGAGGATCGACCTGAGCATCCTCTTCTGCAGGAGGCAATCAGCATTCTATTATTATCATCATCATTAGTAATTATTACTATTCTTTTTAGGCAGACTTTGGTCCAATTGAGAATCGCCCAAAAGAGAACATTGAGCTTTCTCTGATATACTACAATAGCAATGACAAATGAGGCAATGAACAAATTCATTTACAATCTTGTTCAGGGCAGTTGAACATCTTTCATTCATGAAAATACTCACCAGAATGAATCTGACAGTGTGGGAGGTGTAGTTGACAGACCGACTTCTGAGGGCAGTCGATGTTGAACAGGGGTCCTGCAGGTCTCTTGCCTCTCTGGGATAGAAGCCTCATGTCCCAGTGGACTGTCATATAGAGCACCTCTCCCTCTCCCTCCATCCTAAACACCAGGCCTGTTATACTGCACTGGAACAGACCTGCACTGGGGCACTGGAACCTAGAGGAAACAATGGTGAAGAATTACATTTTAATTACATTCCCTGAATATGATTTGAAAAATGAGGTACTGTCCTTACAAACTATTCATGAGAAAACAAGTAAAATAATACTGAGTTACCTGTATGCTCCCTTGCCCTCGTGATCGTAGATTTCTGGTTCAAAGTTTTCAAGAGACCTCTAAAATTGAAAAACAATAGATTTGAAAGATTATGAAGAGAAATGTAATAGAAACATATTCAACTTGTATTTCTTTCCAGTGAAGGTCTTACCATGGGAGGATCAGTAGTACACAGGCTCTGGTCCACTACTCTACATTCTGTCTGTCTTATCAGTGAAGGTCTTACCATGGGAGGATCAGTAGAACACAGGCTCTGGTCCACTACTCTACATTCTGTCTGTCTTATCAGTGAGGGTCTTACCATGGGAGGATCAGTAGTACACAGGCTCTGGTCCACTACTCTACATTCTGTCTGTCTTATCAGTGAAGGTCTTACCATGGGAGGATCAGTAGTACACAGGCTCTGGTCCACTACTCTACATTCTGTCTGTCTTATCAGTGAGGGTCTTACCATGGGAGGATCAGTAGTACACAGGCTCTGGTCCACTACTCTACATTCTGTCTGTCTTATCAGTGAGGGTCTTACCATGGGAGGATCAGTAGTACACAGGCTCTGGTCCACTACTCTACATTCTGTCTGTCTTATCAGTGAGGGTCTTACCATGGGAGGATCAGTAGTACACAGGCTCTGGTCCACTACTCTACATTCTGTCTGTCTTATCAAGTGAGGGTCTTACCATGGGAGGATCAGTAGTACACAGGCTCTGGTCCACTACTCTACATTCTGTCTGTCTTATCAGTGAGGGTCTTACCATGGGAGGGTCAGTAGTACACAGGCTCTGGTCCACTACTCTACATTCTGTGATGCTTAACTCCTCCATGGCCTCAGCTGAGCTGTCAGACACTCTGACACAGTCCTGGCTCTCTTCTTCCATTGTCCTATTAGTCGATGATGGCAAGGTGAAGGCCTGTCCAACAATGGGATCATTGGGTTCCAGGAGAGGAGAATCTGCACAACAATAGTGTAATTATCAAATGTTAGTTATTGGTTTAAAGTGGTCTTTGTATTAAATACAGATGTAGGATCTTAATTTGAGCCATGTTTGCTTCAGCAGGAAAATAATCCTGCAGCAACAGGAAATGTGAACCATTTTTTATTTAACTAGGCAAGTCAGTTAAGAACAAATTCCTATTTACAATGACGGCCTACCTCGGCAAAACCTGGACCACGCTGGGCCAATTGTGCGCAGCCCTATTGGACTCCAATTACGTCCGGATGTGATACAGCCTGGAATCGAACCAGGGACTGTAGTGACGCCTCTAGCACTGAGATGCAGTGCCTTAGAGCGCTGCGCCCCTGGGTAGCACATTGTGTATTATAATTAACTGACACTTTTTTAGGGGATGATACATTTTTCATTAGGGCAAATCAAGTGGAAAATACAAACTTCAGAGAACTTTAAAACTCCAATACATTACAAGTTTGTATTTCCTGCTGTGTAGTAAAATGATTTGCAACAAAAGAGCGATCAAATTAGGATCCTATATCTGTAGGACCATCTCCTTCACTCTTACCTTGGGTTCTAGGAGGATTATGGGCCATGTCTAAAGTCAATTTGAGCAAAGAAAATATAGTAGATCATATATAGTAGATATTCTCTGCAAACACTGCAATCTACTGTGTGTGTGCTTCAGTTCCTAATATAACTTCATGATGATGAGATATTGAGAGACAAGTAGAAAGATTCTAGTATTTCCTACCAATATGAATATATATTTTTAAATTGTACCTTTATTTAACTAGGCAAGTCAGTTAACTTCTTATTTACAACGACAGCCTAGGAACAGTGTGTTAACTTCCTTGTCCAGGGGCAAAACGACAGATTTTTACCTTGTCAGGTCGTTGATTCGATATAGCAACCGTCCGGTTACTAGTCTAGCGCTCTATTTGTGGAACGTTCCAACAGGAATCTGTTCCAAAAACGTCATAAAATACAAGGTAGTTTGATCAATTAATCTAGCTAACTAGCTTCGGAATTGGCATCAACTCACCGCGTAGTGTATCCTTAAAAACGTTTGTCCACAGCTCAATCGATACGATTGAGTCTCATGTTGTTCTCCTCTTTGTTCGTGTAGTATTTCCGGTATTGACGTTGTGTTGTTGGCGACTTAATCTTCTTCGTGGCGGTCCGCAAACAAACGTTTAAAGTGCCGCCAACTCCCGTCTTGGAATCAATCATGATCTGACCAATTCTGTACTACCATGAAAATACAATTCAAAACCAAATAAATCTTTAACTTCTACCACACCCTCCCCCCAACCCTATTAAGATTTATCTATAACACTCCAGCTTTAGGATTGTTCAGCATGTCAACAACCGTTTGTTACCACCAATATATTATAACCTTCAACCTGTCATTTCTGCTTTCCACAACCAGAGTTGTATTGATAAAAACTATGAAGTCAACTTTATTCATTATCAAAGTTTCCTTTGACACCACACATTTATGAGCATAATATTTCTGAACAGACCTCCAAACCAGGACCAGCAGAAACACAAGACCCGACAGTAGGTCCACTTACTACAGGTACATCCATGTCAGCTCCATCAGTCTGACAGTAGGTCCACTTACTACAGGTACCTCCATGTCAGATCCATCAGTCTGACAGTAGGTCCACTTACTACAGGTACATCCATGTTAGATCCATCAGTAGGTCCACTTACTACAGGTACAACCATGTTAGATCCATCAGTCTGACAGTAGGTCCACTTACTACAGGTACATCCATGTTAGATCCATCAGTAGGTCCACTTACTACAGGTACAACCATGTTAGATCCATCAGTCTGACAGTAGGTCCACTTACTACAGGTACATCCATGTCAGCTCCATCAGTAGGTCCACTTACTACAGGAACATCCATGTCAGCTCCATCAGTCTGACAGTAGGTCCACTTACTACAGGTACAACCATGTTAGATCCATCAGTCTGACAGCAGGTCCACTTACTACAGGTACATCCATGTTAGATCCATCAGTCTGACAGTAGGTCCACTTACTACAGGTACATCCATGTTAGATCCATCAGTAGGTCCACTTACTACAGGTACATCCATGTTAGATCCATCAGTAGGTCCACTTACTACAGGTACATCCATGTTAGATCCATCAGTAGGTCCACTTACTACAGGTACATCCATGTTAGATCCATCAGTCTGACAGTAGGTCCACTTACTACAGGTACATCCATGTTAGATCCATCAGTCTGACAGTAGGTCCACTTACTACAGGTACATCCATGTCAGCTCCATCAGTCTGACAGTAGGTCCACTTACTACAGGTACATCCATGTCAGCTCCATCAGTAGGTCCACTTACTACAGGTACATTCATGTCAGCTCCATCAGTCTGACAGTAGGTCCACTTATTACAGGTACATTCATGTCAGCTCCATCAGTCTGACAGTAGGTCCACTTACTACAGGTACATCCATGTCAGCTCCATCAGTCTGACAGTAGGTCCACTTACTACAGGTACATCCATGTCAGCTCCATCAGTAGGTCCACTTATTACAGGTACATTCATGTCAGCTCCATCAGTCTGACAGTAGGTCCACTTACTACAGGTACATCCATGTCAGCTCCATCAGTCTGACAGTAGGTCCACTTACTACAGGTACATCCATGTCAGATCCATCAGTCTGACAGTAGGTCCACTTACTACAGGTACATCCATGTCAGCTCCATCAGTCTGACAGTAGGTCCACTTACTACAGGTACATTCATGTCAGCTCCATCAGTCTGACAGTAGGTCCACTTACTACAGGAACATTCATGTCAGCTCCATCAGTCTGACAGTAGGTCCACTTACTACAGGTTCATCCATGTCAGCTCCATCAGTCTGACAGTAGGTCCACTTACTACAGGTACATCCATGTCAGCTCCATCAGTCTGACAGTAGGTCCACTTACTACAGGTACCTCCATGTCAGCTCCATCAGTCTGACATTAGGTCCACTTACTACAGGTACATCCATGTCAGCTCCATCAGTCTGACATTAGGTCCACTTACTACAGGTACATCCATGTCAGCTCCATCAGTCTGACAGTAGGTCCACTTACTACAGGTACATCCATGTCAGCTCCATCAGTCTGACAGTAGGTCCACTTACTACAGGTACATCCATGTCAGCTCCATCAGTCTGACAGTAGGTCCACTTACTACAGGTACATCCATGTCAGCTCCATCAGTCTGACATTAGGTCCACTTACTACAGGTACATTCATGTCAGCTCCATCAGTCTGACAGTAGGTCCACTTACTACAGGTACATCCATGTCAGCTCCATCAGTCTGACAGTAGGTCCACTTACTACAGGTACATCCATGTCAGCTCCATCAGTCTGACAGTAGGTCCACTTACTACAGGTACATCCATGTCAGCTCCATCAGTCTGACAGTAGGTCCACTTACTACAGGTACATCCATGTCAGCTCCATCAGTCTGACAGTAGGTCCACTTACTACAGGTACATCCATGTCAGCTCCATCAGTCTGACATTAGGTCCACTTACTACAGGTACATTCATGTCAGCTCCATCAGTCCTCACTGTAGTTCTACCAATCTGTTTTACAGCCTTTGCTACAGGAACATCTAGCGTCGTCCGGGTTAGGGGGGGTCTGGCCGGTAGGGATGTCCTTGTCTCATCGCGCACCAGCGACTCCTGTGGCGGGCCGGGCGCAGTGCGCGCTAACCAAGGGAGCCGGGTGCACGGTGTTTCCTCCGACACATTGGTGCTGCTGGCTTCCGGGTTGGAGGCGCGCTGTGTTAAGAAGCAGTGCGGCTTGGTTGGGTTGTGTTTCAGAGGACGCATGGCTTTCGACCTTCGTCTCTCCCGAGCCCGTACGGGAGTTGTAGCGATGAGACAAGATAGTAATTACTAGCAATTGGATACCACCAAAATTGGGGAGAAAAGGGGGTACTTTTTTTTTTTTTAAGAATAGACCATTATATTTACACCAACCATTTCATTTGTTTGGCTTTTTTATGATTTATGGTCAACTTGAGTGTTAATTAAACTAATGTATTGTGAGAAATGTAGTATTTCCCTCATGTTGAACTCCCTGAAATGGATAATCAAGGAAAACAAAATCTTTATGCAAATATTCTACGGTATTATATTTCATTCGTAACTGGCATTTAGTTACGAATGAAATATAATACCGTAGAATGTTTGCATAAAGGTTTTGTTTTCTTTAATGATCCATTTCAAGAGTTTGTGCTGAAAATGAATTGTTTCACCAATATTTTATATGCATGTACATTACATGTTTGATATTGAATTTACAATTTGTACATTTGTATAGACTACACCTAAAGAATAGAAGACACATTTTCATTTCACAGAATTCAATTATATTTTCTTTCATTCAAATTCGAATTGCAATTATGAATCCTGTTTACTACTTCAATTCAAATTAATTTATTTGGAATTTCAGTCATTCTCAATTCAATTCTGAAATTGGTCACAACCCTGTTATACACTACAAAATACAACCTATTTCCCTGAGAGTGAAAAGAGTCCCTGACATTCAGTCTGATTAGATCTGGAATCCATAATGGTGAAACAGCCACGTCCGTTTGAGATATTACAAAGGAGAAGTCACTATAAACAACCACACTGTTTTCCCCTCAGACATCATTAAACACATGATAGAAAAGCACAATATGAACTGCAATTATTTGTACCATGCTGCACGGCGCTCCGTAGCTAAGCAACAAAAACAAGGTGGTGGGGAGGCCAGTGGTGCTGTTTCCCCCTACTGCTGACTCCAATATGGCCAAAACTTCATAGTTACCTTAAAAGAATTGTTTGGATAAAGGATATACAGTATTTGCAATCTCAAGAGCGAGAGTTGCGCATATTTATCCTGATCAATCACAAAAAGGAGACCACTAGTCCCTACTGTTAGAAAATAATGACATTTTAAAAGATGCTCTTAACATAGGTAAAGACATTGTCACACAAATACTTTGATTGAAAAGGGGGTTTGGTTTGTGATGAAATACTTTGATTGAAAAGGGGGTTTGGTTTGTGATGAAATACTTTGATTGAAAAGGGGGTTTGGTTTGATTAAATACTTTGATTGAAAAGGGGGTTTGGTTTGATTAAATACTTTGATTGAAAAGGGGGTTTGGTTTGATTAAATACTTATTATTGGCTTTACTTGTAGCCTAAAACAATTATACATCCACACAAGTGTGGCACTAAAACGTATTGATATCAAAGTAGGCTAGGGACTAGCCTAAACAGACAAGAGGGGAAACCAGTATCTTTGATACAACTTCATAACTGTGAGGACGCAAGTGCCATGTTTGGTAACTTGATGGAAAAATGTTATGCGATTTAAGTCGCAAAAGCTTACTAAGGTTAACTACAATGAAGAGTATAACCTTGCTATGAATTCATATGATATTACAGTGTTATGAATTCATAGCAAGATTAACATTTATCCAGACATTGTATCATGTTTCTTGGTCAAGTCAATCTCGAACTAACATGTTTCTGTACGTGAAACGGATACTACTACTGTACTGTACAGATATAATATATTTATCCATGACATAATAGCATACGCAGTCTTCCTTAAACTATATTTCTTACCATGGATGGGTCCGTTTACAGTTTACTTGTTTCCAACCGCCCAGCCCATCCTTCTTCTTCAATGAGGTTTAACGGCGGTTGGCAACCAATAAATGTTGCATCACAGGTAGGCTGGACACATGACATTTTTAACAACGTTTGTTTTTAATAAAAACTAGTTCATTGCATCCGCCGTGGAGCCCAGTTTCATAATATGACCATATTTCCCAGCTGCTTGACGTCGTTTTGAAGTGATCACGAAAAAACAGGCCTTATTTTAGGGCATTTTTCACCCTGCCAGCTCTTATTAGTTCTATTGAACACTGTGGCACCAACTCGCTTTCCGAACGTTCTAATCCCAGCCCATTGTTCAACGTCACAACGCCAGCTTCGGTATTGTTGGCAATGAGACCTGCTCACGTTGTTAGTTCAAATGTAAACAACAACAAAAATTATCTTGGAACTCTGAGGTCGTCCAATTGTTTCCTATAGGGGGAATATAGGCATGTCTGTCTATTTCGCCAAATATCTCGCAATGTGTATATTTAGGTTTTTTTCCAAGCCGGACGCCATTTCAATCATGAGAATCTCCTCTTTGTAATTATGTAAATCTGGGCAGCGAGCTTGTTTTCATTTTTTCACCTACTTTCTCATTACGCAGACATAAGCACAGTTGACACCATCGAGGTGTTTACTTTCTCATTACGCAGACATAAGCACAGTTGACACCATCGAGGTGTTTACTTTCTCATTACACAGACATAAGCACAGTTAACACCATCGAGGTGTTTACTTTCTCATTACGCAGACATAAGCACAGTTGACACCATCGAGGTGTTTACTTTCTCATTACGCAGACATAAGCACAGTTAACACCATCGAGGTGATTACTTTCTCATTACGCAGACATAAGCACAGTTGACAACATCGGGGTGTTTACTTTCTCATTACGCAGACATAAGCACAGTTGACACCATCGAGGTGTTTACTTTCTCATTACGCAGACATAAGCACAGTTGACACCATCGAGGTGTTTACTTTCTCATTACGCAGACATAAGCACAGTTGACACCATCGAGGTGTTTACTTTCTCATTACGCAGACATAAGCACAGTTGACACCATCGAGGTGTTTACTTTCTACACAAGTTATTTTTTTCCAGTTTCGTCCGAGGAACGTATTGTAGTGGTAAAATAAAAATAGATTTTTTTGTTGTTGTGCCATTTAGGCGAAATGGAATTCTAAGCATCACTCCAGTCAAAACAGGCTCTGCGAACGTTCGAGCAAGAGAACACAAGCTAAGGTTAAACATTCTTCTCCAAAGACTGAATATCGTTTCTAGATAAATAATTACTGTTGGAAATGCTTGTTCTCAATGCATCAGTAAGGTTTTGACAAAAACAAGTCAGTTCAAAAATGATGATGATGATGATGATGGTGGTGGAGTTGATGATGATGACTGCACTTTGGGACCTGTGACCACAATAATCTCATGATAACAGTTTGTCTTAATTCAATGAAATTAAGGATTTGATGAATGAATCGATTCGATAGATATGTTAATGTAGGGATAATGATGTGAAAATGTTAAACGCTTATAAAATACCTTTATATACTTATGCAGTGTATCCTACTATAAATCAAATCAAATGTTTATTCATCACGTGAACAGGATACAGCGGGTGTAAATGGCACAGGGAAATGCTTACTTGCCAGCTCCTACAGTTGAAGTCGGAAGTTTACATACACTTAGATTGTAGTCATTAAAACTCGTTTTACAACCACTCCACGTATTTGTTAATAACAAACTATAGTTTTGGCAAGTCGGTTAGGACATCTACTCTGTGCATGACACAATACATTTTTCCAACAATTGTTAACAGACAGATTATTTCACTTATAAATCACTGTATCAGAATTCAAGTGGGTCAGAAGTTTACATACACTCAATCAAATTCAATCAAATGTATTTATAAAGCCCTTCTTACATCAGCTGATGTCACAAAGTGCTGTACAGAAACCCAGCCTAAAACCCCAAACAGCAAGCAATGCAGGTGTAGAAGCTAAGTGGCTAGGAAAAACTCCCTAGAAAGGCCAGAACCTAGGAAGAAACCTAGAGAGGAACCAGGCTATGAGGGGTGCCCAGTCCTCTTCTGGATGTGCCGTGTGGAGATTATTAACAGGACATGGCCAAGATGTTCAAATGATAATAGATGACCAGCAGGGTCAAATAATAATAATCACAGTGGTTGTAGAGGGTGCAACAGGTCAGCACCTCAGCACACTAAGTTGACTGTGCCTTTAAACAGCTTGGAAAATTCCAGAAAATGATGTCATGGCGTTAGAAGCTTCTGATAGGCTAATTGACATCATTTGAGTCAATTGGAGGTGTACCTGTGGATGTATTTCAAGGCTTACCTTCAAACTCAGTACCTCTTTGCTTGACATCATGGGAAAATCAAAAGAAATCAGCCAAGACCTCAGAAAAAAACCTTCACAAGTCTGGTTCATCCTTGGGAGCAATTTACAAACGCCTGAAGGTACCACGTTCATCTGTACAAACAATAGTACGCAAGTATAAACACCATGGGATCACGCAGCCGTCATACCGCTCAGGAAGGAGACTCTTTCTGTCTCCTAGAGATGAATGTACTTTGGTGCAAAAAGTGCAAATCAATCCCAGAACAACAGCAAAGGACCTTGTGGAGATGCTGGAGGAAACAGGTACAAAAGTATCTATATCCACAGTAAAATTAGTCCTAAATCAACATAACCTGAAAGGCCGCTCAGCAAGGCAGAAGCCACTGCTCCAAAACCGCCATAAAAAAGCCAGACTACGGTTTGCAACTGAACATGGGGACAAAGATCATACTTTTTGGAGAAATGTCCTCTGGCCTGATGAAACAAAATTAGAACTGTTTGGCTATAATGACCATCGTTATGTTTGGAGGAAAAAGGGGGAGGCTTGCAAGCCGAAGAACACCATTCCAACCGTGAAGCACGAGGGTGGCAGCATCATGTTGTGGGGGTGCTTTGCTGCAGGAAGGACTGGTGCACTTCACAAAATAGATGGCATCATGAGGAAGTAAAATTATGTGGGTATATTGAAGCAACATCTCAAGACATCAGTCAGGAAGTTAAAGCTTGGTCGCAAATGGGTCTTCCAAATGGACAATGACTCAGTTAAACCAGCTCTGTCAGGAGGAATGGGCCAAAATTCATCCAACTTATTTTGGGAAGCTTGTGGAAGGCTACCCGAAACGTTTGACCCAAGTTAAACAATTTAAAGGCAATGCTACCAAATACTAATTGAGTGTATGTAAACTTCTGACCCACTGGGAATGTGATGAAAGAAATAAAAGCTGAAAAAAATCTCTCTCTACACTATTATTCTGACATTTCACATTCTTAAAATTAAGTGGAGATCCTAACTGACCTAAAACAGGGAATTGTTACTAGGATTAAATGTCAGGAATTGTGAAAAACTGAGTTTAAATGTATTTGGCTAGGGTGCATGTAAACTTCCGACTTCAACTGTATATACAATGATATAAAACATATGTCCCTTATTCAACCATTAAAAAGCAAAGTCCCTGAGCTTTCCCTGAGCAGTGACTTCACCTGAGACATGAAGCTAATTCAAGACAGTTAATGGGATTCTCCGGTACTTTTGTATACTTTTCAGCCAGTAGTTCTGAAAGTAGGCCCCAGGGCCAAAAGTGGTCCCCAAAAATGTCATAATACCTCACATATGTGCAGAAATGTGCACCACGTCATTGCTCTCTCTCTCTCGCTCTGCTTTGTGTGAATCTTGCTAGTTGTCAGTCAAATGGTGAGGCTGAATCTCATTGTCTGGAACTCAAATTGCTCGGGGTTGGCCCACATGGGGGTGGAAATGTAGAGAAAATGGCACAGAACAGCTTCCAGAAAACTTTCAAAGTAGGCATTTCACACATTGACACATCTTAAGGATCTTTTTTTCAATTTTCGCCTAAAATGACATACCCAAATCTAACTGCCTGTTGCTCAGGACCTGAAGCAAGGATATGCATATTCTTGATACCATTTGAAAGGAAACACTTTGAAGTTCGTGGAAATGTGAAAGGAATGTAGGAGAATATAACACATTAGATCTGGTAAAAGATAATACAAAGAAAAAAACATGCGTATTTTTGTACCATCATCTTTGAAATGCAAGAGAAAAGCCATAATCTATTATTCCAGCCCAGGCGCAATTTAGATTTTGGTCACTAGATAGCAGCAGTGTATGTGTAAAGTTTTAGATTGATCCAATAAACAATTGAATTTCTGTTAAAAATGTTGTATCAAGATTGCCAAAATGTGCCTATTTGGTTTATTAATACATTTGCAAGTTCATAACTGTGCACTCTCCTCAAACAATAGCATGGTATTATTTCACTGTAATAGCTACTGTAAATTGGACTGTGCAGTTAGATTAACAAGAATTAAAGTTTTCTGCCAATATCAGATATGTCTATATCTGTCACGATCGTCGTCACGTGAAAGAGAGGAGGACCAAGTCGCAGCGTGATAACAATACATTCTTCCTTTTTATTAGAAGACGAAAACAAAACAAACACTATACACACTAATCAAAACAACAAACAGACGAAAGTGAAGCTATGCAAACAATAAGTGCAGACACTGGCAACTTACACATAGACAATCACCCACAACCTACCTAATGACTATGGCTGCCTAAATATGGCTCCCAATCAGAGACAACGATAGACAGCTGTCTCTAATTGAGAACCAATCCAGGCAACCGTAGACATACATACACCTAGACTAAACACTGCCCCATAAACATACAAAAATCCCTAGACAATACAAAACACATACATCCCCCATGTCACACCCTGACCTAACTAAAATAATAAAGAAAACAAAGATAACTAAGGCTAGGGCGTGACAATATCCTGGGAAATGTACTTGTTACTTACAACCTCATGCTAATCACATTAACAAATACGTGGAGTGGTTGTAAAACGAGTTTTAATGACTACAATCTAAGTGTATGTAAACTTCCGACTTCAACTGTAGGAGCTGGCAAGTAAGCATTTCCCTGTGCCATTTACACCCGCTGTATCCTGTTCACGTGATGAATAAACATTTGATTTGATTTATAGTAGGATACACTGCATAAGTATATAAAGGTATTTTATAAGCGTTTAACATTTTCACATCATTATCCCTACATTAACATATTTATCGAATCGATTCATTCATCAAATCCTTAATTTCATTGAATTAAGGCATTCAGACCTGTTTTGTCAACTTCCCCTTTAACTCCTCAGCCAGGTTGTTCCGGCCCATCTTCCTCAGGATCTCCAGTGTGATCTTCACAGCTCCCTCATCACAGTAGCTCTGTACCATCCTATCCACTGTGACCAGCTTATCAGCATCCTCCAGCTGGCCCTCTGAGATGGAAGGAAATTCATCCACACCCTTAATCAGGTACCACTGAAATCTCTTCAGGTCGCCTCGGCCCAGCTCTTCCAGAATGTCAAGCAGCAGAAAATGAACATTTTTTGTCCCTGAAAACAGAAATAATAATATGAAACATAACTAAACAGTCCTGACGGATCAGAATTCTGCTTTTTGTTGATGTATGTAAACAACAAGTTCCCTGTTGTGTGTAATGATGCCATCTTGCTGAGTCTACCTTTAATAATTGTAATTGAATTAGGAAAGAAGTGGAAGGCGATTAACCACAGGAGTCGAGGTGCAACCGAACAACTATTTCATAATTGAAAAGGAAAAAGGTGCAACACTCACTCAGCATTAAGTACCTGTTTTCTTTCTATCTTTAGGATTCTAAAAAGCTACATTACTGTGTTTACTGTAAAAATATGATATTAGGGAACTCTCCTCTAACATAATTAAATCTCTTGGGGAAGACAGGAAATAATATTTACCTGCTGTAGCGCCACCTGGTGGTGTAACTGTGGGTAAAAAGAGACCTTGATTACACATGCTCCTCAACAAATTGTAATTTGACAGACCATGAATATCATTAAAAAGTGGGTATATACGCAGTGCATTCGGAAGGTATTCAGATCCCTTGACTTTAAAAAAAAGTATGTTACAGACTTGTTCTAGTTTTTTACCTCATCTATCTACAAACAATACCCCATAATGACAAAGCAAAAATTGGTTTTTAGAAATGTTTGCAAATGGTACCATTTTTAGTGCTATACATCTGTACTGTAATTTCCTCTATTTCCTTTGTTAATATGAACTCTTTTGACCAAAATTGTTTTTGTTTTAAAGATGAGTACTGAATTGCATGACCTAATTTAAAACGTGTCCCATACAATAAGGGGATCTGTTGTACCTATTATGTCGGAAAAAGTCAGTTATGAAATCCTTTGTCTTAGTTAAAAACAGGTTGTCATCCAGTAGGCTTTGATTACATTTCCAATATTCTTGTCCACGTGGACATTCTGTAAGAGTAATGCGGATGACAATTATTTTATGGTCCGACTGCATTCTGCTCCCAATCAAATTTGTTTTTACTTTTGGTGCCAGCGCAAAGGATACAAGGAAGTAATCAAGACGACTAGCTTGATTAAGCCTCCTCCATGTATATCTAACTAGGTCTGGATATTAAGCCTCCTCCATGTATATCTCACTAGGTCTGGATATTAAACCTCCTCCATGTATATCTCACTAGGTCTGGATATTAAGCCTCCTCCATGTATATCTCACTAGGTCTGGATATTAAGCCTCCTCCTGTCGTGGAAATTTCCTGTATTACTCAATAAAGAGAGAGAGAGAGCCAACCACACACAAGTCAGAGTTAAATTATATATTCCATCTTTAATATATATATACAAGCTTCACCAAAGCCCTTTAATGACTCTCAGATCAATTCAGTGTCTATAAATGAATTCTCTGAGAGTCCTTACAAAACAATTCTTAGTTTCATTTATAGCCAAGATACCCCCTCTCAACTTACAAAGAATCCTTTACCCGAAAGAGGAGTATCCTATCGCTAGACAGCATCAGCTATAAATCATCGTTCAGTTTGATCTCCCAAGACAAGGTTTAAATCTCATGCTTGATACTTCACTGTCTACCAAAACATTACCTCATCCAATGGCATATATCAATTGTCATTTCTAGATACTCCCAAACCTGGACAAACTCCAAATCAGACAGTGAGCCCCTTAGGTCAAATACTAGGTCAAGATAAGGGCAACCTCAGAGGGGACATACAATGGTTCCAAACACGGCCAAACTCCTTCCCCCTATGAGAAAAGTAGGGAGTGACTGGCGTACAGACATTGTATGAGATAACTAACTGGTTCCCCAATTAATAACTCCATCCCATGATTTAGGAATAGTTACAAACAACGTTCCCATAAGAAACCAACATTCCACTCTGTCCTCCTCCCCTTCTAATATTCTACTTAGCACCACATGGTTTAACAGATACATTGACTTATTAAGACAAGCCTGACCTCTCCCCTCTCTGGCCCCAAGTTACCAATCCCTAGCTCAGAAGATTCTAATGACAAGTATCTCACAAGCATATGATGAAAATAACATCTTATCTATCTATGTTACTTAGCTAAATCTGATTCTGCCACGACACTCCATGTATATCTAACTAGGTCAGGATATTAAGCCTCCTCCATGTATATCTCACTAGGTCTGGATATTAAGCCTCCTCCATGTATATCTCACTAGGTCTGGATATTAAGCCTCCTCCATGTATATCTCACTAGGTCTGGATATTAAGCCTCCTCCATGTATATCTCACTAGGTCTGGATATTAAACCTCCTCCATGTATATCTAACTAGGTCAGGATATTAAGCCTCCTCCATGTATATCTAACTAGGTCTGGATATTAAACCTCCTCCATGTATATCTCACTAGGTCTGGATATTAAACCTCCTCCATGTATATCTAACTAGGTCAGGATATTAAGCCTCCTCCATGTATATCTAACTAGGTCTGGATATTAAGCCTCCTCCATGTATATCTAACTAGGTCAGGATATTAAGCCTCCTCCGTGTATATCTCACTAGGTCAGGATATTAAGCCTCCTCCATGTATATCTAACTAGGTCAGGATATTAAGCCTCCTCCATGTATATCTAACTAGGTCTGGATATTAAGCCTCCTCCATGTATATCTAACTAGGTCTGGATATTAAGCCTCCTCCATGTATATCTCACTAGGTCTGGATTTGTAAGCCTCCTCCATGTATATCTCACTAGGTCAAGATATTAAGCCTCCTCCATGTATATCTAACTAGGTCTGGATATTAAACCTCTTCCA
Organism: Salvelinus namaycush; assembly: GCF_016432855.1. NCBI lineage: Eukaryota > Metazoa > Chordata > Actinopteri > Salmoniformes > Salmonidae > Salvelinus > Salvelinus namaycush. The sequence continues at coordinate 76,414,326 of NC_052308.1, read as the reverse complement.
TGTATATCTAACTAGGTCTGGATTTTTAAGCCTCCTCCATGTATATCTCACTAGGTCTGGATTTTTAAGCCTCCTCCATGTATATCTCACTAGGTCAGGATATTAAGCATCCTCCATGTATATCTCACTAGGTCTGTATTTAAGCCTCCATATATCCACTAGTTCTAATGTGTCCATGATAGTTGTGATCTCCTTAAGTGCATGAGGGTGATAGTTTGTAGTGTGATCTCCTTAAGTGCATGAGGGTGATAGTTTGTAGTGTGATCTCCTTAAGTGCATGAGGGTGATAGTTTGTAGTGTGATCTCCTTAAGTGCATGAGGGTGATAGTTTGTAGTGTGATCTCCTTAAGTGCATGAGGGTGATAGTTTGTAGTGTGATTTCCTTTACGGTGCATTGAAGTACTTAAAACTGTGTTATAATCTCCCACCATAATAATAGGATCGATCGTATGTTGCTTGTGAGCTTGATAGATTGTTATAAATATTTTTCAAAGAAGTGTGGATCATCCTTATTTGGACCATATAGATTAATGAGTAATTAAAAATATATATATTGTTCATTCAATAGTATTTTTAAAAGCATCCACCTTCCTTGCAGATCTGTTTGGAAAGTTATCCTTTTTAGATAAAACTATACAAAATATATTCACGTCACCAAATAATTGATTAAAACACACTGTTTTGCAATGAAGGTCTACAGTAGTCTCAGCAGCACTCTTTTAGGGTAGCACCCTGGTGTAGCAGGAGGACAGCTAGCTTCTGTCCTCCTCTGGGTACATTGACTTCAAGACAAAACCTAGGAGTCTCATGGTTCTCACAGTAATTCTGACGACTTCCGGAGGACGTCCTCCAACCTATCAGAGCTCTTGCAGCATGAACTTACATGTTGTTCATCCAATCAAAGGATCAGAGAATGCATCTAGTACTGCAGTGCATAAAGTTTGGTGAGTAGTTGACTCAGAGAAAGAAAGGAAATAGTTGAACTTAACTCAAACAGAGAGGAATGCTATTTATGTTAGCTAGCTAGCTAAGGCTATCCAACACTTTAACTCTTGCAAGGGCCCACCGATGTAATTGCTAAACTGCTTCCTGTACACTGCATTGCATGATTGAACACATGGATTGGATTGTGGGTTTACCAACGCTTTAGTTATAGTAGCTAATATGTTGACTATGATGTTAGCTAATATGGTGACAATGATGTAGGCTGTGTGTAGCGATTATGGTATGAAGGTTTGGCTTTAGTTGGAGAGTTATTTTTTTTTTTTTGCTGTTTTTCAGCTGATGTTGTTTACTGAAGTCCACAAGTGAAGGGAAAATGTGAAAGGAGGAGAGCGCATAGATGCAATGATGCTGTTTGTATGGCTGCTATGAAAGTGAACTGTGTGGCCGGTGATCATTCTGCTGTTTCTGTTGCAAAACGTTTCGCTCTCCCTCATCTTAAACGGAACCGACCGCCAGCGGTTTGCACCTTCGGATCAGAGTTGTTGGACAGATTTAGTGTTTTGGGAAGCGTCATATGTTCCCAGAACCTAAAGAAATGTTTTATGAATTTTTAAAGAACGTAAAAAATATGTTCCGGGAACGTTCTTGCAAAATCAGGCAAATGTTTTTAACTGGACAGTTTTTGTGTTTTGGTAACATATCTCGTCATGTCCACACAATGCTCCCACAACCTAATGAAATATTGTGGGAATACAGACAGAAGGGGAAACCCAGACATGTCACAGGGGATATGAAGCTGAAGCATCCGTTTAGAATGTTCTCACCACCAAATATGGTCGTGAGAGAAGAAGTCCAGTTGTAGGTAGTGGGAGACGGTGGATCAAGGTGAAACTGGCCTGATATTCTGCACATTTTCTCATTGATTAAATATCTGATCTCAATAAATGTTTCTGTCCCCAAAAAGAAAATCTGTTACAAACACAGTGCATTACGTTTTATATATTTGACTAATTGACAAAGTAAAATAAATGTTTTTGAAGGAGTTCAAGGTTGAATTGAGTTTGTGCACAAACACACACTTAACACAGATGGTGGTCCCTGACGGAAATGTGCAAATACATGCTACAATGCGCCAAAAGGATCTCGCTAGCTCGTGCTCGGCTCTGCCCACCTCCTTACTTGTTCTTCCCACTATGCTTAACTTGCTCCCCCTGTAAACAACACAGATGAACTATCTTGGGTTAGTTATGTGGTCCACATGGTCCATCCAAGTTCATTTGATTGAATTTGAGTTTAGAATTTATGTTACCTGGAAGCCAGATAAGTCCGTTCCATACAAGTTTATCAGCTTTATTTTCTTCCAGAAGAAGATTCACTTCTTCAACAACAGGTTTAATAAACAACTGAAAGGTGGGGACGTAGTTTTCATAGGAATCCACAAATTTTGCTGGCTGTAACAAAAAAAAGGGACATTTCACAAACTGATTTCTGAAATAGAGACATTGCGAGTCAGTGAAATGATAAGTGAGAATGAAAGTATGCATTACATAGTAATAACAAATGTATTATTCAAACATATCTCAGATTTACATTTGGTTGTATTGGATGTGCATCTGCAGGGTTAGTGGAGAGGGTGTATTCTTGCTTTGGGGTAAGTGTACACAGAGAAGTTGTTAGAATTTCTCTTATTCCATCCCTTTCAATCAACTCCCGCACCTTAAAAGGACCAAAAATATACAGTTAAATTGTGCGTTAATAGGAATAAAAATGCACTTGATTATTTAAATGATTGCAGGGAATGTAAGTTAAAACAATATCTGAAACTCAAGAATAAAAAATGGAACAAACTACTAAATAAGTGAAAATATGTATTTCAGTCAAACATGTTGCTGCAACTCTCCTCATTTTTTTTGCCGTTATGCTAAAACACCATTACATTCCCCATTGTGTATTTGATTGAATTCCAGCCAGATAGAAGTGGGTTTGTAGGGTTGTAGGGTTCCAGCTCACCTCTTTTCTCACAACATTACTGGGAAGCAACAACACATTCAGGATGGACCTCTTGCCAAGTGGTTGGTAGAATAACAACACATGTGCAAGTATGGGGGAGATGGGAGCATCCTCATCTGTGACATCACCATAAGCAGAGAATCCAGTGATGCTTATTATGACATGTGTGTCTGTTATCTCATGGGGAGGGAGAAACTCAATGATGTCATCATCAGTCACATGGGCTACAGACAGGAAGTCACATCCACCACCTGAAGAAAGATAACATTCTGAGCTTTCTCTGATATAGGCTACTACTACGATAACAATGACAAACAAGGTATTGCAACAAATGATCAGAGTAATCTTGTTTAGCGAAGTCTAAAGCATGAAACACACAGAAAATCTTATTGCCGGTAGGTACTTATCACAGTGGGAGGCCGTTCCTTCTCTCGCTAGAACAAAACCAGCAGCTTCAGCATGCCGACCCGGTAGAAGCTGTAGAGTTAATTTGCAATTCTACACAATTTGCAATGGGGCGTAGAGAAAATGTTGTAGTTTTAAAGCAAGTTTGCTACAATTCTACACATTTTGCAATGGGGATAGAGAAAATGTTTTACTATTAAAGCAAGTTTGCTGCAATTCTACACATTTGTCCATGATGTGGAGAGAAATGTTTGCAGTTTGAGTGAGAGTGACTAACAAAATCAATGGGGGCGCCCCGGTCAGTAATTCGATCAAGTTTAGATAGCTGGCTAGACTAACTTACAAATCAAAAAGATTTTAGCTTACATGCGCTAATTGAGTGACTGTCAGTGTCAGGGCCTTCCCCGGCTCCCCCTACGGCAAATAAGATCACGCCTCCATTCTGCTCCTCCCTTCCTTATAGGCAGAAACTTAAACACGTAGTAAGGATTGTTCAACGTTGGTGTGACCAATCGGAATCTATGCTTCAAGATTGTTTTAGGTTTTGGTTTTTCCATTTAGGTTTTGAGGTTGGACTTTTAGCACGTTAGCACATAGGGCGCACCGATTTGTGTCACCTTGTTAGTCAGTATGTGTTACACCTGTGCTGGTTGCCATCTCGTTAGTGTGAAGGGGTTTCACCTGTGTTGGCCCAGGTGCTATTTAAGAATGGCTGGCCCAGTGCTCTAGTTGTGGAGGGTTAACACATTTAGTTGGCGATGCCTATTTTGATTTCTAGACAAACAATCTTTTATCTGCTCTTTCCTGTTTTCATTTTAATCCACTTTTTGGTTTGCTTCGTGTCTTTAAGTTTGATGTGGGTTTTTCTTTTGTTCGCCTCTTCTTGGGCAAATTTAGTGGGTGCTCATGGTGGGTGTCTTTTAGGTTCCAGTTGCTGTTATCAGTCAACTTTCAGTGGACACCCCCATGAGTGTCTTTCAGAACCCCTCCTAGAACCCCAGCTGTTTTGTTTTGGTTGTTGTCAGTGACTCTTTGTTAGTTCCCCCTTCTGTTTGAGTGACATTATTTGGGTTTTCTTGCTGGGGAATGTAACAGGGATATGTTCCAGGTTGCCTCTAAGAATAACATTGACATATACACTGCTTGGTGACTGAGTTTATCAGGAAGTGCATAGAATATGTTGTTCCCACTGTGGCGATCAGAACTTGGACAGATGGCAGAACTGTGGATAGATAGCAGCATTACTCAGAGCATGTGCAGACCAGCTGGCTGGAGTATTGACGGACATATTCAAATCCCTCCCTATCCCAGTCTGTTGTCATATGCGCCGAATACAACAGGTGTAAACCTTACAGTACATAGCCCATCTGTATACAGCCCATCCAACTACCTCATCCCCATACTGTATTTATTTATCTTGCTCCTTTGCACCCCAGTATCTCTACTTGCACATTCATCTTCTGCACATCTACCATTCCAGTGTTTAACTGCTATATTGTAATTACTTCACCACCAGGCCCTATTTATTGCCTTACCTCCCTTATCTTACCTCATTTGCACACACTCTACATAGACTTTTTCTACTGTATTATTGACTGTATGTTTGTTTACTCCATGTGTAACTCTGTGTTGTTGTATGTGTCGAACTGCTGTGCTTTATCTTGGCCAGGTCGCAGTTGTAAATGAGAACTTGTTCTCAACTAGCCTACCTGGTTAAATAAAGGTGAAATTAAAAGCGCAAAACACAGCATTTAACCAAGGCAAGGTGCCTGGGAACATGGACGAGTACAAACAGTCCAGCTCCGTAAGGCAATGAAACAGGCAAAATGTCAGTAGACCAGCTGGCTGGAGTGTTGATGGACGTATTAAAATCCCTCCCTATCACAGTCTGTTGTCAAATCAAATTGTATTTGTCACATGCGCCAAATACAACAGGTGTAAACCTTACAGTGAAATGCTTACTTACAAGCCCTTAACCTACAATGCAGTTTAAAACTTATTTAGGATTGGGGGCACTATTTTTACGTCCGGATGAAAATGTGCCCAAAGTAAACTGCCTGCTACTCAGGCCCAGAAGCTAGCATATGCATATAATTGGTAGATTTGGATAGAAAACACTAAACACTCTAAAGTTTCTAAAACTGTTTGAATAATGTCTGTGAGTATAACAGAACTGATTTGGCTGGCAAAACCCTGAGTACAATCCATCCAGGGAATTTTCAATCTGTTTTCTATTAGGTTTCTATGGCAAGCCCGTTTTAATAGAAATATGCTTGCAGTTCCTACGGCTTCCACTAGATGTCAACAGTCTTTAGAAATTGGTTGATGTTTTTCCTTTGAGTGGTGAAGAAGAAGAGGCTCAAGACAGGTGGATTGTTTGGTTTGGTGCGCGTGACCTGAAACTCGCTCCACTTTCATTTTATCCTCTATTGAACACGGTATAGTCCGTCTTAAATTTGATCAATTATTTACGTTTAAAAATCCTAAAGTTTTATTAGGAAAGTTGTTTGAAATGTTTGGATCAAGATTACAGGTAACTTAACAAATAAATGGACATTTTGGAGATATAACGATGGAATTAATCGAACAAAAGGACCATGTGTGATGTTTATGGGACATATTGGAGTGCCAACAGAAGGATTTCTTCAAAGGTAAGGCATGAATTATATCATTATTTCTGACTTTTGTGTCACGCCTATGGGTTGAATTCTGATTTTCATGTGTTGGTATGCTGGGCGCTGTCCTCAGATTATCACATGGTTTTCTTTCGCCGTGAAGCCTTTTTGAAATCTGACACGGTGGCTGGATTAAGAAACATAAGTGTTAAGTCAAAAAAAGATAAGTCAAAATTGTAAAAATAAATAAATAATTAAAGAGCAGCAATAAAATAACAATAGCGAGGCTAAATACAGGAGGTATCGGTACAGAGTCAATGTGGAGGTTATATACAGGGGGTACCGGTACAGAGTCAATGTGGAAGCTATATACAGGGGGTACCAGTACAGAGTCAATGTGGAGGCTATATACAGGGGGTACCGGTACAGAGTCAATGTGGAGGCTATATACAGAGGGTACCGGTACAGAGTCAATGTGGAGGCTATATACAGGGGGTACCGGTACAGAGTCAATGTGGAGGCTATATACAGGGGGTACCGGTACAGAGTCAATGTGGAGGCTATATACAGGGGGTACCGGTACAGAGTCAATGTGGAGGCTATATACAGGGGGTACCGGTACAGAGTCAATGTGGAGGCTATATACAGGGGGTACCGGTACAGAGTCAATGTGGAGGCTATATACAGGGGGTACCGGTACAGAGTCAATGTGGAGGCTATATACAGGGGGTACCGGTACAGAGTCAATGTGGAGGCTATATACAGGGGGTACCGGTACAGAGTCAACGTGGAGGCTATATACAGGGGGTACCGGTACAGAGTCAATGTGGAGGCTATATACAGGGGGTACTGGTACAATGTGGAGGCTATATACAGGGGGTACCGGTACAGAGTTAATGTGGAGGCTATATACAGGGGGTACTGGTACAGAGTCAACGTGGAGGCTATATACAGGGGGTACTGGTACAGAGTCAATGTGGAGGCTATATACAGGGGGTACCGGTACAGAGTCAATGTGGAGGCTATATACAGGGGGTACTGGTACAATGTGGAGGCTATATACAGGGGGTACCGGTACAGAGTCAATGTGGAGGCTATATACAGGGGGTACTGGTACAGAGTCAATGTGGAGGCTATATACAGGGGGTACCGGTACAGAGTCAATGTGGAGGCTATATACAGGTGGTACCGGTACAGAGTCAAGGTGCGGGGGCACCGGTTAGTCAAGGTAATTGAGGTAATATGTACATGTAGGTAGAGGTAAAGTGACTATGCATAGATAATAAACAGAGAGTAGCAGCAGCGTAAGATTCAAGATGTCCACCATTTGTTCCTGTACCCAAGAAAGCAAAGGTAACGGAACTAAGTGACTATCGCCCCGTAGCGCGATAGAAGTTCTTTGAGAGGCTAGTTAAGGATCATATCACCTCCACCTTACCCGATACCCTAGACCACATGTGTCAAAGTCATTCCACGGAGGGCCAAGTGTCTGCAGGTTTTTGCTCCTCCCTTCTACTTGATTGATGAATAAAGGTCACTAATTAGTAAGGAACTCTCCCTCACCTGGTTGTCTAGGTCTTCATTGAAAGGAAAAAAACCTGCAGACACTCTGTGGAATGAGTTTGACACCCTTGACCCACTACAAATTGCATAACACCCCAACAGATTCACAGTTGACGCAATCGCCATCGCAATACACACTGTCCTATCCCATCTGAACAAGAGAAATACCTATATAAGAGTGCTGTTCACCTCAGCCTTCAACACCATAACTAAGCTTGTGGCCCTGGGAGGTGAGGGTCCAGGCGGAGTGGTGCCAGGAAAATAACCTCTCCCTCAACATCAACAAAATGAAGGAGCTGATCGTGGACTTCAGGAGACAGCAAAGGGAGCAGGCCCACATCGACTGGGCCGCAGAGGAGAGGGTAAAAAGCTTTAAGTTCCACAATGATAACATTACTGACAACGTATGCACATCACAGACAAGGCACACTGCCAGGACATCTACAGTGCCCGGTGTCAAAGGAAGGCCAAGAAGATCATCAAGGACCTCAGCTACCCGAGCCACGGCCTGTTCACTCCGCTATCGTCCAGAAGGCAAGGTCAGTACAGGTGCATCAAAGCTGGGACCGAGAGACTGAAAAACAGCTTCTATCTCCAGGCCATCCACAGTAAAACAAGTCCTATATCGACATAACCTGAAAGGTCGCTCAGCAAGGAAGAAGACATTGCTCAAAAACTGCCATAAAAAAGCCAGACTACAGTTTGCAACTGCACATGGGGACAAAGATCATACTTTTTGTCCTCTGGTCTGATGAAACAAAAATAGAACCGTTTGGCCATAATGACCATAGTTATGTTTGGAGGAAAAAGGGGGAGGCTTGCAAGCCGAAGAACACCATCCCAACCGTGAAGCACGAGGGTGGCAGCATCATGTTGTGGGGGTGCAGGAAGGACAGCTGCAGGAAGGACTGGTGCACTTCCCAAAATAGATGGCATCATCAGGAGGAAAATGATGTGGATATATTGAAGCAACATCTCAAGACATCAGTCAGGAAGTGAAAGCTTGGTTGCAAATGGGTCCTCCAAATGGACAATGACCCCAAGCATACTTCCAAAGTTGTGGCAAAATGGCTTAAGGACAACAAAGTCAAGGTATTGGAGTGGCCATCACAAAGCCCTGACCTCAATCCTGCTGAAATAAATCATTCTCTCTACTATTATTTCACATTCTTAAAATAAAGTGGTGATCCTAACTGACAGTGATTTTTTACTAGGATTAAATGTCAGGAATTGTGAAACTGAGTTTAAATGTATTTGGCTAAGGTGTATGTAAACTTCCGACTTCAACTATATATATATATATAAGGGGGGAATTGATCCGCGGTCCTACAAAAGGGGAGCGAGGTTAATCTAGACCATAAACTAAGCAACACACACCAACATGCATTGCCAAACAATACTACTGCCACCTGGTTTGGAGTATTTTAACGCCGAGTGGCTAACAACTTCAAGGTCTTTGCTATGTGAACACAAAAGAGATTGACTGTTCGTAGGTGCTAAGTGCTGTTGGCAGGCCAACGTTTGACAATTCTACCTGTGTGTCTGAGCTACAACATCTTTCATTAATGAACATTGCTTGAAATGATTACTCACAAGAATGAATCTGACAGTGTGGGAGGTATAGTTGATAGACAGACTTCTGAGGGCAGTCGATGTTGAACAGGGGTCCTGCAGGTCTCTTGCCACTCTGGGATAGAAGCCTCCTGTCCCAGTGGACTGTCCTATAGAGCACCTCTCCCTCTCCCTCCATCCTAAACACCAGGCCTGTTATACTGCACTGGAACAGACCTGCACTGGGGCACTGGAACCTAGAGGAAACAATGGTGAAGAATGACATTTTAATTATATTTCCTGTATTAGATTTTTTTAAATGAGGCATTGTCCTTAGAAACTATTATTGAGGAAAAAACATTACCGGTATGCTCCCTTGCCCTCATGACTATAGATTTCAGGTTCAAAGTGATTGGGTACCGTCTACAATGTAAAGACAATAAAATGTGTTATAGTTTGAACAGTAGTTGAATATAAACATATAAACTGGTATTTCTTGCTTTCTTTACAGCAAAGGTCTTACCGTGGGAGGGTCAGTACTACACAGGCCTTGGTTGACTCTTCTAATCTCTGTAAAGTTTAAATTCTCCATGGCATCAGGTAAGCTGTCAGACAGAAGTCCTCGGACACTGTCCTCGCTCTCCTCTTCCGTTGTTCCCTCACTAGAAAAAGGCCAACTGTGAGAGCGTGGCAAGGGAATGGATGATCCTTTCTGTTTTGGCAAGGTTGGATCACTGTATTCCAGGAGAGGAGAATCTGCACAGAGAAAGTGTAAGTATGTCATTGTCAGTGTGACCCTCATTCCGAATCTTCTTCAGGCAGTGGAGGAGCATATCATAACATTAAAAGTTATAAAGCTGGTGATACTTCAGTAGACACTATCACAACCCTTTGGACTGATTACATACACGCTTCTCTGTTGTATTTTTCTTCATCATCATCTTCCTCTTTTCCTTCTTCTTCTCTGCATATTTCTGCCATTTTCAGGATCTCATCTGGACAGCGGGTGTCCTGAACATAGACACAGAATTAGTAGTCTGAACACCATTTTCATGAATACATTCAAACAAAGTTAAACATTAATTCAATGAAGCAAAAATGTTTTATCTTGTAAATAAAAAGTTAATACATGTTGTGTATCATATTTAATCAAGATTCTATACAGAAATGTATTATATACAGTACACGGCAGTGGAGGCTGCTGAGGGGAGGACGGCTCATAATAATGGCCAAAAGGGAGCGAATGGAATGGCATCAAACACCTGGAAAACATGTGTTTGATGTATTTGATACCATTCCACTAATTCCACTCCAGCCATTACCACAAGCCTGTCCTCCCCAATAAAGGTGCCACCAACCTCGTGTGCTACATGGTAATCATTAAAGTGTCCTCATGGTGGTTCTGGAAGTATTCTTATGATAATTATTATGAATAACATTATTTGTGCCTTTCTCCACACAATTTAGACGTGCAGAAATCATAAATATATTTTATTAACTGAATAGTCTCCACCCCCAATTTAGACGTGCAGAAATCATAAATATATTTGATTAACTGAATAGTCTCCACCCCCAATTTAGACGTGCAGAAATCATAAATATATTTGATTAACTGAATAGTCTCCACCCCCAATTTAGACGTGCAGAAATCATAAATATATTTGATTAACTGAATAGTCTCCACCCCCAATTTAGACGTGCAGAAATCATAAATATATTTGATTAACTGAATAGTCTCCACCCCCAATTTAGACGTGCAGAAATCATAAATATATTTGATTAACTGAATAGTCTCCACCCCCAATTTAGACGTGCAGAAATCATAAATATATTTGATTAACTGAATAGTCTCCACCCCCAATTTAGACGTGCAGAAATCATAAATATATTTGATTAACTGAATAGTCTCCACCCCCAATTTAGACGTGCAGAAATCATAAATATATTTGATTAACTGAATAGTCTCCACCCCCAATTTAGACGTGCAGAAATCATAAATATATTTGATTAACTGAATAGTCTCCACCCCCAATTTCTCCAGGATTTGACAGTTGGCTCCTCCCTTTTCTCATTACTATTCAGTGACCTGACATAGCAGAGGTAAAATTAATGCCTGAAACTAGATAACCCACATTTTGGTCTTGACAAGAATAAAAGTCTCTCCCTTGTCACAGCCTCTCTCTTCCATTCCCCCTGAAAACCAGACCTCTGGTTGTTGACGACCCCGCAGAGCCTAACGATTCAGTGACTGACAGCGGCATGCAAATTAGCTGAGAACAATGCCAATGGTGTTCTTCAGTGGTAGTCTTGTATTGGTGTCTAGTCTACACGCAAAGGGCAAATAGAGAGCCATTTTACAACTTTCCACGAACCAATCCTGGTCTCTGATTTAAAAGATCATAAGACAAAAGATGTTACAACTGAATTTGAATGTATTCAAACAGAGTAAAAGATGTATTTCATTCATCAAGTGGAAATGCCTCTAATGAAAAGGAATAGTAGCCCAGCTCATTTATGACTCTCATGATAAAGGATGGATATCATATACTTCACTTTTTATCTTTAATTAACTCGGCAAGTCAGTTAAGAACAAATTCTTATTTACAGTGACGGCCTAGGAACAGTGTGTTAACTGCCTTGTTCAGGGGCAGAATCATAGATTTTTACCTTGTCAGCTCGGGGATTCGAGCTAGCAACCTTTCGGTTACTGGCCCAACGCTCTAACCACTAGGCTGCCGCCCCTGTACATACTTGGTACAGTCATCTATTATAAGCCCGCCTTTGCTCATATCTCATTGGATGATATACCAATACGTCAGGGTGGAACATCAAATCAGTCAAAGCCTGAAGTCACAATTCGTTTTACTTCATTGCTTAATATAGTTTGTTTGACATTGACAGCATCATCGACTGCCGACTGACTGATCTTCAAATCACTGATCTACAAAAAATAGATTAAAAACTAGTTTAATCTACAAACTATTATTGTTTGTAGATCAGTCAGTGAGTCACAATTTACTAACAATACAAAACAGATTTAATGAGCTCGAACACAGCCTTTATCAACTCTGAATTAATTAATTAACGATTATTTGATCAATAGCTTCTTCAATTTAAATTCATAACAGAAAATACAGTGAGGAGAATATCTATAATAATATTTTAAACGTTGTCTACCTCAGATGATACAGGATTGCTGGCAAACCCGAGGGACACAGAGGTGTGAGGATGCTGAAGCCCAAAAGTGGGATAGAGGGGCTCTGTGAATATGGTCTGGAATGTGTACAGGTGGGTCATCAAGCCACAGTAGACCTTGTAGAACGACAGAGTGCCGGTCGGCCAGTCCAGAAACACTCCTACTCTGAGGCGTGGAGGGGAGGAGGACAGGTCTCCCTGGGGTTGAGGAGGGTTGATGGGGCGTGGAGGGGAGGAGGACAGGTCTCCCTGGGGTTGAGGAGGGTTGATGAGGCGTGGAGGGGAGGAGGACAGGTCTCCCTGGGGTTGAGGAGGGTTGATGAGGCGTGGAGGGGAGGAGGACAGGTCTCCCTGGGGTTGAGGAGGGTTGATGAGGTGTGGAGGGGAGGAGGACAGGTCTCCCTGGGGTTGAGGAGGGTTGATGAGGTGTGGAGGGGAGGAGGACAGGTCTCCCTGGGGTTGAGGAGGGTTGATGAAGTGTGGAGCGGAGGAGGACAGGTCTCCCTGGGGTTGAGGAGGGTTGATGAGGTGTGGAGGGGAGGAGGACAGGTCTCCCTGGGGTTGAGGAGGGTTGATGAGGTGTGGAGGGGAGGAGGACAGGTCTCCCTGAGGTTGAGGAGGGTTGATGAGGTGTGGAGTGGAGGAGGACAGGTCTCCCTGGGGTTGAGGAGGGTTGATGAGGTGTGGAGCGGAGGAGGACAGGTCTCCCTGGGGTTGAGGAGGGTTGATGAGGTGTGAAGGGGAGGAGGACAGGTCTCCCTGGGGTTGAGGAGGGTTGATGAGGTGTGGTGCAGGTATAGTAGTATATTCATTATTGTGGAGAGCAATGTAATGATTCCCACGGCAGGCCAGACGCCAGGACTTGTTATTGTATCCAAAGTCACAGAAAGAACCGTCTCCTTTTCTGCTGTTGCCTTTATATGTCACTCCTATGTCAGCCAGCCCGCTCCACTCGACCTCCCAGTAACAGCGCCCAGTCAGACCCTCTCTACACAGCACCTGGGGAACTAAATCAAATCTCTCTGGGTGATCAGGATACGGCTGCTCCTCTTTAACCCTCTCCACCCTTCTGTTCCCCTCAGACAGAGAGAGGTTTCTGTGTGCTGTGTTTGGGTCCAGTGTGAGATCACAGGCATCTGCAGACAGGAGGAGAGGTTTAGGAGAGAGTTGGCTGGATTAGACCAGTGTTTGTGCTGAAAACAAATTATATCTAATGTCTCAATACTACTATATGTTTAGTAAACTTTCTCTAAATTCTTTCACACATTGTGTTTTTTAAGGAGTATTTTCAGATGTTATTGAATGGACAGTGAAAGCCCTAGTCAAAATATCCTTTAGGAATAGTGACTTTTCCTATAGAATCCTATTGGATTCTCACAATACTATAGGATTTTGGACACCTTTATCAGAATCCTATTGGACTACTTTTTTCTTATTGGGAATCAAAAAGAATCCTATTGTCCCTTTTAAGAATGACTGATGACATCACAGTTACCACAGGCTTGCAGTGTTAATTAACTACCAAGTTCAGCTGTGCAGAGAATCTCTGGTTTCCTAACATTATCTTTGTAACAGTTTTTTAGGTATTTTGGTATTTAATCAGGATCCCCATTAGCCGCTGTAAAAGCACCAGCTACTCTTCCTGAGATCCAAATGAAACATGACATAATACATAGTACAGGACATTATTAGTCAAGGACTGAACAACACACATTTAAAACGTCAAGCATAGCCTACATATCAGTACATACACACAATATCTAGGTCTAATACTTAGTACAGTGCAAATTACAATACAAGATATATAAAATGGCTGTGTCTCTTCACAGTCCCCTTTGTGCAGTAAGGTGTTCTTTTGTTTAAAGGGTGGCAAAGAGTTCCATGTAGTCATGGCTCTATTTAATACTGTGTGTTTCCCAGCCTCTGTTCTGGACCTGGAACTGTGAAGAGACCTCTGGTTACATGTCTAGTGTTGTACTGATGAGTGTCTGATCTGTGTGCCAACTGCTTGAACAGACAGTTGGGTACCTTCAACACGTCAACACCTCTCACAACGACCCATAGTGATGCAGTCAATCCATCCTCCTCTTTGAGCCAGGAGAGACTGACATGCAAGTTACTGACACTTTCTCTCCGTGTGCATCAAAGTGTGATATGTGCTGCTTTGTTCTGGACCAACTGCAATTGACCTATGTCCTTCTCTGCCGCACATGACCACACAGCTGGGCAGTAGTCCAGGTGCAACTAAACTAGGGCCTGTAGGACATGACCACACAGCTGGGCAGTAGTCCAGGTGCAACTAAACTAGGGCCTGTAGGACATGACCACACAGCTGGGCAGTAGTCCAGGTGCAACCAAACTAGGGCCGGTAGGACATGACCACACAGCTGGGCAGTAGTCCAGGTGCAACTAAACTAGGGCCTGTAGGACATGACCACACAGCTGGGCAGTAGTCCAGGTGCGACTAAACTAGGGCCTGTAGGACATGACCACACAGCTGGGCAGTAGTCCAGGTGCGACTAAACTAGGGCCTGTAGGACATGACCACACAGCTGGGCAGTAGTCCAGATGCAACTAAACAAGGGCCTGCAGCACATGACCACACAGCTGGGCAGTAGTCCAGGTGCAACTAAACTAGGGCCTGTAGGACATGACCACACAGCTGGGCAGTAGTCCAGATGCAACTAAACTAGGGCCTGTAGGACATGACCACACAGCTGGGCAGTAGTCCAGGTGCAACTAAACTAGGGCCTGTAGGACATGACCACACAGCTGGGCAGTAGTCCAGGTGCAACTAAACTAGGGCCTGTAGGACATGACCACACAGCTGGGCAGTAGTCCAGGTGCAACTAAACTAGGGCCTGTAGGACATGACCACACAGCTGGGCAGTAGTCCAGGTGCGACTAAACTAGGGCCTGTAGGACATGACCACACAGCTGGGCAGTAGTCCAGGTGCGACTAAACTAGGGCCTGTAGGACATGACCACACAGCTGGGCAGTAGTCCAGGTGCAACTAAACTAGGGCCTGTAGGACATGACCACACAGCTGGGCAGTAGTCCAGGTGCGACTAAACTAGGGCCTGTAGGACATGACCACACAGCTGGGCAGTAGTCCAGGTGCGACTAAACTAGGGCCTGTAGGACATGACCACACAGCTGGGCAGTAGTACAGGTGCGACTAAACTAGGGCCTGTAGGACATGACCACACAGCTGGGCAGTAGTCCAGATGCAACTAAACAAGGGCCTGCAGCACATGACCACACAGCTGGGCAGTAGTCCAGGTGCAACTAAACTAGGGCCTGTAGGACATGACCACACAGCTGGGCAGTAGTCCAGATGCAACTAAACTAGGGCCTGTAGGACATGACCACACAGCTGGGCAGTAGTCCAGGTGCAACTAAACTAGGGCCTGTAGGACATGACCACACAGCTGGGCAGTAGTCCAGGTGCAACTAAACTAGGGCCTGTAGGACATGACCACACAGCTGGGCAGTAGTCCAGGTGCGACTACACTAGGGCCTGTAGGACATGTCTGGTCAACTGAGAAGTCAAGACAGAGCAACGCCCTATCATGGACAGACCAATTCCCATTTTAGCAACCATTGAGTCTATGTTTTGACCATGACAGCTTGCTATCTAGGGTGACACCCAGCGGTTTAGTCTCCTCAACAGCCACATTATTCAATAATGAATCCAAACGAGGTTTAGCGTTGAGCGAGTGATTTGTCCCAAAAATGATGCTTTTAGTTTGAGATAATTTAGCACCAGTCTATTGCTAGTTACACATTATAAAACTGACTAGAAATCTATGTTAAGTGTCTCAGTTATTTATTTTATTGTTGCAGCCGAAGTGTATAGTGTTGAGTCAGCAGCGTACATAGACACACAGACAGCCAGCTACATTGTGGATTGTTGCATTTTGTTTCAAGTGGGTCGCCAACGCAGAAAGCTAAACACAACACTATTTTGTTAATCATTCATGTCGATTTCAATTTGGAATCATTAGAGCGGGGGAAAACATGTATGCGCTGTTAAAACTAACATTATTCAAAGGCTACAGTGAATCTGAGAATAATTTGTATATCACTGATTAGAAGAGAATTTGCTGAAGACAGTCCTCTAAATTCTATAAGGTCGAAGTTTTCAGAGGCTGCCGAAACGGGGCAGGAAACAAATCAGTTGCTTTGTTATTTAACTTCAACGAATCACAACCCTCCATAGAATATCAACAGTGACAAGGGTTGGCTGTTATTTTAGTGATAATTTGACTCGCAAGCCCATGTATTTGTTGTGAGGCCAGTGACTTTTATACAGATAGCACCCCAATTTTTCCCTGTCATTTGAGTTTCATAGTAGAAGTCCTAAAACCGCTGGCGAGTATGACAAAACCAATGATATTGATCTGTTTTAAGCAATCAATTTTGTCAATGTGATTACTATAAACATTTATACTAATCTGAAGTAAAAAGGTTGTGTAATTACCCTCAATTTGAAGTGGTCAAATCATGAGGTTGTGTAATGTAGTATCACATACTGTCCACGTACAGGAAATTAACAGAAATAATCTTAAACATTCTAATATGTAGCTTTATTGGACAATCTCACAGCTAAATATGGCACAGAAATCTGCACATAGATGTTAAACGGCAATCAAGACCAGTAAACTGACACACCAATAGTAATTCCCTGAGGTTCTCAACCTGTTCAACACACCACCACAATATGGGAGTAATACAATCCTATCATATTTTGGAACCAGTCCTTTGGACTCCTATGGGATTCTATCCTATAGGATTTGATCTTATAGTATCCTATATGATTCCTATACAAGAATCCTATCAGATTTTGGAACAAGTCCTATAGGATAGGTTCCAAAATCTGATAGAATATTCTATTGGAAGATTTCTGTATTGAAATCCTATAGGATTTTTGGACCAGGAAGAGAATGACAGTTGGGAAAGATAGAGAGAGGTTGTGTCAAAGAGCAGTAGGCCAGAATCAAACCTATGCTGCTGATATGGTGTTCAATCAAATCTGAAAATAGCCTCTCAAAAATAAAGATTAAAAAACAATGTGTGATTTATAAATGTTTTAAAAAAATCGTATAATAAAAGAGAATTGAATAGAATAATCATATTTCATAAAGTTCTATTCCAGTTCTTTATCACACTTACATTTCTTTATCAGCTGTGGTTTTACCCAAATTTCTTCATTATGTTCCACACTGTGGGAGAGACAGAGGAACAGACAGAGTGAATGACACACAGCCTGTATGAAATGTAGTCTAGTCTAGTCCAGCCTGTATGAAGTGTAGTCTAGTCTAGTCCAGCCTGTATGAAGTGTAGTCTAGTCTAGTCCAGCCTGTATGGAGTGTAGTCTAGTCTAGTCCAGCCTGTATGGAGTGTAGTCTAGTCAAGCCTGTGTGAAGTGTAGTCTAGTCCAGCCTGTGTGAAGTGTAGTCTAGTCCAGCCTGTATGAAGTGTAGTCTAGTCCAGCCTGTATGGAGTGTAGTCTAGTCCAGCCTGTGTGAAGTCTAGTCTAGTCCAGTCTGTATGAAGTGTAGTCTAGTCCAGCCTGTATGAAGTGTAGTCTAGTCCAGCCTGTATGAAGTGTAGTCTAGTCCAGCCTGTGTGAAGTGTAGTCTAGTCCAGCCTGTATGGAGTGTAGTCTAGTCCAGCCTGTATGGAGTGTAGTCTAGTCCAGCCTGTATGGAGTGTAGTATAGTCCAGCCTGTATGAAGTGTAGTCTAGTCCAGCCTGTATGAAGTGTAGTCTAGTCCAGCCTGTATGAAGTGTAGTCAGTACAGCCTGTATGAAGTGTAGTATAGTCCAGCATGTATGAAGTGTAGTCTAGTCCAGCCTGTATGAAGTGTAGTCTAGTCCAGCCTGTACGAAGTGTAGTCTAGTCCAGCCTGTATGAAGTGTAGTCTAGTCCAGCCTGTATGGAGTGCAGTCTAGTCCAGCCTGTATGGAGTGTAGTCTATTCAAACCTGTATGAAGTGTAGTCTAGTCCAGCATGTGTGAACTGTAGTCTAGTCCAGCCTGTGTGAAGTGTAGTCTAGTCCAGCCTGTGTAAATTGTAGTCTAGTCCAGCCTGTATGAAGTGTAGTCTAGTCCAGCCTGTATGAAGTGTAGTCTAGTCCAGCCTGTATGAAGTGTAGTCTAGTCCAGCCTGTATGAAGTCTAGTCCAGCCTGTATGAAGTCTAGTCCAGCCTGTATGAAGTCTAGTCCAGCCTGTATGAAGTCTAGTCCAGCCTGTATGAAGTCTAGTCCAGCCTGTATGAAGTCTAGTCCAGCCTGTATGAAGTCTAGTCCAGCCTGTATGAAGTCTAGTCTAGTCCAGCCTGTATGAAGTCTAGTCTAGTCCAGCCTGTATGAAGTCTAGTCTAGTCCAGCCTGTATGAAGTCTAGTCTAGTCCAGCCTGTATGAAGTCTAGTCTAGTCCAGCCTGTGTGAAGTGTAGTCTAGTCCAGCCTGTATGGAGTGTAGTCCAGCCTGTATGAAGTCTAGTCTAGTCCAGCCTGTATGAAGTCTAGTCCAGACTGTATGAAGTCTAGTCTAGTCCAGCCTGTATGAAGTGTAGTCCAGACTGTATGAAGTCTAGTCCAGCCTGTATGAAGTGTAGTCTAGTCCAGCCTGTATGAAGTGTAGTCTAGTCCAGCCTGTATGAAGTGTAGTCTAGTCCAGCCTGTATGAAGTGTAGTCTAGTCCAGACTGTATGAAGTCTAGTCTAGTCCAAAAAGGTGACAAATTAAGAGCTCTACACCATATCCATACCTGGCTGTTCTCAGAATAATAAGACAAATGCAATATTCAATCAATCAGTTACAAGACTGTTTGGCATTCTGTTTTGGTCAGAACTCAAAGGAGGTGGTATAAATGGGAAAGAAAGGCACTAGAAATGTATGG
Organism: Salvelinus namaycush; assembly: GCF_016432855.1. Lineage (NCBI taxonomy): Eukaryota > Metazoa > Chordata > Actinopteri > Salmoniformes > Salmonidae > Salvelinus > Salvelinus namaycush. Next base: position 76,395,131 of record NC_052308.1, on the reverse strand, counting down.
TTTCCACAGTAACTGTACTAACTTGAGTTTCTCCAGTCTACAGTGTGGATCCTCCAGTCTAGCAGAGAGCAGCTTCACTCCAGAGTCTCCTGGGTGATTGAAGCTCAGGTCCAGTTCTCTCAGGTGGGAGGGGTTTGACCTCAGAGCTGAAGCCAGAGAAGCACAGCCTTCCTCTGTGACTCTACAGAATGACATCCTGCAGAGAACAGAGGTAGGGTAAAGCACATCAAAATATAACAATTATTTGGTAACATTATTGAGCAATACAAAATATCTAATGGACACGTTATTCTAAAAGGGACAGTCTTGTTATATAAGATAGATGGATTGGAGAAACTAAGGTGTTTCTTAAATTAAGGTATATTTTCTGAAGGAATGGGCCCCTGTGGATATTCTGACTCAACAATATATGGTCAGTCAATATTGCAGTATACTGTATATTTAAAAACTGTTCCAAAAAACTGAGGATGGATTGTTTTCTGACAGACCTTTTGGTCTCAGTAACAGTAACAATGTTTCTAAGTACTGACCTCAGTGTCTCTAGTTGACAGTGTGGATTCCCTAGTCCAGCAGAGAGCAGCTTCACTCCTGAATCCTGCAGGTCATTGTTACTCAGGTCCAGCTCTTTCAGGTGAGAGTCATTTGAGCTGAGAACTGAGGCCAACACTTCATAAAACCACTCAGTAAGTTCACAGCCAGGAAGTCTGCAACAACAGAGAAAACCATTTTATGATAGGATATTTATATATAATACTTCATAAGACTATACTACAAAGAAAGTGCTACCCAAAAAACATCAACATTCTTGTGAGGAAAGGTTTGATATGCATTCATACCCAAAGCTAAGTGTTAAAACAAATAATAGATGTTATATATTAGTATTATTGTCCCATACACCAGATAGGTGCAGTGAAATGTGTTGTTTTACAGGGTCAGACATAGTAGTACGGCACCCCTAGAGCAAATTAGGGTTAAATGCCTTGCTTAAGGGCACATTGAAAGATTTGACACATTGTTGGCTCAGGTATTTGAACCAATGACCTTTTGGTTACTGGCCCAACACTCTAACCGCTAGGCTACCTGCCGCCATTAAAACAAAGATCAAGAACATATGATCAGTACATATACAAGCTGTCAGGGTGACAAAATGACCCTAAAAACTATCCAACAATCTTCAGGTTCTCGTCATCTGAAAACACCTCCCAAAGTACTGACCTCAGTGTCTCCAGTTTACAGTGTGGATGTTTCAATGCAGCAAAGAGAACACTCAGTCTGCCCTCATCATCACCATCAGACAGCGTACAGTTCCTCAGGTCGAGCTCTCTCAAGGATGAGTCTGCTGATTGGAGAACGAAGGCCAGTGATTCATAGTGCTCAGGTAGGAGTCTACAGCCTGCTAGTCTGCAGAAACAGAGATGCAGGGGCGCAACTTTCACTTCATTCTGAAACTGCATTTTTTTGTCCCCTCCCAGTTTTATCATTGCACTGTGATACAAAAAGTGTTATCGGCGTGCTTTAGGAACATGCGTACGCCTCAGAGCGATCGGGTAGGCTGTTTGGTGGTTTCAGCCTGGACAGTGTAAAGGCAAAGTTTCTGAAAGGCTGGCTTATAGGACCGTCACGGGAGAGATGAACAGAGGCAGATGCTGTGTGTTGTGCTTTTTCTCCGAGTTTTAAAAGCAAGCAGAACAGAAACTGGCTAGTTTATTTGACTGATGCAAGGTAACTGCTGTTTGACTTAACAGGGTTAAAAAGTAGATTCCCAGTGATGAGGTAGCTAGTAGCTACCACAGCTAGTTCAGCTCTAGCTTCTAACTATATCAGTATCCGTCACAGCTGTTGTGTGTATGGAAATGTTTTGTAGCCTTTGTTTAGTCCCATTTCAACAGAAGTAAATTAACTTGGCTAGTTTTCGCCAGTTGATGTACCATTAATCGGGTGAACTTGTATGTGTATTAAAGTAGTAAAAAGTGAAGTATTTGGTCCCACATTCATAGCACGCGATGACCACATCAAGCTTGTGACTCTACACATTTGTTAGATGCATTTGCTGTTTATTTTGGTTGTGTTTCAGATTATTTTGTGCCCAATAGAAATTAATGGTAAATAATGTATTGTGTCATTTTTGAAGTCCCTTTTATTGTAAGAATATAATATGTTTCTAAACATTTCTACATTAATGTGGATGCTACCATCATTACGGATAGTCCTGAATTAATTATGAATAACGATGAGTGAGAAAGTTACAGACGCACAAATATCATACCCCCAAAACATGCTAACCTCTCACCATTACAATATCAGGGGAGGTTAGCATTTTATATCATACCCCCAAGACATGCTAACCTCTCACCATTACAATATCAGGGGAGGTTAGCATTTTATATCATACCCCCAAGACATGCTAACCTCTCACCATTACAATATCAGGGGAGGTTAGCATTTTATATCATACCCCCAAGACATGCTAACCTCTCACCATTACAATATCAGGGGAGGTTAGCATTTTTGGTTGGGTATGATATTCATGCGTCTATAACTTTCTCACTCATCATTATTCACAATTCATTCAGCATGTTCCATAATCATGGCAGCATCCAAAATCATGTAGAAGGGTTTAGAAACATATTATATTCTTAATTACAATAAAGTGACCCCAAAATTACCCCAAAAGGGTTATATTAAATTGTGTGGAAATTAGCTGTAGATGCCCCAGAAAGTTCTGAGGGAGGACCCCCAGACCCCAGACAGATTGTGTTGACGTGCGAGTTGAAGATGTTTAAAACTAGTGATTCTCTGATTACGGTGATATTAAGACCTGGGCCAAAAATATATCATATGTATTTCATCAAAAAATCCAGATAGTTGAGTTAGTCAAACATAGATGATAAAAGGAAAACATTTATTTTGATATTAAAAAACAAGTCTTGCAAAAATACAATAAAATTTGCAGGTATTTAAATATTGATATTCTTTGAAGTTATCAAATTTGAAATTGTTTGAAACAACGATAACTATTTTTTCAACGAGTCCCAAATAAACTGTCAAAGAAAAGTTATAAATAATTGCTTTAATTAAGAGCATCTTAGCATATTCAGTATTATAATCCGTATTCATTCAATGGAATTTCCTTCCATGTACAGTATATGCGTGACCATCTGGGTAACGAACCATGGTTGTCCACATGATTCAAAAGCCTTGGCAGCTCTGAATATAACAGCAGGTCTTAAGGTTACATGACCTCCTTCCTATATGCATAATGTTTCTAAACCTGTTGTGACATTCTAACATTTCTAATAAAAAAGTATATGTGATTGAAAGGGAGCTAGTTAATTTGTTCAAAATGAGCATAAAAGTTTAAAATGATTAGTTTTCAACTACTTCACAAGTAAGCAATTCATTTATTTTCAGAAATATTGGTTAAGATCAAAATTGGGCATTAAAAGGGCAGTACAGTAAAAAAAAAAACGTGATTTTTCTGTTTCTGATATTTCCACACTATGAGGTCGAAATATCACTGAAATTGTGAAAATAATGATACTGTAATAGTTTTTTAATGTAAGAGCTTGTTCAGGTGGGACGGAGTTTTTGGACCACAGCATGACATAACAATCTGATTTGATTATTATTATTCTGACCAGTGACCAGTCATCTTTTATTTGCATATGTATCGTCCTACTTTGAAGTGGTAAGGGGAGTAGGCTCTAGACCAGGGGTATTCAACTTTTACTCTACTAGGTCCGGAGCCTGCAGGTTTTCTGTTCAACCGGATAATTAACTGCACCCACCTGGTGTCCCAATTCTAAATCACTCCCTGATTAGAGGGTCCAAAGTTGAGTCTAAACGATCCTACAGTATCTGCCAATTATATATATTTTTTAAATCAGGGCTGTGTATGTAAATATATTACAATTTGTATCAACACACCTACAAGATCAGATTGAGCATTTCAATGGCAAAAGGAGGCTCAGAGAAATAAATGAATAAAAACGTATATTTGGAGCTATTTTCATAAAAGAAACACACACAAATACGGTATGGGGGCTTTAAGTATGGTATTTGCGAGATTTACATTATTACTTACATTGCCTTTCTGCAATTCCTCACAGCTGGGATCAGTCTCAAACGCCCCTCCTCAGATGTGTTGTATCTCTGCAGGTCAAGTTCATCCAGCACGCCCTTTGATATCAGCAGCGCACAGGCCAGAGCTGAGCAGTCACCAGGTGACCTTTCTATTTCTGCAGGTTTTCCAGACTTCAGGAACTGGTCAATGTCCTCATGTACTGAATCATCTTTCATCTCAGTCAAGCAGATGAGTAGATTGATGTACCTATCAGGTGAAACTTGCTCTACATTTGGCTCCCTGAGGTATTTCTTAATTTCGTCAACAGTCTCTGAGCTGATCTCTGTTTGTGGCAGTAGGTCTTGTAACAGTCTCTGGTTGGATTCTGTTGAGATGCCAACAAGGAAGCGGAGGAACAGGTCCAGGTGTCCATTCTCACTCTCCAAGGCTTTATCCACCATCATCTTCAGCAGCTCATGCAAGGGCAGCTCTGAAGACACATCCCCAATGAAAGACTCCAGGGCCTTGATGTTCTTGCTCACACAGCAGTGGAACACGAACAGAGCAGCAAGGAACTCCTGGAAACTCAGGTGAACAAAGCAGTACACCTCCTTCTGATACAACCCATACTCTTCTTTCAGGATTTCTGTGCAAAACCCAGAGTACACTGAGGCTTCACTGACATCAATGCCACACTCCTCCAGGTCTTTCTTATAGAATATGAGATTGCCCTTTACCAGCTGTTTAAATGCCAGTTGAGCTACTTTCACAATGTTTTCTTTGTTTCTTTCTATGATTATGGTCAGATCTGTCTCCTTTTCCCCACTATACGTCTTGCTTTTCAGGTTTGTCTCAATGAGTAGAAGGTGATTGTACATCTCTGTCAGAGTTGTGATCTCTCTGCTCTTATCATCACTCAACATTTGCTCAAGAACCCTGGAAGTAATCCAACAGAAGACTGGTATGTGGCACATGATGTGGAGGCTCCTTGATGTATTAATGTGTGAGATGATTCTGCTGGCCCGGTTCTGATCTGTGAATCTCTTCCTAAAGTACTCTTCTTTCTGTTTGTCGTTGAACCCTCGTACTTCTGTCACCTTGCTGATATACTGACGCAGGATCTGATTGGCTGCTGCTGGTCTGGAGGTTATCCAGAGGAGAGCTTTAGGAAGCAGATTCCCCTTGATGAGGTTTGTCAGCAGCACATCCACCGATGTTGTCTGTGTAACATCAGTCACCCTCTTGTGTTTTTCAAAATCCACAGGCAGTTGGCTTTCATCCAGACCATCAAAGATGAACAGAACTTTGCAGGTAGCATAAATCTTTGCTTCTACTATCTCTGTTAGTTCAGGGTGGAATTCATTCAGAAGTCCATGAAGACTGTACTGCTCATCTTGAATCAAATTCAGCTCTCGGAAAGGAAGAACAAAGATGAAATCAACATCTTGATTGGCAGTTCCTTCTGCCCAGTCGAGGATGAACTTATGTACAGAGATTGTTTTTCCAATGCCAGTGATTCCCTTTGTCATTACAGTTCTGATGGGTCTCTTCTCTTCTCCAAGGTAATGGTTTGAAGATGTCATTGCAGTTTATTGGAGTGTCTGATATGTTTCTCTTGGATGTATATTCAATCCGTTGAACCTCATGTTCTTTATGAACCTCTTCTTGTGTGATGTAGAGCTGTGTGTAAACGCTATCAAGTCCAGGTTGTTCCTCAGCTGTGCCTTCAAACGCACATCTAAACTTCTTCTTCAGACTGGCTTTCAGTTTCCCTTTAACTCTCTGTGTGATGTCATCCACTGGAAAGAAGAACACATTAAAAAAATATATATATATTACTTAAGAACAGAATTTAGAATATCCGTATGCATACAAAAAGTGTGATTTATCAAACAATCCTACAAGTGTCGTAGGCACAGTGGTAGGAGATAACCATTGATAAATACCAATTGTTCTCAGCCTCAGTGCTCGTGCATGACCTTGGCCATGACCTTAGAAACACCCCTAATTAACCATATATGGTCAAAATCATCCCTTTAATGCCCATGGGGAATATACAGCGCCGTACCATGAAACAGCATACAGGCGCAACCCCCCAAAAAAGCTTCGAAAAAAATCACTTTTCAGAGACTGAAATAAGAGGTGCTAGTGTCAGAGATTGGGTAAAACAAAAATGTTGGATTTGGCTAGCTCAGTTGTGGTTTGACCAGTAAAAATGTAAACATAGCTATTGTTTTTTTTCTATACACACTTTATGTTACATGTAAATCTAGGTAAGAAACAGACCAGTAAATCATAAGTATATCCTATAGATCTTTGACATACAAGACCAGTTTAAAATAGAACAATAAAAAAAATTGATGTAAATAATAGAAAGATAAAGCTATATTCAGATACATTACTTCACAAGGAGACCATTTCTGGTGTTTCACCTCAGATACATTACTTCATAAGGAGACCATTTCTGGTGTTTCACCTCAGATACATTATTTCATAAGGAGACCATTTCTGGTGTTTCACCTCAGATACATTATTTCATGAGGAGACCATTTCTGGTGTTTCACCTCAGATACATTATTTCATGAGGAGACCATTTCTGGTGTTTCACCTCAGATACATTACTTCATAAGGAGACCATTTCTGGTGTTTCACCTCAGATACATTACTTCATAAGGAGACCATTTCTGGTGTTTCACCTCAGATACATTACTTCATAAGGAGACCATTTCTGGTGTTTCACCTCAGATACATTACTTCATAAGGAGACCATTTCTGGTGTTTCACCTCAGATACATTACTTCATAAGGAGTCCATTTCTGGTGTTTCACCTCAGATACATTACTTCATAAGGAGACCATTTCTGGTGTTTCACCTCAGATACATTATTTCATGAGGAGACCATTTCTGGTGTTTCACCTCAGAAGCATTACTTCATGAGGAGACCATTTCTGGTGTTTCACCTCAGATACATTACTTCATAAGGAGACCATTTCTGGTGTTTTACCTCAGATACATTACTTCATGAGGAGACCATTTCTGGTGTTTCACCTCAGATACATTACTTCATGAGGAGACCATTTCTGGTGTTTCACCTCAGATACATTACTTCATAAGGAGACCATTTCTGGTGTTTCACCTCAGATACATTACTTCATAAGGAGACCATTTCTGGTGTTTCACCTCAGATACATTACTTCATAAGGAGACCATTTCTGGTGTTTCACCTCAGATACATTACTTCATGAGGAGACCATTTCTGGTGTTTCACCTCAGATACATTACTTCATAAGGAGACCATTTCTGGTGTTTCACCTCAGATACATTACTTCATGAGGAGACCATTTCTGGTGTTTCACCTCAGATACATTACTTCATGAGGAGACCATTTCTGGTGTTTCACCTCAGATACATTACTTCATGAGGAGACCATTTCTGGTGTTTCACCTCAGATACATTACTTCATAAGGAGACCATTTCTGGTGTTTCACCTCAGATACATTACTTCATAAGGAGACCATTTCTGGTGTTTCACCTCAGATACATTACTTCATAAGGAGACCATTTCTGGTGTTTCACCTCAGATACATTACTTCATGAGGAGACCATTTCTGGTGTTTCACCTCAGATACATTACTTAATGAGGAGACCATTTCTGGTGTTTCACCTCAGATACATTACTTCATAAGGAGACCATTTCTGGTGTTTCACCTCAGATACATTACTTCATAAGGAGACCATTTCTGGTGTTTCACCTCAGATACATTACTTAATGAGGAGACCATTTCTGGTATTTCACCTCAGATACATTACTTCATCAGGAGACCATTTCTGGTGTTTCACCTCAGATACATTACTTCATAAGGAGCCCATTTCTGGTGTTTCAACTCAGTCACAGCTTTACTGACCGGTTTCCTCACATATCTTCTCTGTCTCAACGTCCTCAAAACGGTGGGCGGATCTGGAACAACAACAAACATGGACACATTGTATATCATGGGTCTCCAAGAGATCGATCGAAAGCTACCAGTAATAAAATAGACCTGTGTCCCTTCTTTTCTTTCCAAAACACTTTCTTGTTATCGCTCTCAGAACGATCTTCTGATCCTCAACCGAGATTGACCCATCTTGAAGCCTGACTGGCTAAACTATAGACCTGTGTCCCTTCTTTTCTTTCAACCCTAGCCAGTCAGGCTTCAAGACGGGTCAATCTGAGGATCAGAAGATCGTTCTGAGAGCGATAACGAGAAAGTGTTTTGGAAAGAAAAGAAGGGACAGATTACATTTACACACAGGTTATTCTACTAACAGCACAATAACCTGCATTACCCGAAACAGTTACAAGCAATACAAAAAATATCTGCCAGGCAAGCAGAGATGTGTGTCGCCACCTGGGTGTCAGAAGGAGGGAAGGAGAAAAGTAGTTGTCATCCGCATAGCAATGATAGGAGAGACCATGAGAGGATATGACAGAGCCATGTGACTTGGTGTAAAGAGGAAAGAGCCTAGAACTGAGTCCTGGGGGACACCAGTAGTGAGAGTACGTGGTGAGAGCGGCCTGCCAGGTAGGATGCAATCCAAGAGTGTGCAGAGGCTGAGACGCCCAGGCCTGAGAGTGTGGAGAGGAGGATCTGATGGTTCAAGGTGTTGAAGGCAGCGGATAGATCTAGGAGGATGAGAACAGAGGAGAGAGAGTCCGCTTTGGCAGTGCTGAGAGCCTCCATGACACAGGGAAGAGCAATCTCGGTTGAGACACATTGTATATCATGGGTCTCCAAGAGGTCGATCGAAAGCTACCAGTAAAAAACTAGACCTGTGTTGCTGTATTTTTATTTTTAATATTTCTTTGTTATTTTTTTGTTTGTTATCTGTGATCGTTTTGTTTGTTATCTGTGATCGGCCCTTGTTTCGTTTTTTAATCAATGTACCTAAACTGTATGTGTACACATGTATACGCAGGGCCCAGCTGTAAAAGAGACCTTGGTCTCAGTCTGTGTTCCTTGTTGAAATAAAGGTATAATAATAATATCTCAGCTTGGATGTCGGCCCACCACCTCAAGCTCAACCTCGATAAGATTGAGCTGCTCTTCCTCCCGGGGAAGGCCTGCCCACTCCAAGACCTCTCCATCATGGTTGACAACTCCACCGTGTCCCCCTCCCAGAGTGTAAAGAACCTTGGCGTGACCCTGCACAACACCCTGTCGTTCTCTGCCATCATCAAAGCAATGACTTGCTCCTGCAGGTTCATGTTCTACAACATCTGCAGAGTACGACCTTTCCTCACACAGGAAGTGGCGCAGGTCCTAATCCAGGCACTTGTCCTCTCCCGTCTGCAACTCTCTGTTGGCTGGGCTCCCCGCTTGTCCCCCTGGAGCTAGGACAGCAGAGTGCCTGCCCATCTTCTGAAAACATATGAAGCCCTACCTCTTCAAACAGTATCTTAAATAATCCTCCTCCTCACCTCATCAAGTCGATTTCACCTGATCCATCATCCCTGTGAGTGAACACAAAGAAAATCAATAAACAATAAATAAATATTGGGTTTATTGATTTGTATTATATAATATATTGACCATAGAAAAACACCTATATACAATTCAGATGTTTTACTGTCCTCCTCTTCAAACATTATCTTAAATAATCCTCCTCCTCACCTCATAATGTAGCTAAAGTCATGAAGATGTGATCCATCATCCCTGTGAGTGAACACATAGTAAATCAATAAACCCAATATATTGATTTGTATTGTATAATATGTTGACCATAGAAAAACGACTATATACAATTCAGATTTTTTACTGTCCCCTTCAGATGTTTTACTGTCCCCCTCTTCAAACAGTATCTTAAATAATCCTCCTCCTCACCTCATGAAGCTCATTTCACGTGGTTCATGAAGCCTGTGGGTGAACACAAAGAAAACCAATAAACCCAATATATTGATTTGTATTATATAATATATTGACCATAGAAAAACGACCATATACAATTCAGATGTTTTACTGTCCCCCTCTTCAAACAGTATCTTAAATAATCCTCCTCCTCAACTGAACCAGTACTTGCACTTGACTCCTCCCCAAACACAGTATCTGCCAATTAATTTCCATCAATATTTCTCCTGTGTCTGTGTGGTGCGCACGTCTGTCTATCAATCCCTGTGTAGCCAGTTGATGTGATAACCGTCTTGTGGGTTGACCGAAAAACTTTCTCAAAAGCCTTCTCAATTAAATGTTCTCTGCAAAGTAGGCTTACCTGGCAAAAGTCTATCATGAGTAAATATATCATTTGTATCTATCATTTGTTGTTTGCAAACTTTACCATGAAGTGAGCAGCAGCAGTACAGAACCATCGTGAGACCGGCACATTAGACATCACATTCCTCAGTCACTAGATGCACAATTAAAGGGCCAGATGGGACCAGGGGGAGAGTTGATAACATAGTACACTACTTTCTCTCTAAGGACCAGGGGAAGAGTTGATAACATAGATCACTACTTTCTCTCTAAGGACCAGGGGAAGAGTTGATAACATAGGGCACTACTTTCTCTCTAAGGACCAGGGGAAGAGTTGATAACATAGATCACTACTTTCTCTCTAAGGACCAGGGGAAGAGTTGATAACATAGGGCACTACTTTCTCTCTAAGGACCAGGGGAAGAGTTGATAACATAGATCACTACTTTCTCTCTAAGGACCAGGGGAAGAGTTGATAACATAGGGCACTACTTTCTCTCTAAGGACCAGGGGAAGAGTTGATAACATAGTACACTACTTTCTCTCTAAGGACCAGGGGAAGAGTTGATAACATAGGGCACTACTTTCTCTCTAAGGACCAGGGGAAGAGTTGATAACATAGTACACTACTTTCTCTCTAAGGACCAGGGGAAGAGTTGATAACATAGGGCACTACTTTCTCTCTAAGGACCAGGGGAAGAGTTGATAACATAGATCACTACTTTCTCTCTAAGGACCAGGGGAAGAGTTGATAACATAGGGCACTACTTTCTCTCTAAGGACCAGGGGAAGAGTTGATAACATAGGGCACTACTTTCTCTCTAAGGACCAGGGGAAGAGTTGATAACATAGTGCACTACTTTCTCTCTAAGGACCAGGGGAAGAGTTGATAACATAGGGCACTACTTTCTCTCTAAGGACCAGGGGAAGAGTTGATAACATAGTACACTACTTTCTCTCTAAGGACCAGGGAAGAGTTGATAACATAGGGCACTACTTCTCTCTAAGGACCAGGGGAAGAGTTGATAACATAGTACACTACTTTCTCTCTAAGGACCAGGGGGAAGAGTTGATAACAGAGTACACTACTTCCTCTAAGGACCAGGGGAAGAGTTGATAACATAGTACACTACTTTCCCTCTAAGGACCAGGGGAAGAGTTGATAACATAGGGCACTACTTTCTCTCTAAGGACCAGGGGGAGAGTTGATAACATAGGGCACTACTTCTCTCTAAGGACCAGGGGAAGAGTTGATATCTCTCTAAGGACCAGGGGAAGAGTTGATAACATAGGGCACTACTTTCACTCTAAGGACCAGGGGAAGAGTTGATAACATAGGGCACTACTTTCACTCTAAGGACCAGGGGAAGAGTTGATAACATAGTACACTACTTTCTCTCTAAGGACCAGGGGAAGAGTTGATAACATAGATCACTACTTTCTCTCTAAGGACCAGGGGAAGAGTTGATAACATAGTACACTACTTTCTCTCTAAGGACCAGGGGAAGAGTTGATAACATAGGGCACTACTTTCTCTCTAAGTACCAGGGGAAGAGTTGATAACATAGTACACTACTTTCTCTCTAACAACCAGGGGAAGAGTTGATAACATAGTGCACTACTTTCTCTCTAAGGACCAGGGGAAGAGTTGATAACATAGTACACTACTTTCTCTCTAAGGACCAGGGGAAGAGTTGATACATAGTGCACTACTTTCTCTCTAAGGACCAGGGGAAGAGTTGATAACATAGTACACTACTTTCTCTCTAAGGACCAGGGGAAGAGTTGATAACATAGGGCACTACTTTCTCTCTAAGGACCAGGGGAAGAGTTGATAACATAGTACACTACTTTCTCTCTAAGGACCAGGGGAAGAGTTGATAACATAGGGCACTACTTTCTCTCTAAGGACCAGGGGAAGAGTTGATAACATAGTACACTACTTTCTCTCTAAGGACCAGGGGGAGAGTTGATAACATAGTACACTACTTTCTCTCTAAGGACCAGGGGAAGAGTTGATAACATAGTACACTACTTTCTCTCTAAGGACCAGGGGAAGAGTTGAAAACATAGTACACTACTTTCTCTCTAAGGACCAGGGGAAGAGTTGATAACATAGGGCACTACTTTCACTCTAAGGACCAGGGGAAGAGTTGATAACATAGGGCACTACTTTCTCTCTAAGGACCAGGGGAAGAGTTGATAACATAGGGCACTACTTTCTCTCTAATGACCAGGGGAAGAGTTGATAACATAGTACACTACTTTCTCTCTAAGGACCAGGGGAAGAGTTGATAACATAGTACACTACTTTCTCTCTAAGGACCAGGGGAAGAGTTGATAACATAGTACACTACTTTCTCTCTAAGGACCAGGGGAAGAGTTGATAACATAGTAAACTACTTTCTCTCTAAGGACCAGGGGAAGAGTTGATAACATAGGGCACTACTTTCTCTCTAAGGACCAGGGGAAGAGTTGATAACATAGTACACTACTTTCTCTCTAAGGACCAGGGGAAGAGTTGATAACATAGGGCACTACTTTCCCTCTAAGGACCAGGGGAAGAGTTGCAGGGGAGAGGAGAAGTGAAGAATGTGCCTATTTGAAAGCTAGAAAACAATGAGTAGCTCAAGACATGTTACATATTTCATGTTGAAGGTTGGAGACCCTTTTTGTATATACAGTATCTGGTAACACCGCCCCCTGTGTCCTCAACATGGTACTACAACATAGAGACCCCACATCTCCTCCCTGAGCGTCTCCACCTGGCAGGGGGAGGGCTCTCCACTTCGCTCAGACTTAAGAAAGTGCCTTTTCTCCTCCCTGAGCGTCTCCACCAGACAGGGCGAGGGCTCTCCTCTTCTCTCCTCCTTTTGGTGCAGTTGCTCCCCATCTCTTTGTCTCTAAAGAGTCTTGATCTATGAGACCTGTGAGTGAGCACATAAAACTACATGTGTTATTGGACTCATCCCCAATTATTTGAATTGTATTGTGTTTAAAACCTAAAATAAAACATACAAAATACAAATGCAGATGTTGAAAAGCATCAGCCATAGTCATATTTCTGTCAGGTTTTTCAACCCATTCTGAGACGACATCATTGGCCACAACAGAAAACTTTTTGCAATGAAAACAAGAGTTTCTTATTGGACAATTCGGGTAAGTCCCTCAATATCAAAAGTATTGCTTCCATCCTCTTCTCGTTCTAGAACACTAAGAACACTAGAACTCTACTCAGATCTAGAACACTAGAACTCTACTCAGATCTAGAACACTAGAACTCTACTCAGATCTAGAACACTAGAACTCTACTCAGATCTAGAACACTAGAACTCTACTCAGATCTAGAACTCTACTCAGATCTAGAACTCTACTCAGATATAGAACTCTACTCAGATCTAGAACTCTACTCAGATCTAGAACTCTACTCAGATCTAGAACACTAGAACTCTACTCAGATCTAGAACACTAGAACTCTACTCAGATCTAGAACACTAGAACTCTACTCAGATCTAGAACACTAGAACTCTACTCAGATCTAGAACACTAGAACTCTACTCAGATCTAGAACTCTATTCTGGGCTCAAACCAGGGACCCTCTGAACACATCGACAACTGTCATCCAAAAAGGATCGTTACCATAGAGAATGATAGAGGACTCTTGGGCCCAAAAGCTTGTTTTAGCATGGGGAGCGCCATTTAGGACTTTCACAATGTTGAAGTAGTCAACTGGGTTGGACTTCCTATTGGTTAAGAGGAAGGATGACATAATTCCATCCAGGTCACCGGGAGGGATCAGCCAACCTTGGCTTTATACCTGTTCAAACAACACACTCCAGGTGGCAGTGTGCACTCTTTCAGTTTGCTTGCCAACTCAGAAAAGTAGTGGAAGACAATTGACTTCTTCAAAATAGATATGGCCTCAATGGCGCTGCCCATACTCTCACAGACGCCAATGGGCCAGATACAATGATGTGATATATATCTACGTCTAGACTCGTTACCTATCCCCCCACTAAATCTGCGGCTGATGCAGAACTAGGGAAGTCAGTACATCTAGGTCTCAGAGCGGGTGACGTCACCGATTGAACGATAACGCTAACTAGCTAGCCATTTCACATCAGCTACAATGACACATAATATAACAAAACAAGAATAGATTGACTCATTATGATAAAGGGAAGGAATAGTTCTTGGTTCCTATAATAGATTCTCTAAAAGCCTGTTACTTGAAGTTGTTTATCAACTAGAGTTTTAGCTGCGTGTGGTCACAGCATATCAAAATAAAATCACCACACTGTTCATACCTGACTGACAGTTTGTTCATTTCCCAGAACTCAGAGCAGTCACCTTTCCAACCCAGACATACTGCAGCATTTTAACTGAGGCATTTGTGTGTGTTGGAAGAGTTGAAGTTGGAGTTTTGAGTCAAGCTTCCACGGTATCATGGAGTACAATGAGTTGTTCAACTTCATTGAGAAACCCCTTTCATGTGCCAGTGTCACCTCTGACCCCAGTCATCACAGCCCTCTGTCCTGACCGTGCTGGAATAGAGAGTGAGATATAGTGTCACCTCTGACCCCAGTCATCACAGCCCTCTGTCCTGACCGTGCTGGAATAGAGAGTGAGATATAGTGTCACCTCTGACACCAGTCATCACAGCCCTCTGTCCTGACCGTGCTGGAATAGAGAGTGAGATATAGTGTCATCTCTGACCCCAGTCATTACAGGCCTCTGTCCTGACCGTGCTGGAATAGAGAGTGAGATATAGTGTCACCTCTGACCCCAGTCATCACAGCCCTCTGTCCTGACCGTGCTGGAATAGAGAGTGAGATATAGTGTCACCTCTGACCCCAGTCATCACAGCCCTCTGTCCTGACCGTGCTGGAATAGAGAGTGAGATATAGTGTCACCTCTGACCCCAGTCATCACAGCCCTCTGTCCTGACCGTGCTGGAATAGAGAGTGAGATATAGTGTCACCTCTGACCCCAGTCATCACAGCCCTCTGTCCTGACCGTGCTGGAATAGAGAGTGAGATATAGTGTCACCTCTGACCCCAGTCATCACAGGCCCTCTGTCCTGACCGTGCTGGAATAGAGAGTGAGATATAGTGTCACCTCTGACCCCAGTCATCACAGCCCTCTGTCCTGACCGTGCTGGAATAGAGAGTGAGATATAGTGTCACCTCTGACCCCAGTCATCAAAGCCCTCTGTCCTGACCGTGCTGGAATAGAGAGTGAGATACAGTGTCATCTCTGACCCCAGTCATCACAGGCCTCTGTCCTGACCGTGCTGGAATAGAGAGTGAGATATAGTGTCACCTCTGACCCCAGTCATCACAGGCCCTCTGTCCTGACCGTGCTGGAATAGAGAGTGAGATATAGTGTCACCTCTGACCCCAGTCATCACAGGCCTCTGTCCTGACCGTGCTGGAATAGAGAGTGAGATATAGTGTCACCTCTGACCCCAGTCATCACAGGCCTCTGTCCTGACCGTGCTGGAATAGAGAGTGAGATATAGTGTCACCTCTGACCCCAGTCATCACAGGCCTCTGTCCTGACCGTGCTGGAATAGAGAGTGAGATATAGTGTCACCTCTGACCCCAGTCATCACAGCCCTCTGTCCTGACCGTGCTGGAATAGAGAGTGAGATATAGTGTCACCTCTGACCCCAGTCATCACAGCCCTCTGTCCTGACCGTGCTGGAATAGAGAGTGAGATATAGTGTCACCTCTGACCCCAGTCATCACAGCCCTCTGTCCTGACCATGCTGGAATAGAGAGTGAGATATAGTGTCACCTCTGACCCCAGTCATCACAGCCCTCTGTCCTGACCGTGCTGGAATAGAGAGTGAGATATAGTGTCACCTCTGACCCCAGTCATCACAGCCCTCTGTCCTGACCGTGCTGGAATAGAGAGTGAGATATAGTGTCACCTCTGACCCCAGTCATCACAGCCCTCTGTCCTGACCGTGCTGGAATAGAGAGTGAGATATAGTGTCATCTCTGACCCCAGTCATCACAGCCCTCTGTCCTGACCGTGCTGGAATAGAGAGTGAGATATAGTGTCATCTCTGACCCCAGTCATCACAGCCCTCTGTCCTGACCGTGCTGGAATAGAGAGTGAGATATAGTGTCACCTCTGACCCCAGTCATCAAAGCCCTCTGTCCTGACCGTGCTGGAATAGAGAGTGAGATATAGTGTCACCTCTGACCCCAGTCATCACAGCCCTCTGTCCTGACCGTGCTGGAATAGAGAGTGAGATATAGTGTCACCTCTGACCCCAGTCATCAAAGCCCTCTGTCCTGACCGTGCTGGAATAGAGAGTGAGATATAGTGTCATCTCTGACCCCAGTCATCACAGCCCTCTGTCCTGACCGTGCTGGAATAGAGAGTGAGATATAGTGTCACCTCTGACCCCAGTCATCACAGCCCTCTGTCCTGACCGTGCTGGAATAGAGAGTGAGATATAGTGTCACCTCTGACCCCAGTCATCACAGCCCTCTGTCCTGACCGTGCTGGAATAGAGAGTGAGATATAGTGTCACCTCTGACCCAAGTCATCACAGCCCTCTGTCCTGACTGTGCTGGAATAGAGAGTGAGATAGAGGAGCTGCAGGCAAATGCACATTGCAAGGTGAACTAAGATCAGGTGTTACCCATTTCCTGGAGCCTTGTGTCAGACACAGAGTATCCACTTTTGAAGTAGCGTGTGCAAAAGGTCACATTTTTTGTCAGCACTTATTCATGTGAAGCAACATTTTCAACAATGTACATTGTGAAACAAAAACAGGGAAACAGACTTGCCCATGCTGATTGCCTCACAAGGGTAGCAACAACAGACTAAACACTTAGAATTAATTCAGTCAAGGAGCAGAAGGGACATTTTCGCTCATCCAACTACTGAGGTAACCCTTAATATGGGTCGTATACATGTGATGTAGCCTATTTGATGTGTGTATGTTTATATTTGTGATGTGCTGTACATCAACTCAATTGCATGTGCTCTACTGCTCTGAATTTGCTCTCAATTGATAATTGATAATATTGGAAGAAAGAGTACAACAAATGAAAAATCTGTGCGGCCCTCACTGATTGTCTCAACCCAAAGTGTCCCCCTTACAAAACATAGTGTGTAACACTGGCCTACTGCGCTAAAGCATAAAAGCCATGTAAGCCCAGTTCAGCACCATGGCCACCCACCTCACTGTGTATTAAGGCACTCTGCCCGACAGATGGGTTTTTGTTTTATTTCATTTCAAGACTGAGATATATACACACATATATACACACATATATATATACACATATATATATACACCTATACACATATATGTATAAAAGAAAGAGAGAGATACAAAGGGAGACAGCATCAAAAGCGTCTCTGCCTGTTAAAAGCAGCACTCAGAGAGAGAATAGGTAGTGCATTTTGAGGTAGATTTCACATTTTGGGGAATAATAAAGAGCTTCTCTGGTGTTTTTTTATCCACTCTAAGGTGTACTTTCACTTCGACAAGGATGGCATTTCCATGACTGATCAACACTTGTTTTCTCATGGCTCTCTCTTGTCCCTCTGCAGCAGACATATGGTGAGCAATATGTTTGGAACATCGAATTGCAATAAAATTCCAGTATGCAATCGCAACAGATATAGAATCCTGAGAATCATATGATATATCATATTGGCACCAGAGTATGGTGATAATATTGTATGGTGAGGTCCCTGGCAATTCCCTAAAAACCAGGTTTGTTAAATGTAGGCGATCACTGTACTGATCAGTAAGCTCAATAGCTCCTGCAGCCCCCCAGCAGTGATTTGCCAAACCAGCCCCCTCGCCCCTAAACTTACTTGGAGGGCCCTTCGTTGTCACGTTGCTGACGAAACTGAGGGTGACTTCCATCGAGTACAGTAGAGTTTAGTGTAGTACATTAGAGTAGAGTAGACTACAGTAGAGTAAAATACAGAGCAATACAGCACACTATAATGTCCTCTACTGTCCTGAACTCTACTTTTCTTTACAGCAGGGTTCATGCACATTTTGACTGATGGAATTTCATGACTTCTCTGTGACTTTAAACCAAATTTCCATGACCAACAATTGGCTGTGTTTATATGTACGTATAAATGTTTTAGCATAAATGTGGTATCGACAGTGAGAGGCTGCTCTCTGATCCCACGTAGCCTACCATCTCCTGTCGTTGTGCAAGACACTTAACCACTGACAAAGTACAATACCGGTTCGGTAACTGTATAAAACCCATGTGGTCAACCCTCAGTCTGGAGAGCTACTGGGTGAAGGCTTTTGATCAAGCCCTGCTCAGACACATCAGAGCCAATGTGTCAACGTCCGGTTGAGCAGCTCATTTCTAAAAGGTGGTTTGTTAGAAGGGGACTGGAATAAAAGCCTGCACACCCATTAGCTCTCCTGCAGGATGGTTGACCAGCCTTAAAACATTAACATTATAACCAACTCTCCTGCAGGATGGTTGACCAGCCTTAAAACATTAACATTATAACCAACTCTCCTGCAGGATGGTTGACCAGCCTTAAAACATTAACATTATAACCAACTCTCCTGCAGGATGGTTGACCAGCCTTAAAACATTAACATTATAACCAACTCTCCTGCAGGATGGTTGACCAGCCTTAAAACATTAACATTATAACCAACTCTCCTGCAGGATGGTTGACCAGCCTTAAAACATTAACATTATAACCAAACACGTTGTATGCACTTTTAAATCATTAATTAATTACATATATCAAAGATCAAATGGCTATGATAGGCTACAAATATTTTTATTTAGCTGAAGTGAGCCCACATATTTTCTGGAAATGTACCTTTTCTTGTTGAGTCATATTTATCTTAGCTACCTTAGAAGTGTTAACTTTGCAGGCTGATTAGCAAAATAGGTTTTGAATCCACATAATCCAAAAGAAAGGCTACATCTAATCTTTTTCCTAAAATGAATGTTCACGATTCACAAATAATGTTGATTCAAATGATTAACTTCAATGCGATTGAACCGAATCCCAACTAATACAATGGCGAAGTAAATCGTTCGTTTCGTCAAAAAGAATCGTTGAAATGAATCATATGAATCGTTCAAAAAAGTGAAACAACTTTGTGTGGCGTTATTCGCGAGTGTCGGTGGAAAGTTTTTGGGGACATGACGAAAACAAGAATACGTGCTGACAATGGTTAACTAGAGTGTACAATATCTGTTTTTGAATTGTCTACCTAGTTAATCTTTCCTCTATCATATGTTATAGTCCAGGCTGCTACCCGCTGCTGTCATGTGGCTCTCCATAAGCAACGGCACACTCGTCTCGCACTACACAGTTGATGCGCGCAAACACAGTGCAATTCCGATCCTGGCTGATATGTCGATATTTATTTGATTGATCAAATATTTTACAACTGTGCCTAAATAAATGACATTAAAATAAATGATTGTATTCATTTCCATTACTTTTCCAAAACTTTTAGGAGTTGATCATTTTCTAGGATTGTCATGACCATACCGTACTCTGCTCTACTGTACTGTATGTATCATACTGGCAGCCGGTCCGGAAAGGACAAAAAAAAACTTAAAAAAAAAGGGAAATCCTTGGTGGGATTGCACCATACCAACCCGTTTTGCAACGTAGCATAAACAGTTCACTCAGAACTCTGTACAAAAAAAGTGGCAAATGGTTTCCGTTGCAAAACGTTTTGCTACCGTGAGCACTAATAAATGCATCTCGGTTTGAGGAAGTTGAGTTGCTAGGCTTTTCACATTTCATGGCTCCTCACTTTCACACAACACACATTTGTCCTCGTGAAAAGCGTTAGAAACAACTGTAGATTCGAAAAGGAAATGTTTGTTTGTAGCTTGTTGTATTTTATAACCGGTTTTGAGAAGCCACGGATAGGTCTATAAAAAAAGAGGCGCTCTCTCGTTGGAGACAGACAGGGAATGAATTAACACCCGCGCATCAAATTAGCATTTTTAAGAAAAGCATTATACAGTAACGCTTTGTCCCCAAAGAATATCATCTACTTTATGAATACACATAACAATGTTCTTCTTACCTTGTATCTCTCGCTCAACAGAAACAGTCCGATCATCACGTCTTCCAAAATTATTTTCGTTTTTTTAACCATTTACATATCCGGATCAGCCTCCTCAACAACATTTTTTTTATTTAACCTTTATTTAACCTTTATTTAACCTTTATTTAACCAGGCAAGTCAGAACAAATTTGTATTCACAATGACGGCCTACACCGGCCAAACCCGGACCACGCTTGGCCAATTGTGCACCGCCCTATGGGACTTCCAATCACGGCTAGTTGTGATACAGCCCGGACTCGAACCAGGGTGTCTGTAGTGACGCCTCGAGCACTGAGATGCAGTGCCTGCGCTACTCGGGAGCACTTGATCACCTGTGCAAACCGTAACAAAATGTTTTCCAAAATAAAACATATTGCAACAAAAACATCCGTTTCATATTTGACAAATCCAGGTAATCCCTGTGTTTGGTGAATAGACCCGAGGCACCTAGACAGGATGTAGGATATTTATTTTGGTGTCTAGCGCCCCCAAGTGGTTCAGCAGGGAAATACGGTGTGAACTGTTACAGGGAAGATACAGGGAAGATGAAGAGGAGCCATTGGGCTGTGATGCTGTGAAAGGAGGATGAGGATTGTTGGGTGAGACACGGATGCAGCTTGAACCCCGCCCTCTCATCAACGAATTGGCGAGGGCACTAGAACAGTCTGCAGCACCTGGCCTCACCCTACTAGAATCTGAAGTCAAATGTTTGCTGATGATCTGGTGCTTCTGTCCCCAACCAAGCAGGGCCTACAGCAGCACCTAGATCTTCTGCACAGATTCTGTCAGACCTGGGCCCTAAGAGTAAATCTCAGTAAGACTAAAATAGTTGTGATCCAAAAAGGTCCAGTTGCCAGGACCACAAATGCAAATTCCATCTAGACACTGTTGCACGAGAGCACACAAAAAAGGACTGGGGTCAACTCACCAACCATGAATTCACAAAATGGGACAAACACCAAATTGAGACTCTGCATGCAGAATTCTGCAAAAACATCCTCTGTGTACAACTTAAAACACCAAATAATGCATGCAGAGCAGAATTAAGGCCAATACCCGGGTATGAAAATAGCCTTTAAAATCTACAACCACCTACAAGGAAGCGATTCCCAAACCTTCCATAACAAAGCCATCACCTACAGAGAGATGAACCTAGAGAAGAGTCCCCTAAGCAAACTGGTCCACAAAAAAATCAGACCCCAAAGAGCCACAGGACAGCAACACAATTAGACCCAAACCAAATCATGAAGAAAAAAAACATGGAAAGCTGATTGGATTAGCAAAAAGTCATCAACATATGGGCATTTCATATTTTTTACACCCAACTTTTAAAATAAAATCCTGACGATGGTGACATTTTTTGTTGATTTCACGTTGAATTCACGTTAGTTGACAACCAAAATGTAAATCCAAACTGAACGTTGAACTGACGTCTGTGCCCAGTGGGTTAAAGGTTAAAACACATTAATTACAAGCAAGACAGTACCGCATCCTATATGACAGTGTTTCAGTGTTTTTCCTTGGGCTGCATTAGGCGCACTGTGTGTCCAGAGAGGCTGTACATCTGATTTGGGGTTAGCTCACAGTCAGGTGTTACCTTCAACACTGCCCCCTGATCCTTCCACTCCTTCTCCACCTAAAGTACGTTATTCATTATGACTTCGGGCTAGATTCAATCCGGACCACGGAAGATGTGCATTATAGCGTGTTTGACATTTTAAAGGTCATTTCTGATTTACCCGACATATGCAGCGTTTAATGTGAATACAATCTCCACTTACGCAGGAACATTGCCTTTAAATGTAAATCGAGCTACAAAGCAGATGTTTGGCAGTCCGAGTTGAGTCTTTAATAGGAATCAATCACTGTAGACAAGCAGAATTACCATTTGGTAAACATTAATAAAGAAGTTAACATGACGTTAACATGTTTACTATTGAAATCTAATCTAATCTGCATGTGTACCTGGTCCCTCAAAACGTTCCTGGGCAGCAACAAGTCATACAGTGTGGAGTCCCATCCAGGTTCATGTGGTGGTTTGAAGAATAACAACACAAGTCCATCGATGGGTTTGCCATTGTCCTTGGTGAGGTCATAATCAGAGAATCCTGAGGTGTGCATTATGACGTGTGTCTCTGTTCTCTTATGGGGATGGAGAAATTCCACTTTGTCGTCATCCGTCACATGGGCTACAGACAGGAAGTCATATCCACCCTCTGGTGAGAAAGACAATTTAGGGTATTCTCTATGACTCTGGCCTATCAAGAGCACATTGACAATGAAGAAAAGCTTCAAGAAGATCATGAAGGACCTCAGCCACTCGAGCCACGGCTTGTTCACCCCGCTACCATCTAGAAGGCGGAGACAGTACATGTGCGTCAAAGCTGGGACCGAGAGACTGAGAAACAGATTCTCAAGGCCATCAGACTGTTAAACAGTCACTACTAGCTGACCTCCTCCCAGTAACCTGCCCTGAACCTCAGACTCTGGCCGTGTCCTAATACCCATAGTACCATACTACATTCTTAACCTGCATACCTATTTCACCTTTTGATCTAGTAGAATTATTTTCCGACTCACGTGTTTGACAACAGCTGATAATCAGATAAATTGAATGAATGGCGGGAGTCAACACAATCCCGCATTAGATGATGCAATCAGAGTACTATTTTCTACATTTCAAATGCTATAAACACTATTTTGTACATTTCAAATGCTATAAACACTATTTTGTACATTTTAATCACACTTTTCTACATTTTAAACACTATTTTCTACATTTTAAATGCTATAAACACAAAAAAAAATCACATACTATTTAGTATGCTAGTATGGGTATTGAGACACGACCACTGTCACTAGCCGGCTACCACCCGTACCGCTGCCCTGTGTACAGTATATACTGGTCACTTTAATAATGTTTACATCCTTTTTTAACCACTTAATATGTAGATACTGTATTCTATTCATGGCTCATCCTATATAACTTCCTCTGTACACACGTTTTATTCAAATACTGTCCATACTGTCTACACACACCATTCACATACATACACTTCCCTCTGTAATTATTGGGACAGTGAAGCCTCTTGTCTTATTTCAGCTCTATACTCCAAAAGTTTGGATTTGAACTCAAACAATTACTAAAGTTAAAAGGTTATAGTATAGATTCTCAGCTTGTATTTACAGTCTGGATACAACCCTTAGCCATGGTACTATTTCATTGCCATATACCACAAACCCCAGAGGTGCCTTATTGCTATTATAAACTGGTTGTCAACGTAATTAGAGCAGCAAATTTTTTTTGTCATACCCGTTGTATGCGGTCTGATATATACCACAGCTTTCAGCCAATCAGCATTCAGGTCTCGAACCACACAGTTCTAATACTTTTCACTGCTCTAATTACGTTGGTAACCAGTGCATAAGGACAGCCCTTAGCTGTGGTATATTGGCCATACACCACACCCCCTCTGGCCTTATTGCTTAATTATATATTATATTTCCTACAATTCTATCCATTTTGCCATGGGGTTTTGTACTGTATATTTATATACTGTATTCTCGACATAGCTCATTCTAATATTTCTACTATTGTACATATCATTTCTAGTATATCTTGTGTACATTCATCCAGTGTAGATACTTTAAGAGTACATTTGGATTATTGTTACAGTGCTATTTGGGTTGTTAATTGGATTTGTTCTGACATTTATACATTTTGTTGTTGTTCTTTCTCTTTAATTGTTATTATTGGTTGTGTACCTGTTTGACATTTTACTGCATTGTTTAATTTTTATTGATTGTGTACCTGTTTGACATTTTACTGCATTGTTTAATTTTTATTGATTGTGTACCTGTTTGACATTTTACTGCATTGTTTAATTTTTATTGATTGTGTACCTGTTTGACATTTTACTGCATTGTTAGGAGCTAGTAATGTAAGCATTACGCTGCACCCACCTTATCCTCTACTAAACTGTGTACGTGACCATTCAATTCTGATTGACATTGAATTTATTGTCACTTCCTGTATCCACGAATCTGACAGTGTGGGAGGTGTAGTTGGCTCTGTACTCGAGCACTTGGGATTTGAAATGATACAATGGCTATGAGGTTAAAGTGCAGACTGTCAGCTTTACTTTGAGGGTATTTCATCCATATCGGGTGAACCGTTTAGAAATGACAGCATCATTTGGTGGTGTTTCAGATTATGTGGGGCCCAATAGAAATGGTAAATAATGTATACACTGAGTGTACATAATATTATGAACATCACTAGGCGATGTAACAGGGTTTTTTCTGCTACAAGAGCCACCTTTTTCATCTCACTCCTGTCATCCACTGTAATAATAAAAACATCCAACATGGAGATATGAACATGTCCATATTGTTAAGACGTGCTAGAATCTTTTCAACTGGCCTCTCAATCTCACACACACACACACACACACACACACACACACACACACACACACACACACACACACACACACACACACACACACACACACACACACACACACACACACACACACACACACACACACACACACACGGCTGTGATCTATATGTGGTTTGACCAAAATGACATTTGACCTATCAGACATGGCCACTAGTCTTACCTTCAGCTTCCCCTTCAGCCTAGAGATCTGTCTCCAGATCACGACACTCCTCCTCAGACGGGTTCAACCTGGACACAGGAAACAGTCACACACTTCTCTGTTCCCCTACACCACCACTACATGCTGTGGTCACTACACTGTTCTGTTCCACTACACCACCACCACATGCTGTGGTCACTACACTGTTCTGTTCCCTACACCACCACCACATGCTGTGGTCACTACACTGTTCTGTTCCCCTACACCACCACCACATGCTGTGGTCACTACACTGTTCTGTTCCCCTACACCACCACCACATGCTGTGGTCACTACACTGTTCTGTTCCCCTACACCACCACCACATGCTGTGGTCACTACACTGTTCTGTTCCCCTACACCACCACCACATGCTGTGGTCACTTCACTGTTCTGTTCCCCTACACCACCACCACATGCTGTGGTCACTACACTGTTCTGTTCCCTACACCACCACTACATGCTGTGGTCACTACACTGTTCTGTTCCCCTACACCACCACCACATGCTGTGGTCACTTCACTGTTCTGTTCCCCTACACCACCACCACATGCTGTGGTCACTACACTGTTCTGTTCCCCTACACCACCACCACATGCTGTGGTCACTACACTGTTCTGTTCCCCTAAACCACCACCACATGCTGTGGTCACTTCACTGTTCTGTTCCCCTACACCACCACCACATGCTGTGGTCACTACACTGTTCTGTTCCCCTACACCACCACCACATGCTGTGGTCACTACACTGTTCTGTTCCCCTACACCACCACCACATGCTGTGGTCACTACACTGTTCTGTTCCCCTACACCATCACATGCTGTGGTCACTACACTGTTCTGTTCCCCTACACCACCACCACATGCTGTGGTCACTACACTGTTCTGTTCCCCTACACCACCACCACATGCTGTGGTCACTACACTGTTCTGTTCCCCTACACCACCACCACATGCTGTGGTCACTACACTGTTCTGTTCCCCTACACCACCACCACATGCTGTGGTCACTACACTGTTCTGTTCCCCTACACCACCACCACATGCTGTGGTCACTACACTGTTCTGTTCCCCTACACCACCACATGCTGTGGTCACTACACTGTTCTGTTCCCCTACACCACCACCACATGCTGTGGTCACTACACTGTTCTGTTCCCCTACACCATCACATGCTGTGGTCACTACACTGTTCTGTTCCCCTACACCACCACCACATGCTGTGGTCACTACACTGTTCTGTTCCCCTACACCACCACCACATGCTGTGGTCACTACACTGTTCTGTTCCCCTACACCACCACCACATGCTGTGGTCACTACACTGTTCTGTTCCCCTACACCATCACATGCTGTGGTCACTACACTGTTCTGTTCCCCTACACCACCACCACATGCTGTGGTCACTACACTGTTCTGTTCCCCTACACCACCACCACATGCTGTGGTCACTACACTGTTCTGTTCCCCTACACCATCACATGCTGTGGTCACTACACTGTTCTGTTCCCCTACACCACCACCACATGCTGTGGTCACTACACTGTTCTGTTCCCCTACACCATCACATGCTGTGGTCACTACACTGTTCTGTTCCCCTACACCACCACCACATGCTGTGGTCACTACACTGTTCTGTTCCCCTACACCACCACCACATGCTGTGGTCACTACACTGTTCTGTTCCCTACACCACCACCACATGCTGTGGTCACTACACTGTTCTGTTCCCCTACACCACCACATGCTGTGGTCACTACACTGTTCTGTTCCCCTACACCACCACATGCTGTTGTCACTACACTGTTCTGTTCCCCTACACCCCCACCACATGCTGTGGTCACTACACTGTTCTGTTCCCCTACACCACCACATGCTGTGGTCACTACACTGTTCTGTTCCCCTACACCACCACCACTACATGCTGTGGTCACTACACTGTTCTGTTCCCCTACACCACCACCACATGCTGTGGTCACTACACTGTTCTGTTCCCCTACAGCACCACCACATGCTGTGGTCACTACACTGTTCTGTTCCCCTACACCACCACTACATGCTGTGGTCACTTCACTGTTCTGTTCCCCTACACCACCACTACATGCTGTGGTCACTTCACTGTTCTGTTCCCCTACACCACCACCACATGCTGTGGTCACTACACTGTTCTGTTCCCCTACACCACCACCACATGCTGTGGTCACTACACTGTTCTGTTCCCCTACACCACCACCACATGCTGTGGTCACTACACTGTTCTGTTCCCCTACACCACCACCACATGCTGTGGTCACTTCACTGTTCTGTTCCCCTACACCACCACCACATGCTATGGTCACTACACTGTTCTGTTCCCCTACACCACCACATGCTGTGGTCACTACACTGTTCTGTTCCCCTACACCACCACATGCTGTGGTCACTACACTGTTCTGTTCCCCTACACCACCACCACATGCTGTGGTCACTACACTGTTCTGTTCCCTACACCACCACATGCTGTGGTCACTACACTGTTCTGTTCCCCTACACCACCACATGCTGTGGTCACTACACTGTTCTGTTCCCCTACACCACCACCACATGCTATGGTCACTACACTGTTCTGTTCCCCTACACCACCACATGCTGTGGTCACTACACTGTTCTGTTCCCCTACACCACCACATGCTGTGGTCACTTCACTGTTCTGTTCCCCTACACCACCACCACATGCTGTGGTCACTACACTGTTCTGTTCCCTACACCACCACATGCTGTGGTCACTACACTGTTCTGTTCCCCTACACCACCACATGCTGTGGTCACTACACTGTTCTGTTCCCCTACACCACCACCACATGCTGTGGTCACTACACTGTTCTGTTCCCCTACACCACCACATGCTGTGGTCACTACACTGTTCTGTTCCCCTACACCACCACCACATGCTGTGGTCACTACACTGTTCTGTTCCCCTACACCACCACATGCTGTGGTCACTACACTGTTCTGTTCCCCTACACCACCACATGCTGTGGTCACTACACTGTTCTGTTCCCCTACACCACCACCACATGCTGTGGTCACTACACTGTTCTGTTCCCCTACACCACCACATGCTGTGGTCACTACACTGTTCTGTTCCCCTACACCACCACATGCTGTGGTCACTACACTGTTCTGTTCCCCTACACCACCACCACATGCTGTGGTCACTACACTGTTCTGTTCCCCTACACCACCACATGCTGTGGTCACTACACTGTTCTGTTCCCCTACACCACCACCACATGCTGTGGTCACTACACTGTTCTGTTCCCCTACACCACCACCACATGCTGTGGTCACTTCACTGTTCCACATTCATTTCACTCAGGTCATGGAAATTATATAATGAAATATGTCATGGTAGAGTTGTCAATTTAAAATGTATCATTGTTTATTGTCAGCATGCTGAAGAAGTTCCAACCAACTCAATGCACCATAGTACACATGTCAATCAGGAGATACTCAGAAGAGAGGCTCGGTGTGTGTTTTCTCTCTCCTGATCTCTGGGTTTCTAAATCTTTACAGGGTTGTTTGGGATCAACCTGAGGTTAACAGAGGTCAACATTCTCCTACATCTGCTGCACACACACACACACATAGTGGTTGAAAAAGTACCCACTTGTTCTACTTGAGTAAAAGTAAAGATACCTTGATAGAAAATGACTGAAGTAAAAGTCCCCCAGTAAAATACTACCTGAGTAAAAGTGTAAAAGCATGTGTGTTTAGCGAGTCCGCCAGATCAGAGGCAGTAGGGTTGACTACGTGTTCTCTTGATAAGGGTGTGAATTGGACCATTTTCCAATTCACAGTATAATATTTTCTTCAGAAATGTAGTAAAGTAAAAGTAAAAGTGGTCAAAAATATAAATAGTAAAGTACAGATACCCTAAAAAACTACTTAAGTAGTACTTTAAAGTATTTTTACTTAAATACTTTACACAACTGCACACACAACAGGTATGGAAATACTTCCATGGGCCATCAGTCACATATCAGAATCTATGGTATCTTCAACTGCCATCAGTCACATAGCAGAATCTATGGTATCTTCAACTACCATCAGTCACATAGCAGAATCTATGGTGTCTTCAACTGCCATCAGTCACATAGCAGAATCTATGGTATCTTCAACTGCCATCAGTCACATAGCAGAATCTATGGTGTCTTCAACTGCCATCAGTCACATAGCAGAATCTACGGTATCTTCAACTACCATCAGTCACATAGCAGAATCTATGGTATCTTCAACTGCCATCAGTCACATAGTAGAATCTATGGTATCTTCAACTGCCATCAGTCACATAGCAGAATCTATGGTATCTTCAACTGCCATCAGTCACATAGCAGAATCTATGGTGTCTTCAACTGCCATCAGTCACATAGCAGAATCTATGGTATCTTCAACTGCCATCAGTCACATAGCAGAATCTATGGTATCTTCAACTGCCATCAGTCACATAGCAGAATCTATGGTATCTTCAACTGCCATCAGTCACAAAGCAGAATCTATGGTATCTTCAACTGCCATCAGTCACATAGCAGAATCTATGGTATCTTCAACTGCCATCAGTCACATAGCAGAATCTATGGTATCTTCAACTGCCATCAGTCACATAGCAGAATCTATGGTATCTTCAACTACCATCAGTCACATAGCAGAATCTATGGTGTCTTCAACTGCCATCAGTCACATAGCAGAATCTATGGTATCTTCAACTACCATCAGTCACATAGCAGAATCTATGGTGTCTTCAACTACCATCAGTCACATAGCAGAATCTATGGTATCTTCAACTACCATCAGTCACATAGCAGAATCTATGGTGTCTTCAACTACCATCAGTCACATAGCAGAATCTATGGTATCTTCAACTGCCATCAGTCACATAGCAGAATCTATGGTGTCTTCAACTGCCATCAGTCACAAAGCAGAATCTATGGTATCTTCAACTGCCATCAGTCACATAGCAGAATCTATGGTGTCTTCAACTACCATCAGTCACATAGCAGAATCTATGGTATCTTCAACTGCCATCAGTCACATAGCAGAATCTATGGTATCTTCAACTGCCATCAGTCACATAGCAGAATCTATGGTATCTTCAACTGCCATCAGTCACCTAGCAGAATCTATGGTATCTTCAACTGCCATCAGTCACATAGCAGAATCTATGGTATCTTCAACTACCATCAGTCACATAGCAGAATCTATGGTATCTTCAACTGCCATCAGTCACATAGCAGAATCTATGGTATCTTCAACTGCCATCAGTCACATAGCAGAATCTATGGTATCTTCAACTGCCATCAGTCACATAGCAGAATCTATGGTATCTTCAACTACCATCAGTCACATAGCAGAATCTATGGTGTCTTCAACTGCCATCAGTCACATAGCAGAATCTATGGTATCTTCAACTGCCATCAGTCACATAGCAGAATCTTCAACTCTAAGAGATTGTGAACTATTAACCTCTCATCGTGTTTGAATTATTGGATGGTTTTAGCCATTTTTTATTGGATTGTTTTAGCCATTTTGCCACAACTTTGGAAGTAAGCTTGGGGTCATTGTCCACTTGGAAGACCCATTTCCGACCAAGCTTTAACTTCCTGACTGATGTCTTGAGATGTTGCTTCAATATATCCACATAATTTTCCTCCTCATGATGCCATCTATTTTGTGAAGTGCACCAGTCCCTCCTGCAGCAAAGCACCCCCACCACATGATGCTGCCACCCACGTGCTTCACGGTTGGGATGGTGTTCTTCGGCTTGCAAGCACCCCCCTTTTTCCTCCAAACAGAACGATGGTCATTATGACCAAACAGTTCTATTTTTGTTTTATCAGACAAGAGAACATTTCTCCAAAAAGTACGATCTTTGTCCCCATGTGCAGTTGCAAACCATAGTCTGGCTTTTTTATGGCGGTTTTGGAGCAGTGGCTTCTTCCTTGCTGAGCCGCCTTTCAGGTTATGTCGATATAGGACTCGTTTTAGTGTGGATATAGATACTTTTGTACCTGTTTCCTCCAGCATCTTCACAAGGTCCTTTGCTGTTGTTCTGGGATTGATTTGCACTTTTCACACCAAAGTACGTCCATCTCTAGGAGACAGAACGCGTCTCCTTCATGAGTGGTATGACGGCTGCGTGATCCCATGGTGTTTATACTTGCTTGTACAGATGAACAGGTCTTGGCAGATTTCCTTTGATTTTTCCCATGATGTCAAGCAAAGAGGCACTGAGTGTGAAGGTAGGCCTTGAAATACATCCACAGGTACACCTCCAATTTACTCAAATTTTTATTTTATTTTTATTTTAGCGTTATTTTACCAGGTAAGTTGACTGAGAACACGTTCTCATTTGCAGCAACGACCTGGGGAATAGTTACAGGGGAGAGGAGGGGGATGAATGAGCCAATTGTAAACTGGGGGTTATTAGGTGACCATGATGGTAAGAGGGCGAGATTGGGAATTTACCCAGGACACCGGGGTTAACACCCCTACTCTTACGATAAGTGCCGTGGGATCTTTAATGACCTCAGAGAGTCAGGACACCCGTTTAACGTCCCATCCGAAAGACGGCACCCTACACAGGGCAGTGTCCCCAATCACTGCCCTGGGGCATTGGGATATTTTTAGACCAGAGGAAAGAGTGCCTCCTACTGGCCCTCCAACACCACTTCCAGCAGCATCTGGTCTCCCATCCAGGGACTGACCAGGACCAACCCTGCTTAGCTTCAGAAGCAAGCCAGTAGTGGTATGCAGGGTGGTATGCTGCTGTCAATCAGCCTATCAGAAGCTTCTAAAGCCATGACATCATTTTCTGGAATTGTCCAAGCTGTTTAAAGGCACAGTCAACTTAGTGTATGCAAACTTCTGACCCACTGGAATTGTGATACAGTGAATTATAAGTGAAATAATCTGTCTAAACAATTGTTGGAAAAATTACTTGTGTCATGCACAAAGTAGATGTCCTAACCGACTTGCCAAAACTATAGTTTGTTAACAAGAAATTTGTGGAATGGTTTAAAAACAAGTCTTAATGACTCCAACCTAATTGTATGTAAACCTCCGACTTCAACTGTAGCTGTACCATGGTATTTGCACTGCTACTGAGTAAACCTACAATTTTTCTCCACCTGCTAAAACCTCCCCCCATCCGTAGTTGGATTGTGGTCCCAGTGACTGTCAGACCACCCCTGTCCCCCTGGATTTTAGGGCCTTTGAGAGATTGGGACCCATCCTTTATAAAGAGCACACAGTGCCACCTACAGAACAGAAGCAGATTAACTGCTAAAAGCATTTTCCAACACTCACCTCGATAGTATTGTATATATATAAAATCTTTCATATCTTAATTTATTTCCACAATTTACTAATAACATGTGTAATAATGTAGGTAGTTCATATAACCGGGACAGGCATTACACATTTTTTTATTTTTGGTAAGCAATTATTATTTTGGAAACAATTTTTGTGATTCCTCCTATATCGTCCCTGACACCATAGCAACAGATGTGGGATACATACACCACCCTTCTCTCACAAAGATATTCAACAGTTGCTCCATCCCAGAGCCCAACTCAAGAGAAGACAGTTGCTCCATCCCAGAGCCCAACTCAAGAGAAGACAGTTGCTCCATCCCAGAGCCCAACTCAAGAGAAGACAGTTGCTCCATCCCAGAGCCCAACTCAAGAGAAGACAGTTGCTCCATCCCAGAGCCCAACTCAAGAGAAGACAGTTGCTCCATCCCAGAGCCCAACTCAAGAGAAGACAGTTGCTCCATCCCAGAGCCCAACTCAAGAGAAGACAGTTGCTCCATCCCAGAGCCCAACTCAAGAGAAGACAGTTGCTCCATCCCAGAGCCCAACTCAAGAGAAGACAGTTGCTCCATCCCAGAGCCCAACTCAAGAGAAGACAGTTGCTCCATCCCAGAGCCCAACTCAAGAGAAGACAGTTGCTCCATCCCAGAGCCCAACTCAAGAGAAGACAGTTGCTCCATCCCAGAGCCCAACTCAAGAGAAGACAGTTGCTCCATCCCAGAGCCCAACTCAAGAGAAGACAGTTGCTCCATCCCAGAGCCCAACTCAAGAGAAGACAGTTGCTCCATCCCAGAGCCCAACTCAAGAGAAGACAGTTGCTCCATCCCAGAGCCCAACTCAAGAGAAGACAGTTGCTCCATCCCAGAGCCCAACTCAAGAGAAGACAGTTGCTCCATCCCAGAGCCCAACTCAAGAGAAGACATGATTTGCAAATGCATTATGTCTACAATTAACAAATAGTTATGAGCAATAATCTAGGCAGTTCATACAAAGGATTGTTACCTATAACCAGGACTGGCATTACAAAAATCACATTTTTAAGCAAGCAATTATTATTTTGGCAAAACATTATTGTGATTCATCCTACATCTTCCCTAACACCATTACCCCACAGCAACAGATGTGGGATACATACACACCCACAGTCATACACACTATCCACCCTTCCCCCACAACCACAGACATTCAACAGTTGTTCCATCCCTGAGCCCAACTCAAGAGAAGACTTGATGTGTGAATGCATATACAGTTGTAGATAAACAGTACTGTATACAGTTGTAGACAAACAGTATACAATTCAGACATTGTTTGGGAACTTCTTCTCTAACTCATCAGCCATTTTGTTCTGGCGCATCTTCCTCAGGATCTCCAGTGTGATCTTCACAGCACCCTCCTCGTGGTATTGTTGCACCATCCTATCCACTGTGACCAGTCTGTTAGCGTTCTCCAGCTGGCCCCCTGGGATTGAAGTAAATCCCTCACCGTGAATCAGGTGCCACTGAAAGCTCTCCAGCTGTTCTGAAACCAGCTCTGCCAGAGCGCCCAGCAGCAGATAAGAAACATTTGGTTTTGTCCCTGGATACAGAAAAGTAAAACAATGACAACTTTAACATGACATAGTAATAACTAAAATAAACAGTCCTGAAGGATCAGAATTCTCCTTGTATGTTGATGTAGGTAAACAACAAGTTTACCTGTTGTGTTTCTTGATGTCATCTTGCTGAGTCTACCTTTAATAACTGTAATTGAATAAGGAAAGAAGAAGTGGACAGCTCTTAACCACAGGAGTCGAGGTGCACCCGAACAATTAACTCATAATTGTAAAGATGCAGCACTCATTTCTGATCTGATTAGCTAACTCTCTACTCTACCACAATTAAATCTGTTGGCGGAAGACAGGAAATTATGTTTACCTGCTGTACCGCCAGCTGGTTGTGTAACTGTGGATAAAAAAATACCTTGATTACACATGCTAATCAAGAAAATATTTAATTTGACAGACCATGAATATCATTAGAAAGTGGTATATACAATGCATTCAGAAAGTATTCAGACCCCTTCATTTTGTTACAGCCTTATTCAAAAACGTATTTAAATAAAAAATCCCTCACGGTTTAGACATTTTTGCAAATTTATAAAAATAATTAACTGAAATATCACATTTACACAAGTATTCAGACCCTTTACTCAGTACTTTATTGAAGCACCTTTGGCAGCGATTACAGCCTCCAGTCTTCTTGGTTATGACGCTACAAGCTTGGCACACCTGAATTTGGGGAGTTTCTCACATTCTTGGATGGGGAGCGTCGCTGAACAGTTATTTTTTAGAGATGTTCGATTGGGTTCAAATCCGGGCTCTGACTGGGCCACTCGAGGACATTCAGAGACTTGTCCTGAAGCTACTCCTGCATTGTCTTGGCTGTGTGCTTGGGGTCATTGTTGTTGGAAGGTGAACCTTTGTCCCAGTCTGAGGTCCTGAGCACTCTGGATCAAGATTTCATCAAGGATCTCTCTGTACTTTGCTCTGTTCATCTTTCCCCCGATCCTGATTAGTCTTCCAGCCACTGCCGCTTAAAAACATCCCCAGAGCATGATCCTGCCTCCACCATGCTTCACCGTAGGGATGGTGCACACAGCCAAGACAGAGAGGGTCCTTAGGAAACTTTGCATAATTTTGTGTTTTTATGTATTATTTCTTATATTGTTAGCCCAGAAAATCTTAAGTGCTATTACATACAGCCGGTAAGAACTATTGGATATCAGAGTGACGTCAACTTACCAACATTATGACCAGGAGTACAACTTTCCCGAAGCGGATCCTTTGTCCGAACCACCAAAGGCAATTGAACTGATTCCAGAAGCTGACCCAAAACAACGTCGCCGCAGAAGAGGAAGACACACCACCCACCGCTTCCGAGTATATTACTCGCTAATGTCCAGTCTCTAGATAACAAGGTAGCCGAAATTAGGTCAGGGGCTGCTTTCCAGAGTGACATCAGGGATTGTAACATACTGTTTCACAGAAACATGGCTCTCTCGGGATATGCTGTCGGAGTCGGTACAGCCACCGGGATTCTCTGTGCGTCGCACCGACAGAAATAAACATCTCTCTGGGAAGAAGAAGGGTGGGCGTGTAAGTATCATGAATAACGACTCATGATGTATATTTTAACAACATACAGGGACTCAAGTCCTTTTGTTCACCTGACCTAGAATTCCTCACAATCAAATGCCGACCTTATTATATCCCAAGAGAATTCTCGTTGGTTATTGTCACAGCCGTGTATATCCCCCCTCAAGCTGATACCACGACGGCCCTCAAGGAACTTCACTGGACTCTATGCAAACTGGAAACCATATCCTGAGGCTGCATTTATTGTAGCTGGTGATTTTAACAGAGCACATTTGAGAACAAGGCTACCTAAATTCTATCAGCATATTGATTGTAGCACTCGCGCTGGCAATACTCTGGATCACTGCTACTCCAACTTCCGCAATGCATACAAGGCCCTCCCCTGCCCTCCTTTCGGCAATCTGACCACGGCTCCTTTTTGCTCCTCCCTTCCTATAGGCAGAAACTCAAAACAGGATGTACCCGTGACAAGGACTATTCATCGCTGGTCTGACCAATCAGAATCCACGCGTCAAGATTGTTTTGATCACGCGGGCTGGGACATGTTCTGGGTAGCCTCAGAGAATAATATCGATTCATATGCTGATTCTGTGAGTGAGTTTAAAAGGAAGTGCATAGGAGATGTTGTACCCAGTGACTATTAATACAAAAGGACTCATGTAAAAGTCAGGATGGACATTCACTTTTCATAAACCCTTAAAACATTGGAAATAACTTACAAAACAACTATTATTTTGCGTCGGTTGTATTACCAACATAAATCACACACACACATAACAATATAACAAATGAGCTCTGGTTCCTCCAGAAATGTCCCGTACCTCGGGCCTAAAAAGAGCCCAGCCCAGTAAAGAAGTTCAGGGAACTCAAGTGACCTTAGTCACGCAATGTTTGTCCGTTCATACAAGTGTAGCGTAAACCCAATCCCAATCATACAATCAAAATAACAATTATTTTTACCACACAACTATAAAGCGTATCAAACCTTAATACGTCCTCACTTACAACTACATAAAACACGGTATACATCACACCAAAACAAATGAAATACCGTATACAAAAAGGTTGTAGTCAGTCGGACAATCCGCTAACAGATCTCCAGCGGAGAAAGCCCACGAAGAACAACAGAGAGGTGTAGTCCAACGGAAGCAAAGAGTGGATCCGATCCTGGGTAAACTTGCTATTAGGCTACAAAAGCACACTTTTAATTGCAACAAAACAAACGGAAGAGACGCTTCAGAACTGAGGGTTGAACACATCCTCATTCACGTCTCCATCACAACCCCACTTTTGCGTAGCCGATGCTGGCTATTTAATTGGGAATTAAAAGGGAAGCGCCCTATTGGAAGGAGAAGCACTGACGGTTCAGAAAAATTCAGGGCCGTCACAATATTACTCATCCCATATGTATATACTGTATTTTATATCTTGCCTATGCCTATGCCTATGCAGCTCTGCTCATCTCATTGCTCACCCATATATTTATATGTGTCACAAGGATGACGCTGGAGAGACGAAGCAGGTACGGGGAGTAACATTTAATAAATAACGGACATGGAACGAGACATAAACAGCGTTAGCAAACAGAAAACAATCAATGCAGAAGCGGGGAACAGAGCTGGGGAACTGACACATATAGGGGAGGAAATGAACAGGTGATAAGAGAGTCCAGGTGAGTCCAATAACGCTGATGCGCGTGACGAGGAAAGGCAGGTGTACGTGATGGATGGCAGGAGTGAGTGATGCAAGGCATTCTGGCGCCCTCAAGCGCCAGGGGGAGGGGAAGAGCGGGAGCAGACGTGACAGTACCCCCCCTCTAGGGGCGCCACCCGGCGTCCCACCTGGGCGAACCGGCCGAGACATGGGCGCTGGGCAAGCCGGTTGAGGCGTGGAAGCCCGACGAACCGGCAGGAGCGTGAGAGCCTGGCGAGCCGGCTGAGGCATGGGAGCCTGACGATCCGGCTGAGTCAAGACGCCTGTCGATCCCGCTGAGGAAACCCGATGATCCGGTGGAGTGTGACGTGGGATGGGAAGCCACCGAGCCAACCGAGGCAATGAAACCTCTCGAGCCAGCCAGGGCATGAAAGCTCGACGGGCTGGCTTAGGCACCCCCGGTTCCATCGGCGGCAGAATCCACCCCCGACGTCACCGACAAAACAAAAAACAAACAAACAAAAAACTCCTGGACCGGCTGGGCAGACAAGAACTGACGATCCAGCTGAGACCCGACGTGGGATGGGCGCCCTCCGAGCCAACCGGGGCAAGGAAACCTCTCGAGCCTGCTAGGGCGTGGAAGCCCGACGAGCAGGCTAGGCACCCCCGGTTCCATCGGTGGTGACCCAGAGCCGATGCCACTATACCAACCAGAACGCCAGTACTCCCCGATGCTTCGTGTGATGGCTTCTGCATTCTGTCACAAGGATGACGCTGGAGAGACGAAGCAGGTACGGGGAGTAACATTTCATAAATAACGGACATGGAACGAGACATAAACAGCGTTAGCAAACAGAAAACAATCAATGCAGAAGCGGGGAACAGAGCTGGGGAACTGACACATATAGGGGAGGAAATGAACAGGTGATAAGAGAGTCCAGGTGAGTCCAATAACGCTGATGCGCGTGACGAGGAAAGGCAGGTGTACGTGATGGATGGCAGGAGTGAGTGATGCAAGGCATTCTGGCGCCCTCAAGCGCCAGGGGGAGGGGAAGAGCGGGAGCAGACGTGACAATATGTATATATTCTTATTCCATTCCTTTACTTAGATTTGTGTTTATTTGGTAGTTGTTGCGGAATTGATAGATTACTTGTTAGATATTGCTGCATTCGGGAACTAGAAGCACAAGCATTTCGCTACACTCGTAATAACATCTGTTAACCATGTGTATGTGACCAATAAAATTTGATTTTATTTGACAACGCAGGAGTGGCTTCCGGACAAGTCTCTGAATGTCCTTGAGTGGCCCTGCTAGAGCCCAGACTTGAACACAATCAAACATCTCTGAAGAGACCTGAAAATAGCTGTGCAGTGACATTCCCCATCCAACCTGGCAGAGCTTGAGACGATCTGCAGAGAAGAATGGGAGAAACTCCCCAAATACAGTTGTGCCACGCTCATAGAGTCATACCCAAGAAGACTCGAGGCTGTAATCGCTGCCAATTGTGCTTCAACAAAGTACTGAGAGAAAATGAGGTCAGTGGTGACTCACTTTTTTTCCTTTTCTTTCCTGTAAGAGAGAGAGAGAGAACACCTTACTAATATTGAGTTGCACCCCCCCCCCCTTTGCCCTCAGAACAGCCTCAATTCATAGGGTATGGACTCTACAAGGTGTCAAAAGTTCCACAGGGATGCTGGCTCATGTTGACTCCAATGCTTCCCTATTGTGTCAAGTTGACTAGATGTCCTTTGGGTGGTGGATCGTTCTTGAAACACACATGAAACTGTTGAGCTTGAAAAACCCAGCAGCGTTGCAGTTCTTGACACAAACCAGTATGCCTGGCACCTACTACCATACCTTGTTCAAAGGCACTTAAATATTTGTCTTGCCCATTCACCCTCTGAATGGCACACATATGTTTGAACTGTCTCAAGGCATAAAAATCCTTATTTGACCTGTTTCCTCTCCTTCATCTACGCTGATTGAAGTGGATTTAACAAGTGACGTCAATAAGGGATCATAGCTTTCACCTGGATTTACAGTCTATGTCATGGAAAGAGCAAGTGTTCATAATGTTTTGTACACTCAGTGTATCTCAACTAACCAGAATACGACCAGGTAAAGGCTATTTAAAACCAAGAGAAGTACACAAAGTCAGCAGGCTGAGGATTAATTAACAGATCTCTGGTCAAAAAACATACTTTGGAATAATAGTTTTGTCCAGAAATTATTTAGATGCACAATTATGACTTTTTAACAGTCTATATATTTTCTACAGTTGTCCGTGGTGACATTGTATTTTCAACTTTGTCAGCAAGTTGTGGTTCTCGTAGAGTGAAGGAAAGATGATTATTCACACACTCAATGTATAAACAAGGAAGTGAACTTTTAAAGAACAGATTCATTGCTTGTTGTTTTACCTCTGTGATCTCTTTGTAACTTCTTAGCGAGATCATGCAGATTCATCTCCCTCAGGATCTCCACTGTGATCTCCACAGCTTCCTCAGGGCCGTATCTCTGCACCATCTGATCCACTGTGTCCTGTCTGTCAACGTTCTCCAGCTGGCTCTCTGGGATGGGAGGAAAGCCAGGCAGCTGGGATGTTGTCAGGTGAGACTGAAATGTCTCCAGCTGTTCTTCAGTGAGCTCCTCCAGAGTGGTCAGCAACAGGTCTGGAACAGCCAATATGAAGGATCTCTAAAATAATAAAGAAGAAAAGATAAGGAAGGAATAGAAATACTGACGACTATAAAACAAAGACCATGAATATGTATTCATATTCACAATCTTTCTACTGGTCTCAATACCTCACACACACACACATGTTTAGTTCACAATGACATTTGACCCTTCTGAAATGCCACTGGTCTTACCCTGATGTCCAGTGACTTAGGCCCCTTCCTCTGCCTTTCCAGACGGCGACGCTTCTCTCCAGACCGGGTCAACCTGGACACAAGAAACAGTCACACTGTTCTGTTCCCCTACATCACCATCACATGCTGTGGTCACTACACTGTTCTGTTCCCCTACACCACCATCACATGCTGTTGTCACTTCACTGTTCTCCTACACCACCACATGCTGTGGTCGCTTCACTGTTCTGTTCCCCTACACCACCATCACATGCTGTGGTCACTACACTGTTCTGTTCCCCTACACCACCACCACATGCTGTTGTCACTTCACTGCTCTGTTCCCCTACACCACCACCACCACATGCTGTGGTCACTACACTGTTCTGTTCCCCTACACCACCACCACCACATGCTGTGGTCACTACACTGTTCTGTTCCCCTACACCACCACCACATGCTGTGGTCACTACACTGTTCTGTTCCCCTACACCACCACATGCTGTGGTCACTTCACTGTTCTACATTCATTTCAGTCAGTTCATGAGGATGATGTAATAGAGGTATAAAAGAGATGTTAGAGGGTCAATTCACCACTTTTAAAGTTGATTATCTCTCCAGCACCAGACTCAGATATTCAATCTCACCACTAACTACATAGTTTTAATATCAGACTAATATACTCAATCTCCACTCACATTCCAGAAGAGGTGCTGGTGACTTTGTCCCTCTCTGCCCCTGCTGGCTTCTGTTCCCTCTCAGAAGCAGCTACCAGCTTCTACACACACACACAATGGAACAAATAAAACATTTACTAAATAAAACAGAAACTCAAAGTTCCAAGAAATATAATAGTACTAACAGTTTTCTAATTACATCATGATTTCTAAAACATATATATAATATTTTATATATTTATAGAGGGAGCAGCAGTCAGACAGAGTAAATGTCCAATGGGGACAAAGTGAAACAAAACAATTTAAATATAATAATAAAATAGAGATGATAATATATTCATATTAACAACTGTAACAGTGATTGAATTACCATTGAGGTGGGGGGCAGAGTGGACGTCTGTTGAGGGGGC
Organism: Salvelinus namaycush; assembly: GCF_016432855.1. Lineage (NCBI taxonomy): Eukaryota > Metazoa > Chordata > Actinopteri > Salmoniformes > Salmonidae > Salvelinus > Salvelinus namaycush. The sequence goes on along the minus strand of NC_052308.1, from coordinate 76,354,027 downwards.
TGGATGGAAATGCCCATAAGGGGAGCAGCAGGTTCATGCTGTTTGGATGCTGGAATTATTTTGGAGTGGAAGAACATGTCTACTTTTTGAACAACAGCAGGTTTTCATCAAGGATCTCTCTGTACTTTGCTCCTGTCACGTTCCTGACCTGTTTTCCTTGTTTTTGTATGTGTTTAGTTGGTCAGGGCGTGAGTTGGGGTGGGCATTCTATGTTATTTGTTTCTATGTTGGGTTAAATGTGTTGCCTGATATGGTTCTCAATTAGAGGCAGGTGTTTGACGTTTCCTCTGATTGAGAACCATATTAAGGTAGGCTGTTCTCACTGTTTGTTTGTGGGTGATTGTCTTCCGTGTCTGTGTATGTCGCACCACACGGGACTGTTTCGTTTGTCGTTCGTGTATGTAGTCTGTTCCTGTTCGTGCGTTCTTCGTGTCTATGTAAGTTCTCAAGTTCAGGTCTGTCTACGTCGTTTTGTTGTTTTGTAATTTCTCAAGTGTTCTTCGTGTTTCGTTTTTTTCATTTATTAAATCATTATGTCTACATTCAACGCTGCATTTTGGTCCGACCCTTACTCCTCCTCCTCATCCAAGGAGGAGGAATTAGACAGCCGTTACAGCTCCGTATAATGACTAATTGTGTTCATTCTAATTACATTAAAATGTCATTAATTTTTACAGTTCAAATCATGTTATTATGAGGCAGTCATGTTATTATGAGGCAGTCATGTTATTATGAGGCAGTCATGTTATTATGAGGCAGTCATGTTATTATGAGGCAGTCATGTTATTATGAGGCAGTCATGTTATTATGAGGCAGTCATGTTATTATTACAGCGCATTCGGAAAATATTCAGACCCCTTGACTATCTCCACATGCTGTTACGTTACAGCCTTATTCTAAAATTGATTAAATTGTCCCTCCACCCCAATAATCTACACACAATACCCCATTGTCACGGTCGTCTGAATGAATGGACCAAGGCGCAGCGTACTTAGAGTTCCACATGTTTAATAAATATGAAACTCACCAACAACAATACAGAAGAAAACGAAACGTGACGTTCTGGGCTGCTCACAGGCAGCTACACAAAAACAAGATCCCACAAACAACAGGTGGGAAAAGGCTGCCTAAATATGATCCCCAATCAGAGACAACGATAGACAGCTGCCTGTGATTGGGAACTATACCAGGCCAACATAGAAATACCAAAAAATAGGGTACCCACCCTAGTCACACCCTGACCTAACCAAAATAGGGAATAAAAAAGCTCTAAGGTCAGGGCGTGACACCCATAATGAAAAAGCAAAAAACTGTTGTTTTTTTACATTCTTGCAAATTAATTTAAAAATGAAACATCACATTTTTCAGACACTTTTCTCAGTACTTTGTTGATGCACATTTGGCAGCGATTACAGCATTGAGTCTTCTTGGGTATGACGCTACAAGCTTGGCATACCTGTATTTGGGGAGTTTCTCACATTCTTCTCTGCAGATCCTCTCAAGCTCTGTCAGGTTGGATGGGGAGCGTTGCTGCACAGCTATTTTCAGGTCTCTCTAGAGATGTTAGATCAGGTTTAAGTCCGGGTTCAAGGACATTCAGGGAAGCCACTCCTGCATTGTCTTGGCTGTGTGTTTAGGGTCGTTGTCCGGTTGGAAGGTGAACCTTCGCCCCAGTCTGAGGTCCTGAGCACTCTGGAGCATGTTTTCAACAAGGATCTCTCTGTACTTTGCTCCGGTCATCTTTCCCTCGATCCTGACTAGTCTCCCAGTTCCTGCCGCTGAAAAATATCCCCACAGCATGATGCTGCCACCACCATGCTTCACCATAGGGAATGTGTCAGGTTACCTCCAGACATGACGCTTGGCATTCAGGCCAAAGAGTTAAATCTTAATTTCATCAGACCATTGAATCTTGTTTATCATGGTCTGAGAGTCCTTTATGTGCTTTTTGGCAAACTCCAAGCAGGCTGTCATGTGCCCTTTACTGATTGAGGCCACTGTGTTCTTGTGGACCTTCAATGCTGCAGAAATGTTTTGGTACCCTTCACCAGATCTGTGCCTCCACACAATCCTGTCTCGGGGCTCTACGAGACAATTCCTTTGACCTCATGGCTTGGTTTTTGCTCTGACATGCACTGTCAACTGTTTGACCTTACATAGACAGTTGTGTGCCTTTCCAAATTATGTCCAATCAATTGAATTTACCACAGGTGGCCTCCAATCAAGTAGGAGAAACATCTCAAGGATGATCAATGGAAACAGGACACACCTGACACACACGAGTCTCAAAGCAAACGAGGTATTTCATTTGTTTGGGGGGCTGTAACGTAGCAAAATGTTTGTGATGATGCCATCTTTCTGAGATTGTAATTGAATTTGAAAAGAAGTGGACGGCACTTAACCACAGGAGTCGAGGCGCAACCGAACAATTAAATCATAATTGAAAAGGCAAAGGTGCAACACTCGCTCAGCATTAACTAACTAATTAGTGACTGTTTTCTTGCTCTTATCAATAGGATTCTAAAAAGCTACATTATTGTGTTTACTGCAAAAATCTGCTATTAGGGACCTCTGTCCTCTACCACAATTAAATCTCTTGTGAGAAGACAGGAAATTATATTTACCTGCTCTAGCGCCATCTGGAGGTGTAACTGTGGATGAAAAGATACCTTGATTAGGCATGCTCCTCGAGACATTTTTTCACTTGACAGACCATCCGTTTCATCAAAAAGTGGGTATATACAGTAGTATTTAAAGTGAGCTAGGTTACACTGCAGGCAAGATCCAATGCTGCTACTACTACTTATTTTACTACTGCTACTACTACTACTACTACTACTACTACTACTACTACTGCTACTACTACTACTGCTACTACTCCTGCTACTACTTATTTTACTACTGCTACTCCTGCTACTACTAAACTCAGCAAAAAAGGAAACGTCCATTTTTCAGGACCCTCTTTCAAAGATAATTCATAAAAATCCAAAATACTACACAGATCTTCATTTTAAAGGGTTTAAACACTGTTTCTCATGCTTGTTCAATGAACCATAAACAATTAATGAACATGCACCTGTTGAATGGTCGTTAAGACACTAACAGCTTACAGACGGTAGGCAATTAAGGTCACAGTTTTGAAAGCTTAGGACACTAAAGAAGCCTTTCTACTGACTCTGAAAAAAAAAACACCAAAAGAAAGATCCCCAGGGTCCCTGCATATCTGCGTGTACGTGCATTATGCATGCAGCAAGGAGGCATGAGGACTGCAGATGTGGCCAGGGCAATAAATTGCAATGTCCGTACTATGAGACGCCTAAGACAGCGCTACAGGGAGACAGGACGGACAGCTGATCGTCCTCGCAGTGGCAGACCATGTGTAACAACACCTGCACAGGATTGGTACATCCGAACATCACATCTGCGGGACAGGTACAGGATGGCAACCACAACTGCCCGAGTTACACCAGGAATGCACAATCCCTCCATCAGTGCTCAAACTGTCCGCAATAGGCTGAGAGAGGCTGGACTGAGAAGCACATTTCGACCTCAGGAACGTTCCTGAGGTCCTCCCGATCTGTGCAAGCCTAACCTTGACCGTGTGGCATTAATCTTGTCACTATAGGGGGTGCTGTTTCAATGAAGACTACCCCATGGCAAGGCACTACAAGTCCTTACACCATGGTAACCCTGCCTCCCTACAAGCTATGGGTATTGATCATGTTCCGGCCTCTATTAGAAAAGGGGACCGTCTTAAACAGTTAAACCAAAGGGAAAGTTTTGGGATTTACAAACTACAGGCCACTAAGTACCCTGGTTTAAATGAAGATATGGATTTCTCACCCTTCCTGTAGGGTCGTGATGGGTCCATTTGCTGTCATCTAGTGGACATTTTGCTCAATTGCCCTCTAGCTATGTTTGGACTGTTGTTCATGTTTTGCTGTGGTCTGGAGTACTGTGGAATATATTCCTTTCTTGTTCTGGACACTTCTCCCAGTCATGGTTAGGGTTGGAACTGCCTCTCTGGGTGTTCTGATGCTTCTAGCTTGGAGTTGTATGCTCATGATAACATAGCTACAGTATTTCACCTTTTCATGTGTATATTATTGCTTACTAGGTGTGTCCAATTTGGTAACCACTCCCTCTTCTAATTAGGGCTAATTGGAAAAGCCTTTCAAAAGAGGACATTGTATTCTCCTTTTTCTGTACTCCCTGACGAAGGCCATGCAGCCGAAACGCGTCGGTTTTTAAACAACTTTGTTTCTATTGAACATGCCATACTAATAAAGGCATTTTAATTAATTATATGAAGAGTGCCTTGGTCCTCCTTTCTTTTTGATGACCAATTTACACCTTTTACCAAAGAGCACCTTCTATCTACCAAAATATACTATAGTGTACCTTAGTAGCGCTTCCCTTCCTCCTCTTTCTACTGGGGTGCTGTTTCAACTTCGACATTTATCGTTCCCAAATTAAACTGCCTCGTACTCAATTCTTGCTCGTACAATATGTATATTATTATTACTATTGGATAGAAAACAATCTCCAGTTTCTAAAACCGTTTGAATTATGTCTGTGGGTGAAACAGAACTCATTCTGCAGCGAAATTCATGACAGGAACTGCGAAGGTCTGAAAACGAGGCTCTGTTCTCAGATCAGTTTAAAGCTCTGTATGTATCCTATGGGTCGACATGAACTGCACGCGCCTTCCCCTGGATGTCAGTAACCAATGAGAATTGGAATGGAGTTTCTAGGCAGATCTCAGACCTTATAAAGCCCCAAGGAACGGAGGGAGCTCTCTTTTCGACGTTCGTCATGACGCAAAGCAAGACCTCAGGATGGCATTTTGAAACGCTCAGTTATCGGCCTTAGATATATCCGTCTGTAATTTAATTCGATATAGGTGTTAGAAACATCATAACGAAGTTATTTTAAACCGAGTTATATCAGTTTATGCGAGTATATTGCGTTTTACGGAATTTCCTTAGTATTGCGTTTTGAACATTTGGGCATGTCTGCGCCACATAGCTATTGTTAGCTGCTAGTTCCAAAGTTGAAGAGGACGTTTTACAACCGAGCAACGATTATTTTGGACAAAGGACAACTTGCCCAAGATTCTGATGGAAGCTCGTCCAAAAGTAAGAGCTATTTATGATGTTATTCCGTATTTATGTGGAAAAATGTAAAAGGATTTGTCCGCCATTAATTGCGGGACTAGTCTGGCTGTAACGCACACTGTATGTCTAGTAACGTTAATTTTAAAAATCTAACACAGCGGTTGCATTAATAACAAATGCATCTTTCATTTGCTGTCCAACCTGTATTTTTTTGTCAAGTTTACGATTATTTATCGATTAGATTAGGTGCCTCTCCAAGATGGCGCCGGCCAGAATGCATGAAATGTTGCTCCTGATCACATTGTATAACCACGATTTGTGCTGCAAAATATGCACATTTTCGAACAAAACCTATATGCATTGTGTAATATGATGTTACAGGACTGTCATCTGATGAAGTATATCAAGGTTAGTCAAAAATTATATATATTTTGCTGGATTGTTACGATCGCTAACCTTTGCTACTGGTAAACGGCTTGTGTTTCCGGCTATTGTGGTAAGCTAATATAATGCTAAATTGTGTTTTCGCTGTAAAACACTTAAAAAATCTGAAATATTGGCTGGATTCACAAGATGTTGGTCTTTCATTTGCTGTACTCTGTGTATTTTTCAGAAATGTTTTATGATGAGTATTTCGGTATTTGACGTTGGTCTCTGTAATTATTCTGGCTGCTTCGGCACTATTTCAGATTGCAGCTGCAATGTAGAACTGTGATTTATACCTGAAATATGCAAATTTTTTGCTAAAAATGCTATACAATAAATATGTTATCAGACTGTCATCTGATGAAGTTGTTTCTTGGTTAGTGGCTATTTATATCTTTATTTGGTCGAATTTGTGATAGCTACTGATGGAGTAAAAAACTGGTGGAGTAAAAAAAGTGGTGTCTTTTGCTAACGTGGTTAGCTAATAGATTTACATATTGTGTCTTCCCTGTAAAACATTTAAAAAATCAGAAATGATGGCTGGATTCACAAGATGTGTATCTTTCATCTGGTGTCTTGGACTTGTGATTTAATGATATTTAGATGCTAGTATTTACTTGTGACGCTATGCTAGGCTATGCTAGTCAGCTTTTTTACTGATGGGGATGCTCCCGGATCCGGGTTTGGGAGGAATTAGAGGTTAACCCTTAACAGTTAAAAAAAAAGGTGTTTACATCAAACCGTTTTCAATGACTTCTCTCCCCATAGGAATGCCTGCACCTCTAAATTCAACCTGAAGCCTATGTGGGTTATGAATGTCTTATGAACCTGTCTTCGATGACAATCCATCAGGCCACTATGAGGTCTACCTGTGTCGTTTCTAAGCTTCCTGGAGCCTACGGAAGTGGTTAAATTCACCTTAAAGGTGTCTTGATATACATGACCTGCAATTGTGAAAATCACTGCATTCAACCATGTGTAGATCAGTCAATTCTTAACGTATAGACTTTAAACTCAGGATTCTGTAAAATCCTACCCCAATGAGGATATGTGTTCACTTTCAGCTTCCTGTGTCAACCGGAAGTGCCTTAAATTGGGGTGTTAGGGGCTGTTTCGAAGGGTTAAAAAAGTCAGATCTTTCAAAAACTTGAAATGTGTGATTAGGCAACCCTCATGAACTGTAAATCAGTCATGTCTCCCATCAAATTTCCAAGAAAAACTCACACACACAGCTAGGACGGAGGGACACAATGTGGGGCGTAGAGACAGACAGAGCCTGCAATAGTTACCTTTGTTCGAACTATTAAAGAACCGTCAGACCTAGAGTTCTGAAACTTTAGAAACCTGTTCTAGGGCTCAGTTTGATAGTGCCTGGTGAGTTATTTGGCTCTAGAAGGTTCTCAGACCGAGAAACAGCCTCGTACATTTGCAATAACTAATTTTGACCATTTAGAAAATGACAACATTTAGAAAAGTCCCAGAGTCACAAGACTAGGTGCATTGAAACCACCTCGGCCCATAGAGACGGACCCCAACGTTTCTGTCCGATAGCTCATTCAAGGACCCCGTAGCAACGCCCGGAAAAAATTGGATTTTCAGCACCAATTAAGGTCGCTGCTCGGGCTCCAAATGACCTATCGAGCCAAAACTTGGGATTCGAGGTCGCCTCAGCTAGGCCTACACATAATGTCAGAACTGGACCCGCAGCTAGATAGTAACTACGTGTTATATGTTTTTATTATGGTTTAAACAGAAGTCGCTGTGAATTTTGGGCCTGCTCTGAAATATGTGATAATTGGCTTCTAATCGAGTTGGAAAAAGTGGGTGTCAGTTTGTATCAGTTTGGTGTCAGAAAGATATCTAATTGACTGATGGACACTGACTTGCTGGTTGACTTTTGCACATTTGCAATATGTTTAAACAGTGAGGTACCATCACCAAAATGACATTCTGAAATCAACACCAACGAGCGATGGAGAGGACCTAGAATCACTGCCCGGCCATCCCGAGTTCATCGGGCCAATCAATTTCGCATTCCTGCAGTTTTTTTGAGCATGTCAAATTCGTGATGGTAAATGACCATTAAAACATATTGCAAATGGACAGCCGTGCAGCCGTGGACAGCCGTGCCGTAGTGATTGGAACGGGTTACCAGGATAAACATTTTATAATGGTTTTAAATGCCTTTAGGGGTGTGCAAGGGGTCCACGGTTGGGTAGGGAGCACCCCCCATCAGTGCCCATCCAATAGGGGGTGCCCCTAGTCATTTTGGACATTTTTTTCAAAAAACGTTAAAAAACTACAGAGTCCCACTTCTCTCATGTCACCATCGAGCGATGGAGAGGAACCACTATCACTGCCTGGCCATCCCGAGTTCATCGGGCATGTCAATTTTGCATTTCTGCAGGAGTTTTGATCATGTGAAATTCGTGTTGGTAAATTCCCATTGAAACATATTGCAAATGCACAGTACATTTGCAATATGATTCAACAGTGAAACAACATCACCAAATGGACATGATGAAATCAACACAACGAGCGATGGAGAGGAACCACTATCACTGCCCGGTCATCCCGAGTTCATCAGGCCAGTCAATTTTTCTTTTCTGCAGTATTTTAGGCTATGTTTCATGTTTTGGGTTACCAGGCACGATTTTGAAACATATTGCAAATGGACAGCCATGCACATGGTGATTGGAATGCCTTTACCAGAAGCAATTTTTTAAAATGGTTTTTAATGCCTTTAGGGGGGAGCAAGGGGTCTACAGTTGGGTAGGGAGCACCCCCCACCCATGCCCATCCAATAGGGGGCGCCACTTGTCATTTTGGTAGTTTTTCAAAAAATCATTATTTTCGACTTTTGACTTCCTATGAAATCATATTGCAAATGGACAAAACATATGCCTTATGGACAAGTAAAAAATAAAATTATAAAAAAGAATAATACAATTTGACAAAAGTATGTTCATACAGTTCTTATACATTTGTAATTGAAATGAAAATCGAAAGAATTTCGAAAAACGGTCCAGAAAGCACTTTTTTAAGGGGGTGATAAGTTTAGATTTTTTTTCAAATTTTCTAAATTTTACTCTTGGGTCTTGACTTGTGTTACATTTGCAATATGAAAAATTACGGTGGAGCGTACTCGCCATCTATTGGATTTTTGCAGTGTTACACTTGACATTTGCCATATGACATTTGCAATCAGCTTTGAATGAAACGATGTCCAATTGAGTGGTATTGTACACCGTGTATATGTTTCATACGGTGCCAATATGATCCCATTCATTTTTGTTCATTTCAGGGGGGTGTTCCCTTACACATGTTAAGTTTGCTGAAATTAAATGCAGTTGACAGTGAGAGGACATTTCTTTTTTTGTTGAGTTTACTACTACTACTAGTACTACTACTCCTACTACTGCTGCTGCTACTCCTACTACTAATGCTACTACTGCTCCTACTCCTATTCCTCCTCCTACTACTACTACTACTGCTCCGACTACTGCTCCGACTACTGCTACTGCTACTACTACTACTACTCCTGCTGCTACTGCTACTACTACTGTTACTGCTCCTGCTGCTGCTACTACTGTTACTACTACTACTACTCCTCCTACTACTACTGCGACTACTCCTGCTGCTACCACTGCTGCTACTACTACTGTTGCTACTGTTACTACTACTACTACTGTTACTACTACTGTTACTACTACTACTGCTGCTGCTACTACTACTAGCTACTACTACTACTTCTTTACTGCTGCTACTACTACTACTACCATGCTATTATGATGACTGTTACTAATTTAATGTAAAACTTAAATGTAAAATGCTAATATTACTACTAGTTCTATTGTAACTCCTACTCTCTCTGAATTTCAGTTACCTGGTAGTGAAACAAGGCGGTCCCATACACGTTCATTTACTACTACTACTAATATTACTACTACTACTACTATTATTACTACTACTACTAATATTACTACTAGTTCTATTGTAACTCCTCCTCTCTCTGAATGTCAGTTACCTGGTAGTGAAACAAGGCGGTCCCATACACGTTCATTTACTACTACTACTAATATTACTACTACTACTACTATTATTACTACTACTACTAATATTACTACTAGTTCTATTGTAACTCCTACTCTCTCTGAATTTCAGTTACCTGGTAGTGAAACAAGGCGGTCCCATACACGTTCATTTTCAGGACTGCCATGTTCTTTCAGAAGAAGATTCACTTCTTCAACAACAGTTTTTAAACGCAACTGAAATGTTGGCATGTAGTTTGTATAGGAATCATAATCCACAAACTCTGCTTTCTAAAAAAAAAAACAGAAGTATCAAGTCAAGCAGAATTGTATGTGATTTCTATATCTTACCAAGGTAGCATCACATAAAGTATTGACATGTGTTAACACATTTCCTCTCTCATGCCATATGTATTAGCCTACCTCTGGATCTATGTGATGTTCATCTGTTAGATCAGTGGAGAGGGTGTATTCTTGGTCCCGGGTTAGTCTACAGTTAGGATTTATTTCAATGTAGATTTCTCGGTCTCCATTCCTTGTCCTCCTTGTCTTACACACCTTGAGAGGATTGGAAATGGTTTGGAACACACTGTCATAATGAGGTAGCACTGCCTGAAATATGGAAGCCCAAATGTCACCTTCTGACCTTGAGGATGTTCTCTTGGGTTTGCGTGCGAAACCCCCCACAGTTTTCAATTCCCTGTTTACAGTTACATTACCCCCAAAAAATGCTTTTCTGTGGAAAAAGGTGAGTCAACAGTGCGAGTTTGATTGAATTCCAACCAAAGACGAGTTTGATAACTCGGATCTACTTACCTCATCAATGTCAACATTTCTGGGCAGCAACAACACACTTAGTGTGGAATTATTGTTATCATCTGGGAGTTTGTAAAATAGTAGCACCAGAGCACGGATAGGAGAGACAGGAGCTTCCTTATCCTTGGTGATGCCATATTTGCTGAATTGAGTGATGTTTAATATGACGTGAGTTTCTCTTGTCTCATGGTGATGGAGAAACTCCATACTGTCATCATCAGTCACATGGGCTACAGACAGGAAGTCACATCCACCCTCTAGGAGAGAAAGAGAACATTAGTCTTCTGTTCAGATGACAATGACAACCCAGTAGTGGAGTAGTGATGCTACTGATGGTGATTAAGAATACATAGGCTATTAAGTATACTTAAGTCGTTTTTTGGGGTATCTGTACTTTACTATTTATATTTTTGAAAACTTTCACTTTTGCTTCACTGCATTCCTAAAGAAATTTATTTTCCCCCGACACCCAAAAGTACTCATTACATTTTGAATGCTTAGCAGGACAGGAAAATGGTCTAATTCGCACATGTATTAATTTAAGAGAACATCCCTACTGCCTCTTATCTGGCGGACTCACTAAACACTCATGCTTAATTTGTAATGATGTCTGAGTGTTGAAGTGTACCCCTGGCTAGCTGTAAACAAAAAGAAACTGGAAAATGTTGCTGTCTGGTTTGCTTTATATAAGGAACTTGAAATGATTTATGCTTTTACTTTTGATACTTAAGTATGCAGTATTTTAGCAATTACATTTAGTTTTAATACTAAAGTATATTTAAAGCCAAATACTTTTAGACTTTTACTTAAGTGGTATTTTACTGGGTGACGTTAACTTTTACTTGAGTCATTTTCTATTAAGGTATCTTTACTTTTACTTCAGTTTGAAAATTGGGTACTTTTTCCACCACTCATAACCTCCATGGAAATGTGTAACATACCAGAATGAATCTCACAGTGTGGGAGGTGTAGTTGACTGACAGACCCCTTAAGGCATGTAAACTTGAACAGGGGTCCTGCAGGTTTCTTGCCATTCTGTGATAGAAGCCTCCTGTCCCAGGGGACTGTCATATAGAGCACCTCTGCCTCTCCCTCCATCCTAAATACCAGGCCTGTTATACTGCACTGGAACAGACCTGCATGGGGGCACAGGAATCTAGAGCAAAAAATGAAGAATTTAATTTTGAGAGATTTCCTGGATTTAAGGTATTGTCCTTCTTTTAAACAAACTACCAATGAGAAACATTAAATATATCAAGTTACCGGTACTCTCCCCTGTTGTCCTGATCATGAATTTCAGGTGTAAATTCTTCTGGAGAACTCTAAAATGTAGAAACAATAGATAGTGTAATTCAACCGATAGTGTGAAGAATAGCTTTTTTTCACCATACGACACCCTCTGCTCTACTCTAACCCTGGAAACCTCATCCTGCCTCTCTCTCACCAGACATTTCTGATCCCCGGCCCCATGGGCACCCTTACAACATACCACTTCTTTCCCCAACACAACACATTCCTTAGTCTCATGCCCTTCTGCACACTTCTCACACCTAGGAACCTCCCTCCTACACTCTGCTGCCACATGCCCATGAGCTTGACACCCTCACACCTAGGAACCTCCCACATGCCCATGAGCTTGACACCCTCACACCTAGGAACCTCCCACATGCCCATGAGCGTGACACCCTCACACCTAGGAACCTCCCACATGCCCATGAGCTTGACACCCTCACACCTAGGAACCTCCCACATGCCCATGAGCGTGACACCCTCACACCTAGGAACCTCCCACATGCCCATGAGCGTGACACCCTCACACCTAGGAACCTCCCACATGCCCATGAGCGTGACACCCTCACACCTAGGAACCTCCCACATGCCCATGAGCTTGACACCCTCACACCTTGGAACCTCCCACATGCCCATGAGCGTGACACCCTCACACCTAGGAACCTCCCACATGCCCATGAGCGTGACACCCTCACACCTAGGAACCTCCCACATGCCCATGAGCGTGACACCCTCACACCTAGGAACCTCCCACATGCCCATGAGCGTGACACCCTCACACCTAGGAACCTCCCACATGCCCATGAGCGTGACACCCTCACACCTAGGAACCTCCCACATGCCCATGAGCGTGACACCCTCACACCTAGGAACCTCCCACATGGCCATGAGCTTGACACCCTCACACCTAGGAACCTCCCACATGCCCATGAGCTTGACACCGGCACACCTAGGAACCTCCCACATGCCCATGAGCGTGACACCTGTAACAACGTAATGTGTTCAACACATAAGCTATCAATATCTCAAATATCCCAACTTCACTCTCCTGTTTCTCCACTCACTCCATCCAGGACCTCTATACATAACTTCACTCTCCTGTTTCTCCACTCACTCCATCCAGGACCTCTATACATAACTTCACTCTCCTGTTTCTCCACTCACTCCATGCAGGACCTCTATACATAACTTCACTCTCCTGTTTCTCCACTCACTCCATCCAGGACCTCTATACATAACTTCACTCTCCTGTTTCTCCACTCACTCCATCCAAGACCTCTATACATAACTTCACTCTCCTGTTTCTCCACTCACGCCATCCAGGACCTCTATACATAACTTCACTCTCCTGTTTCTCCACTCACTCCATCCAGGACCTCTATACATAACTTCACTCTCCTGTTTCTCCACTCACTCCATCCAGGACCTCTATACATAACTTCACTCTCCTGTTTCTCCACTCACTCCATCCAGGACCTCTATACATAACTTCACTCTCCTGTTTCTCCACTCACTCCATGCAGGACCTCTATACATAACTTCACTCTCCTGTTTCTCCACTCACTCCATCCAGGACCTCTATACATAACTTCACTCTCCTGTTTCTCCACTCACTCCATCCAGGACCTCTATACATAACTTCACTCTCCTGTTTCTCCACTCACTCCATCCAGGACCTCTATACATAACTTCACTCTCCTGTTTCTCCACTCACGCCATCCAGGACCTCTATACATAACTTCACTCTCCTGTTTCTCCACTCACTCCATCCAGGACCTCTATACATAACTTCACTCTCCTGTTTCTCCACTCACTCCATCCAGGACCTGTATACATAACTTCACTCTCCTGTTTCTCCACTCACGCCACCCTGTCTGCAGGGGTCCACTTTCTCCAAAAATGTCACTCCTGCTGTCACAGACTCATCTTTATCCTGACCATCGGTGCAATCCATGGGCTCTGAGGACTTCACCACTCCTACCACCTCTGATAATTCTCCTCCAGACCTCGATCCGGTGTTCAGCTCCCTCTGCTTACACTTTCTACCAGTCTTCTTCGACAAACCATCTCCCTTTTCTCCACCATCTTCTACCGATTCAATCTCACCCTCTTCCTATCTCTCTCTTCCTCCTCCGTATTCCAAGAATACATCTCAATTTGTCACACACACTAAAATAACAAAGATAAGATATAAGGAAGGAATAGACATACTGACTACTGATATAAAACGAAGACCATGAATATATATACATATATATTCATACACACTGTATGTGGTTAGTTCACAATAACATTGGACCCTTCTGAAATGCCACTAGTCTTACCTTGATGACCAGTGTCCTAGTCACCTCCCTCGGCCTCTCCAGATGGTGATGCTTCTCTCCAGACCGGGTCAACCTGGACACAGGAAACAGTCACACACTGTTCTGTTCCCCTACACCACCATCACATGCTGTGGTCACTTCACTGCTCTGTTACCCTACACCACCACATGCTGTGGTCACTACACTGTTCTGTTCCCCTACACCACCACCACATGCTGTGGTCACTTCACTGCTCTGTTACCCTACACAACCACGACATGCTGTGGTCACTACACTGTTCTGTTCCCCTACACCACCACCACATGCTGTGGTCTCTTCACTGTTCTACACTCATTTCACTCATTTCACTCAGTTCATGAGAATGATGTTATACATTCTAATAGAGATGTTAAAGGGTCACTCCACTGCTTTTACAGTTTATCATCTCTCCAGCACCATACCATTAAACTCATATATTCAATCTCACCAGTGACTACATAGTTTTATTACCTGACAAATATATTCAATGTCCACTTACATTCTAGAAGAGGTTCTGGGGAGTTTGGTCCTCTCTGCCCCTGCTGGCATCTGTTCCCTCTCAGAAGCAGCTACCGGCTCCTACACACACACACACACACACACACACACGCACACACGCACACACGCGCACACGCACACGCACACGCACACGCACACGCACAGTCTTGTCAGCAGTCTTTTCTATTGAGGACCACATTCGGAAGCCTTTGCACACAAAACACACATGACACTAACTGCTTGATATCAAACCAGGTTAGGGTCTAGGCCTGTAACACAACTTCATGGATGACACAGTCATTGTTGAGAACACTGTCTCTTGACAACATCTCTTGATTGAAATTACTAAACGTGACCATTTACAATGTAGATTATATCAGACTTCTTCACTCCTGCGAATGACGTGCAAAGTGCTAGCTATGAATTTGATAGGATATTACTGTGTTATGAATTCATAGGAAATTAGTGTGTTATAAATTCATAGGATATTACTGTGTTATGAATTGATAAGATATTACTGTGTTGTAAATTCATAGGATATTACTGTGTTGTAAATTAATAGGATATTACTGTGTTATGAATTCATAGGATATTACTGTGTTATGAATTCATAGGATATTACTGTGTTATGAATTCATAGGATATTACTGTGTTATGAATTGATAAGATATTACTGTGTTATTGAATTCATAGGATATTACTGTGTTGTAAATTCATAGGATATTACTGTGTTATGAATTCATAGGATATTACTGTGTTATTGAATTCATAGAATATTACTGTGTTATAAATTAATAGGATATTACTGTGTTATGAATTCATAGGATATTACTGTGTTATAAATTCATAGGATATTACTGTGTTGTAAATTCATAGGATATTACTGTGTTATGAATTTGATAGGATATTACTGTGTTGTAAATTCATAGGATATTACTGTGTTATGAATTCATAGGATATTACTGTGTTATAAATTCATAGGATATTACTGTGTTATGAATTTGATAGGATATTACTGTGTTGTAAATTCATAGGATATTACTGTGTTGTAAATTAATAGGATATTACTGTGTTATGAATTTGATAGGATATTACTGTGTTGTAAATTCATAGGATATTACTGTGTTATGAATTCATAGGATATTACTGTGTTATAAATTCATAGGATATTACTGTGTTATGAATTTGATAGGATATTACTGTGTTGTAAATTCATAGGATATTACTGTGTTATAAATTCATAGGATATTACTGTGTTATAAATTCATAGGATATTACTGTGTTATGAATTTGATAGGATATTACTGTGTTATAAATTCATAGGATATTACTGTGTTATAAACTCATAGGATATTACTGTGTTGTAAATTCATAGGATATTACTGTGTTATAAACTCATAGGATATTACTGTGTTGTAAATTCATAGGATATTACTGTGTTATAAATTAATAGGATATCACTGTGTTATGAATTGACAGGATATTACTGTGTTATAAATTCATAGGATATTACTGTGTTGTAAATTCATAGGATATTACTGTGTTATGAATTTGATAGGATATTACTGTGTTGTAAATTCATAGGATATTACTGTGTTATGAATTCATAGGATATTACTGTGTTATAAATTCATAGGATATTACTGTGTTATGAATTTGATAGGATATTACTGTGTTGTAAATTCATAGGATATTACTGTGTTGTAAATGAATAGGATATTACTGTGTTATGAATTTGATAGGATATTACTGTGTTGTAAATTCATAGGATATTACTGTGTTATGAATTCATAGGATATTACTGTGTTATAAATTCATAGGATATTACTGTGTTATGAATTTGATAGGATATTACTGTGTTGTAAATTCATAGGATATTACTGTGTTATAAATTCATAGGATATTACTGTGTTATAAATTCATAGGATATTACTGTGTTATGAATTTGATAGGATATTACTGTGTTATAAATTCATAGGATATTACTGTGTTATAAACTCATAGGATATTACTGTGTTGTAAATTCATAGGATATTACTGTGTTATAAACTCATAGGATATTACTGTGTTGTAAATTCATAGGATATTACTGTGTTATAAATTAATAGGATATCACTGTGTTATGAATTGACAGGATATTACTATGTTATGCATTCATAGGATATTACTGTGTTTT
Source organism: Salvelinus namaycush (assembly GCF_016432855.1). NCBI lineage: Eukaryota > Metazoa > Chordata > Actinopteri > Salmoniformes > Salmonidae > Salvelinus > Salvelinus namaycush. The sequence continues at coordinate 76,337,331 of NC_052308.1, read as the reverse complement.
GAATTGACAGGATATTACTGTGTTATAAATTGACAGTATATTACTGTGTTATAAATTCATAGGATATTACTATGTTATAAATTCATAGCTAGATTAGAACATATACATCTTCAGGTAGGCCTATTACATCACATGTTGTTGCATTTCATAATGTAAATGACTTTTTCCCGTTATTCCCGTTACTTTGATCGAGTCAATATTTTTCAGGGACGTTTACAGATAAAATAGCAACATACTAAGTTTTCCTTCAAACTATTTTCTTACCATGGATGGGTCAATTTTCAGACACCAGATGTGCAGAGTGAAAGATATACAGTAACTACCAGATGGCAGAGTGAAAGATATACAGTAACTACCAGAGGGCAGAGTGAAAGATATACAGTAACTACCAGAGGGCAGAGTGAAAGATATACAGTAACTACCAGAGGGCAGAGTGAAAGATATACAGTAACTACCAGAGGGCAGAGTGAAAGATATACAGTAACTACCAGATACAGTAATATGGATGTTGTTGGTCATTTTACGTTCTTTATTCTCCTCCATGTTGTTATTTTACTGTAAAGTGTGTTGCTACACACACACACCTTTATCTCTAACTAGCTCCACTACCTATTTGCCATAAGCTACAGGAAAATGTGTGCCTTCAGGCCTGGACGGAAGCAAAAGTTATTCCGCTACAGAATTACCTAACTCTGCAAATCGCACTGCTGAGGGATTTAAAAAGTCATAGTCAATCGATCAATGATACAATAATACTCTTAGCAAAAATGTTTATCTTTAATTTACAATATGTAGAATCTATGAGAATAGAAAGGTTCAGAACCTTTGTGAAACATCACAGCACAGTGGAAAATATATGGCAAATAGAAATGGTGATCAGAGATAGATGGTAAAGGTTGAGGGTAGCTGAAGGATGGGACTAAAAACAAAAGATAACTACTGTAAAATATACTGTCCATAAAATGTATGGAGTACAAATAAGCTGGAAGTAGAAGCCTAAGTGTTGTTGTCCTTTAGTTTACTCCAATTAGGGGAGGGGTGGTATGGTTTGGGGAAATAATCAAGGAAAATATTTTAAAATATATATATTTACAAAAAAATATGGGGATTGGAAATTATGCGGACAATTACATTGATGGAAGCCACAATCTATCTGCAATATTAAAGCTGATCTATATAAAATAATATCCAACACCCAGGAATAGCGAAGCACCCGTTGATGGTATAAATAACCAAACAATCAGTGTGCTACTAACTCTTAGTGAACCTATGAAAAAAAAAATGGTGTTTGACCAGATACAATTGTATTTCAGAGTAAACAAATTAACTTCTTATGGCTGAAGGGGCAGTATTGAGTAGCTTAGATGAAAGGTGCCCATATCAAACGGCCTGCTCCTCAGTCATAGTTCCTAATATTTGCATATTATTAGTAGTATTGGATAGAAAACACTCTAGAGTTTCTAAAACTGTTTGAATTATGTCTGTGAGATTAACAGAACTAATATTGGCAGGCAAAATCCTGAGTTGAAATCAAAACAGGAAGTCAGAAATCTGAGCTTGTCTGTATTCCCTTAAGAAATCCACTTGAGTTATGAATGATGTTGCACTGCCTAGGGGTTCCACTAGATGTCAACCATTAATAGAAATTCCAATGAGACTTCTATGATGTTGTGGGAGAGAATGAGAGCAGAATCAGTCAGGTGTCCATCAAGCAGCCATTTCCTGATCATGCCTTTTCTTCATGCAAGACACTGACGTTCCATTGCTCGCGCAGACAAGAACGAATACTCCGGTTGGAACTTTATTGAAGCTTTATGTTAAAAACATCCTAATGATTGATTCAGTACTTAGTTTGAAATGTTTCTTCGACCGGTAATATCACATTTTGTAGTTTTTGTCCGATATAACGCTGACCAGAATTAGCGTTTGGATATGTAAACCAGACGCGCTAACAAAAGAAGGTATTTGGACATAAATAACGGATTTTTTCGAACAAAACAAACATTTATTGTGGACCTGGGATTCCTGGTGTGCTTTCTGATCTAGATCATCAAAGGTAATGGAATATTTATCATGTATTTTATTGTTTATAGTGACGCCATCTTTGCAGCTGTGGTATGCTCTTTTTGAGCGCCATCTCAGATTATAGCGTGCATTTCTTTTTCCGTAAAGTTTTTTTGAAATCTGACATAGCGGTTGCATTAAGGAGAGGTATATCTATAATTCAATGTGTATAACTTGTATTATCATCTATATTTATGATGAGTATTTCTGTTGAAACGATGGGCTATGCAAAGTCACTTGATGTTTTTGCATTTAGTGAATCTGGTAGCCTCAGAGTTTTTGATTATAAATATGAATTTAATCAAACAAAACATGCATGTATTGTGTAACATGAAGTCCTATGAGTGTCATCTGATGAAAATAATCGAAGGTTAGTGATTCATTTTATCTCTATTCTGTTTTTTGTGAAGCTATCTTTAGCTGGGAAAAATGGCTGTGATTATTGTGGTTTTGTGGTGACCTAACAATCGTTTGTAGTGCTTTCGCTGAAAAGCCTATTTGAAATCGGACACTTTGGTGGGATTAACAACAAGATTACCTTTAAAATTATATAAGACACATGAATGTCTGAGGTAGTTTAATTATGAGATTTCTGGTTTTTGAATTTGGCGCCCTGCACTTGGACTGGCTGTTGTCATATCGGTCCCGTTACCGGGACTGCGGCCATATTTTTAACAACTGACTTTCAGTGTGCTAATAGGGAGGGACACTCAACATGTACAGCACTTACACAGATGACTGATGATTGGCTGAAAGAATTGATAATAAGAAGCTTGTGGGAGTTGTTTTGTTAGACTTCAGAGCAGCTTTTGATATCATCGATCAGAATCTGTTATGGCTATATATCCCCTGGTATGTCGTGGATCGAGAGTTACCTGTCTAACTGAACACAGAGGGTGTTCTTTAATGGAGTCAGCCATTTCCCAGGGCAGTTTATTAGACCCCTTATCTTTTAAATCTTTACTGATGACCTGCCACTGGCTCTGAGTGAAGCCTGTGTATCTATGTATGCCGATGCCTCAACATTATACACGTCATCTACCATAGGAAGTGAAATCACTGCAACACTTAACAAGGAGCTGCAGACAGTTTAAGAACGGGTGGCAAGTAATCAGCTAGAACTAAATATTTCAAAAACTAAAAGCATTGTATTTGGGACAAACCATTCACTAAACCCTAAACCTCAACTAAATCTTGTGATAAATAATGATGAAATTGAGAAAGTTGTGGAGACTAAACTGCTTGGTTTAACCCTGGATTGTAAACGTTCATGGTCAAACCATATTGATGCAATGGTAACTAAGATGGGGAATAAGTAATAAGTAATAAAGCGATGCTCTGCATTCCTGACATTATATATAAACAAACCAAGTTCTACAGGCCCTAGTTTGGTCGCACCTGGACTACTTTCCAGTCATATGAAAGAGGGAAGTAGGCAAATTACAATTGGCCCTGAACAGAGCATCTCGTCTGGCCCTTAAATGTACACTGAGAGCCAACATTAATAATATGCATGTCAATCTCTCCAGGCTCAAAGATTGACTGCATCACTACTGCATCACTACTTGATATATTGATATATTGAAATTACAGAGCTTAATTAATAACCGAACTGTCTGGTTAAGTGACTAGTGCACAGCTCAAACACCCACACAAACCCTACAAGACATGACACAAGAGGTCTCTTCACAATACCCAAGTCCAGAACAGACTACGGAAACACACAGTACTACACAGAGCCATGATTACATGGAAATCTGTTCCACATCCTGTAACTCAGTCAAGCAGTAAAACCAGATAAAACTACACTTTAACGAACAGCATGGACTGTAAAAAGACATTTACACTAGCACACAGACACACATACATTTTAATATTGTTACTTTCTCTATTATTGATTTTGTATTGTAGATATGTTGTGGTAGAGTAGTGTGTAATAATGTGTTGTATTGTAGATATGTTGTGGTAGAGTAGTGTGTAATAATGTGTTGTATTGTAGATATGTTGTGGTATTGTAGTGTGTAATAATGTGTTGTATTGTAGATATGTCGTGGTAGAGCAGTGTGTAATAATGTGTTGTATTGCAGATATGTTGTAGTAGAGTAGTGTGTAATAATGTGTTGTGTCAAATACTGTTTTATTGTATGTAATTGTGTAATCATGATTGGACCCCAGGAAGAGTAGCTGCTGCCTTGACAGGAACTAATGGGGATCCAGAATAAATACAAATACTACCTGTTGTATCGTACAGATATGTGTATTAGTGTATTAGTTCTGAATAACTTTATGTACAGGTGCAGTAATCTGTGAGCTGCTCTGACAGCTGGTGCTTAAAGCTAGTGAGGGAAATATTAGTATTAGTTCTGAATAACTTTGAATATTCTAATAAAAATAATGTACATTTAAAAACAAAAACTTTTAAAATAATAACTCAATGTTTTAAATACATAGCATTCTTGACATTGTACTTTAGCTCATAACTTAACTTTAGTGAGGTGCATATGAATAAAGAGATTTAGAAAATAAAGATTCTTACCTTCCTAATAACAGAAGTTCACCTTGTTGTTCTCAGAGTCTATGTTGGACTGGTAAACTTCAACTCTGCTTTACTGTCAAAGACAACAGAGTGACTGTCAACAATGCTTTGATGAAACAGGAGACACAGGTGTGTATGTCTCAAATGGCACCTCCTACATAGTTCACTCATGTTTCCTTATGTCCTCTGGTCAACAAAAGTGTACTACAAAGTGAATAGGGTGCCATTTATAAGGGAATAGGGTGCCATTTATAAGGGAATAAGGTGCCATTTATAAGGGAATAGGGTGCCATTTATAAGGGAATAAAGTGCCATTTATAAGGGAATAGGGTGCCATTTATAAGGGAATAAGGTGCCATTTATAAGGATATAGGGTGCCATTTATAAGGGAATAGGGTGCCATTTATAAGAGAATAGGGTGCCATTTATAAGGGAATAGGGTGCCATTTATAAGGGAATAGGGTGCCATTTATAAGGGAATAGGGTGCCATTTATAAGAGAATAGGGTGCCATTTATAAGAGAATAGGGTGCCATTTATAAGGGAATAGGGTGCCATTTATAAGGGAATAGGGTGCCATTTATAAGAGAATAGGGTGCCATTTATAAGGGAATAGGGTGTCATTTATAAAGGAATAGGGTGTCATTTATAAGGGAATAGGGTGTCATTTATAAGGGAATAGGGTGCCATTTATAAAGCAAAATACAAGAACTGCACACACACACCTTTATCTCTCACCAGCTCTACTACCTATTGTATCTGCTATCTACAGAGGTGGAACATGACAAACTAGGCTCTGGCTATTCTGTACTAACCTTAGAGAACTGTCTCTTCTGTGTTTCTCTACTGATACAGATCATCCTTGTCTGTTCTAGTCATAAGACTGTGTGAAACCACAGAATGTGACACATCCTAAGAGAGAATACAGTAGACGGCACACGTCAAATGTGTGATTCATGACCCTATGTCCGGGTCACGTGTGTATGCCCATATATGGTGTTTATATAACCAGATAGTGCATCTGCTCCTTTGAAGCTGTCATGATGATTGTTTTGTAGGGACCTCGTTGAACTGGGAAATGTGTTTGAACATTTCAAAGAGTATCTCCCCCACCCCTGTTGTGGGCTGTTGTCTATGAAACAGGAATGCCTGTCAAGACATCCTGGCGGGAAGTTATCACGTGCTCTAGGGGGTGCCCATATAAGTACATCCTGTCAGGAAGTTCTCACGCCTTAGAGTGAGTGTTTATTTAACCAGATAGTGCATCTGTTCCTTTGGAGCTGTCATGATGATTGTTGTGTAGGGACCTCGTTGAACTGGGAAATGTGTTTGAACATTTCAAAGAGTATGGCCCCCACCCCTGTTGTAGTGACTTTAGGGCTGTTGTCTATGAAAAAGAAATGTCCGGGGTTTATTGGACAGCCCAGCCGCATTATAAATAAGCGCTGAACCCCACAAGCGACTAAACAAGAAATTAATTAAAATAAACCCCCCTAAATAAGAAATAAAAATAAACCCAGAACATTAAACAGGAAATTAAACATGTTTCCTAGGCCAATTGTTGGTGTACTTTGTGCCACGTGTCAAGAACACGATGACAAAAACATGTTCTGTGCTGTTACGTAGCTAGGAAACAGCGCCTTCAGACGATTGAAAGCATTTTTCAACCCATACGGCATGACGAGGTACTCATAATGGCCAGATGTGGTACTAAATGCGGTTTTCCACTCATCTCCCTCCCGGATACGCACCAAATTATACGCGCTCCTGAGGTACAGTTTTGTGAAAAAGCACTCCGTGAAATGATTCTACGATGAGAGGTAGCGGGTAACTAAACCCAACTGTGATGGAATTTAGACCTCTATAATCAATGCACGGACGCAGACCTCCCTCCTTCTTTTTCACAAAAAAGAAACTCGAGGAGACGGGTGACGTGGAGGGCTGAATGTAGACCTCTACTACTCCACAGTGTTACACTACACAGGACAAACCTCTACTACTACACAGTATTACACTACACAGGACAGACCTCTACTACTACACAGTGTTACACTACACAGGACAGACCTCTACTACTACACAGTGTTACACTAGACAGGGCAGACCTCTACTACTACACAGTGTTACACTGCACAGGACAGACCTCTACTATTACACAGTGTTACACTACACAGGACAGACCTCTATCCACAGTGTTACACTACACAGGACAGACCTCTATACACAGTGTTACACTACACAGGACAGACCTCTACTACTACACAGTGTTACACTACACAGGACAGACCTCTACTACTACACAGTGTTATACTACACAGGACAAACCTCTACTACTACACAGTGTTACACTACACAGGACAGACCTCTATACACAGTGTTACACTACACAGGACAGACCTCTACTACTACACAGTGTTACACTACACAGGACAGACCTCTACTACTACACAGTGTTATACTACACAGGACAAACCTCTACTACTACACAGTGTTACACTACACAGGACAGACCTCTACTAGTACACAGTGTTACACTACACAGGACAGACCTCTACTAAGTACACAGTGTTACACTACACAGGACAGGACAGGATTGTTCATACTGCCCTCTGGTACAGAGCAGCAGAGTCCTCTGGGGTTTGGAGAAGTTTAGTGTTGTCATGGTTATCTCTGTAACTGATTTATCATATCAGAATGGCTGTGTTGATTCTGTTGCTTTCTGAAATGTGTTAAAGTCACAAGTTACCGGTTATTATGTTGTATATCATTATCTGTCACTATGTTAATATGTTGTGACATGTTGGGCTTTAATTTTGGCTGGCATTAAGCCAGCACATTTCTCAAACTTTCATTAATTGGCAATTACAACTTGTTAAAGCCCTCATAATGATGACTCACAAATACGATGGTATTCTCCGTTTTGCTCTACGACCCCCACAAGAGTCTGATCTGCCAACTTCTCTATATAGCTTCTGAACAGTTTGGGCAACACAAAAAATATATATACAATACCAGTCAAACGTTTGGACACACCTACTAATTCCAGGGTTTTTCTTAATTTTGACTATTTTCTATATTGTAGAAAAATTGTGAAGACATCAAAACTATGAAATAACACATTTGGAATCATGTAGTTCGCAAAAAAGTGTTAAACAAATCAAAATGTATTTTATATTTGAGATTCTTTGAAGTAGCCACCCTTTGCCTTGAAGACAGCTTTTCACTCTTTGCCCCACCTGTTTATACAATAGGCCAGAAATAAACTGAACATTCACTGATCATGTCACCTAAGGTTAGTGGGAAGTGGAATCTCTGTGTCATTTTCACAGAAATGTGTCCTGTTGATCAGGGAAGAGAAGGGGTGGTTTGGGCATAGTTACATTCTTTACCCCACCATGACATCACAAACCTAATCATAATAGTTACATTCTTTACCCCACCATGACATCACAAACCTAATCATAATAGTTACATTCTTTACCCCACCATGACATCACAAACCTAATCATAATAGTCACATTCTTTACCCCACCATGACATCACAAACCTAATCATAATAGTCACATTCTTTACCCCACCATGACATCACAAACCTAATCATAATAGTCACGTTCTTTACCCCACCATGACATCACAAACCTAATCATAATAGTCACATTCTTTACCCCACCATGACATCACAAATCTAATCATAATAGTTACATTCCAGACCGACAACAATCCAGACGTCTGTCAGATCTCACAACGCCTGCATAGGTGTTTATCATATCAGCTAAACACGTCATATGCTACGGCAATCTGATGCCCGACTGTGCAGTCCAAGACACGGCATGCAACATTGGTTGAAGCAATGTGACCTCAGCAATGTAGTCAGGCAGGAACACAACCAAAAATATAAAAAGTGTTATGCAATTTTGAACAGTATCTCAACACCAAAAAATTTTATTTGTTCAAATTTAAATCACTTTTGAGTTGTCATTATGCGTCGCTCCAAGGAATGACTATAGACAACATATTTAGAATCCTCATTGTGCATTTTCTGGTCATCAAATGCATTGTAACTTGTGATTCTGTTTCATGGTGCGACATAGACGCAGGGTGTAACGATTGTCGTTGGGAGAAGGAGAAGAGGACCAAAATGCAGCGTGGTAAGTGTTCATGATAATAATTTAATCAAAACTGAACACTACACAAAATAACAACGAGGGAAAAAACGAAAAAGTTCTGCAAGGTGACATACACTAAACAGAAAACAATCACCCACAACTCAAAGTGGGGAAACAGGCTACCTAAATATGGTTCTCAATCAGAGACAACAATAGACAGCTGCCTCTGATTGAGAACCACACACGGCCAAACACAAAGAAATAGACAACATAGAACACCAGACATAGAATGCCCACCCAAACTCACCAACCAAAATAGAGACATAAAAAGGATCTCTACGGTCAGGGCGTGACACAGGGAGTCAGGAAGCAGGTGCAGATGGTGAGTTTAATAATAACAAACATGGAGAGTTGCAAAACGAAAGAAGCGTCTGGACATGGAAACTGAACCAATACTGCCTGAAGAGTGATGCTAGGGAGTGCTAGATAAAGGGGAAGTAATCAAATCAAATCAAATGTTATTGGTCACATACACATGGTTAGCAGATGTTAATGCGAGTGTAGCGAAATGCTTGTAGTGATAGTGATGAAGTCCAGGTGTGATAGTGATGAAATCCAGGTGTGCCTCATGATGAGGCGCAGGTGTGCGTAATGAGGGTTGCCAGGACTGGTGGTTAGTAAACTGGCGAGGTCGAGCGCCGGAGCGGGGGAGTGGGAATAGACGTGACACATGGCAAATAATTCAGTTGTGTCATTGCAATGTAATGACTATGCTTTGTTTTTTTCTGAAAGAAAACGGGGGAAAAACGCAAGGAAATATTTCTAATCCTTTGTAAATTTGGCTTAGTACCAAACACACATTGAGACGGGTATATCTGGTTTGTTAGCATAGATCACAGGTTTCAAACTCATTCCAAGCATAGATCAATTAAAGAAAACATTCCAATCTGTAAACGTCTTTGCACTGACCTTTACACTGTTGTTGTCTAGTTTCCCGTCAGTTTGTCAGGTGCCTCTAGGAGGAGGAAGAGGAAGTAGTTTCCCGTCAGTTGGTCAGGTGCCTCGACGAAGAAACCCATAGTTCTTGATTCTGGGCGTTCAAAACTACCTCCCATCTGTCTGAACAAACTGAATAAATAGATACTTGCAAGGTTTGGAGACTTTTTGATTCAATAATTTGCCAAGGCAGCAGCTACTCTTCCTGGGGTCCAGCAAAATTAAGGCAGTTATACAATTTAAAAAATATTACAATACATTCATAAAAGATTTCACAACACACTAATTGTGTGCCCTCAGGCCCCTACTCCACTACCTCATATCTACAACACAAAATCCATGTGTACATGTGTGTATGTTATTGTGTGTGTATGCATGTCTGTGCCTATGTTTGTGTTGCTTCACAGTCCCCGCTGTTCCATAAGGTGTATTTTTATCTGTTTTTTTAATCAAATTTTACTGCTTGCATCAGTTACTTGATGTGGACTAGAGTTACATGTAGTCATTGCTCTATGTGGTACTGTGGGCCTCCCATAGTCTGTTCTGGACTTGGGGACTGTGAAGATACCTCTGGTGGCATGTCTTGTGGGGTATGCATGGGTGTCTGAGCTGTGTGCTAGTCATTTAAACAGACAGCTTGGTGCTATCAACATGTCAACACCTCTCACAAATACAAATAGTGATGACGTCAATCGCTCCTCTACTTTGAGCCAGGAGAGATTGACATGAATATTATTAATGTTAGCTCTCTGTGTATATCCCAGGGCCAGCCGTGCTGCCCTGTTCTGAGCCAATTGTCCCTCTTTGTGGCACCTGACGACACGACTGAACAGTAGTCCAGGTGCGACAAAACTAGGGTCTGTAGGACCTGCCTTGTTGATAGTGTTGTTAAGAAGGCAGAGCAGTGCTTTATTATGGACATACTTCTCCCCATCTTAGCTACTGTTGTATCATTATGTTTTGACCATGACAGTTTACAATCCAGGGTCACTCCAAGCAGTTTAGTCACCTCAACTTACTCAATTTCCACATTATTTATTACAAGATTTAGTTGAGGTTTAGGGTTTAGTGAATGATTTGTCCCAAATACAATGCTTTTCGTTTTAGAAATATTTAGGACTAACTTATTCCTTGCCACCCACTCTGAAACGAACTGCAGCTCTTTGTTAAGTGTTGCAGTCATTTCAGTCGCTGTAGTAGCTGACGTGTATAGTGTTATCCGCATACATAGACATACTGGCTTTACCAAAAGTCAGTGGCATTTCATTAGTAAATATTGAAAAAAGTAAGGGACCTAGACAGCTGCCCTGGGGAATTCCTGATCTACCTGGATTATGTTAGAGAGGCTTCCCATAAAGAACACCCGCTATGTTCTGTTAGACTCTTTATCCACAAGGGGCTGTAAAGCCATAACACATACATTTTTCCAGCAGAAGACTATAATTGATCATGTTAAAAGCCATACTGAAGTCTAAAAAAACAGCCCCCACATTATTTTTATCATCAATTTCTCTCAGCCAATCATAAGTCATTTGTGTAAGTGCTGTGCTTGTTGTATGTCCTTCCTTGTAAGCGTGCTGAAATTCTGTTGTCAATTTGTTTACTGTAAAATAGCATTGTATCTGGTCAAACACAATTATTTCCAAAAGTTTACTAAGGGTTGGTAACAGGCTGATTGGTCGGCTGTTTGAGCCAGTAAAGGGGGCTTTGCTATTTTTAGTTAGCATAATTACTTTTGCTTCCCTCCAGGCCTGAGGGAACACACTTTCTAGTAGGCTTAAATTGAAAATATGGCAAATAGGAGTGGCAAAATCGTCCGCTATTATCCTCAGTAATTTTCCATCCAAATTTTAGAAAAAGCTGTTGCGCAGCAACTCACTGCCTTCCTGAAGACAAACAATGTATACGAAATGCTTCAGTCTGCTTTTAGACCCCATCATAGCACTGAGACTGCACTTGTGAAGGTGGTAAATGACCTTTTAATGGCGTCAGACCGAGGCTCTGCATCTGTCCTCGTGCTCCTAGACCGTAGTGCTGCTTTCGAGACCATCGATCACCACATTCCTTTGGAGAGATTGGAAACCCAAATTGGTCTACACGGACAAGTTCTGGCCTGGTTTAGATCTTATCTGTCGGAAAGATATCAGTTTGTCTCTGTGCATGGTTTGTCCTCTGAGAAATCAACTGTAAATTTCGGGTGTTCCTCAAGGTTCCGTTTTAGGACCACTATTGTTTTCACAATATATTTTACCTCTTGGGGATGTCATTCGAAAACATAATGTTAACTTTCACTGCTATGCGGATGACACACAGCTGTACATTTCAATGAAACATGGTGAAGCCCCAAAATTGCCCTCGCTAGAAGCCTGTGTTTCAGACATAAGGAAGTGGATGGCTGCAAACTTTCTACTTTTAAACTCGGACAAAACAGAGATGCTTGTTCTAGGTCCCAAGAAACAAAGAGATCTTCTGTTGAATCTGACAATTAATCTTAATGGTTGTACAGTCGTCTCAAACAAAACTGTGAAGGACCTCGGCGTTACTCTGGACCCTGATCTCTCTTTTTACGAACATATCAAGACTGTTTCAAGGACAGCTTTTTTCCATCTACGTAACATTGCAAAAATCTGAAACTTTCTGTCCAAAAATGATGCAGAAAAATTAATCCATGCTTTTGTTTAGGTTAGACTACTGCAATGCTCTACTTTCCGGCTACCCGGATAAAGCACTAAATAAACTTCCGTTGGTGCTAAATACGGCTGCTAGAATCCTGACTAGAACCAAAAAATGTGATCATATTACTCCAGTGCTAGCCTCCCTACACTGGCTTCCTGTTAAGGCAAGGGCTGATTTCAAGGTTTTACTGCTAACCTACAAAGCATTACATGAGCTTGCTCCTACCTATCTCTCTGATTTGGTCCTGCCGTACATACCTACACGTACGCTACGGTCACAAGACGCAGGCCTCCTAATTGTCCCTAGAATTTCTAAGCAAAGCTGGAGGCAGGGCTTTCTCCTACAGAGCTCCATTTTTATGGAATGGTCTGCCTACCCATGTGAGAGACGCAGACTCGGTCTCAACCTTTAAGTCTTTACTGAAGACTCATGTCTTCAGTGGGTCATATGATTGAGTGTAGTCTGGCCCAGGAGTGTGAAGGTGAACGGAAAGGCTCTGGAGCAACGAACCGCCCTTGCTGTCTCTGCCTCGCCGGTTCCCCTCTTTCCAATGGGATTCTCTGCCTCTAACCCTATTACAGGGGCTGAGTCACTGGCTTACTGGTGCTCTTTCATGCCGTCCCTAGGAGGGGTGCGTCACTTGAGTGGGTTGAGTCACTGATGTGATCTTCCTGTCTGGGTTGGCGCCCCCCCTTGGGTTGTGCCGTGGCGGAGATCTTTGTGGGCTATACTCGGCCTTGTCTCAGGATGGTGAGTTGGTGGTTGAAGATATCCCTCTAGTGGTGTGGGGGCTGTGCTTTAGCAAAGTGGGTGGGGTTATATCCTTCCTGTTTGGCCCTGTCCGGGGGTATCATCGGATGGGGCCACAGTGTCTCCTGACCCCTCCTGTCTCAGCCTCCAGTATTTATGCTGCAGTAGTTTATGTGTCGGGGGGCTAGGGTCAGTTTGTTATATCTGGAGTACTTCTCCTGTCTTATCCGGTGTCCTGTGTGAATTTAAGTATGCAATCTCTAATTCTCTCTTTCTTTCTCTCTCTCGGAGGACCTGAGCCCTAGGACCATGCCTCAGGACTACCTGGCATGATGACTCCTTGCTGTCCCCAGTCCACCTGGCCGTACTGCTGCTCCAGTTTCAACTGTTCTGCCTGCGGCTATGGAATCCTGACCTGTTCACCAGACGTGCTACATGTCCCAGACCTGCTGTTTTCAACTCTCTAGAGACAGCAGGAGTGGTAGAGATACTCTTAATGATCGGCTATGAAAAGCCAACTGACATTTACTCCTGAGGTGCTGACTTGCTGCACCCTCGACAACTACTGTGATTATTATTATTATTTGACCAGGCTGGTCATTTATGAACATTTGAACATCTTGGCCATGTTCTGTTATAATCTCCACCCGGCACAGCCAGAAGAGGACTGGCCACCCCTCATAGTCTGGTTCCTCTGTAGGTTTCTTCCTAGGTTTTGGCCTTTCTAGGGAGTTTTTCCTAGCCACCGTGCTTCTACACCTGCATTGCTTGCTGTTTGGGGTTTTAGGCTGGGTTTCTGTACAGCACTTTGAGATATCAGCTGATGTACGAAGGGCTATATAAATACATTTGATTTGATTTGATTTGAGGGAACACACTTTCTAGTAGGCTTAAATTGAAAATATGGCAAATAGGAGTGGCAATATCGTCCGCTATTATCCTCAGTAATTTTCCATCCAAGTTGTCAGACCCCGGTGGCTTGTCATTGTTGATAGACAGCAATCAATTTTTCACCTCTTCCACATTCCCTTTACGGAATTCAAAATTTCAATGCTTGTCTTTCATAATTTGATCAGATATACTTAGATGTGTAGTGTCAGCGTTTGTTGCTGGAATGTCATGCTACTCTTGCCAATGAAAAAATCATTAAAGTAGTTGGCAATATCAGTGGGTTTTGTGATAAGTGATCTGATTCAATGAATGATGGAGCTGTTTGCCTTTTTTCCCAAAATGTCACTTAAGGTGCTCCATAGCTTTTTACTATCATTCTTTATGTCATTTATCTTTGTTTCAGTGTAGTATCTTCTTCTTTTTATTCAGTTTAGTCACATGATTTCTCAATTTGCAATACGTTTACCAATCGGTTGCACAGCCAGACTTATTTACCATTCCTTTTGCCTCAACCCTCATCATTTGTGACGCATCCTACATGTGTCAATGTCTTTTCTCTTTAGATTCATATCTTATCTTTTACCACATGTCCATTATTATCCAATGGAACGATGATGAACTAGTTCTGCATGTTACCACATGACCATTATTATCCAATGGAACGATGATGAACTAGTTCTGTAAGTTTCCAAACAGGGAAAGAGAAACTGTAGATATCTGCTATGAATAAAAACAGTCATGAGATGTGCAGGGGTTATTTCAGCTCAGACTCACTAGCATGGTGACTATAGTAGCTTATGTCAAAAGTTGATGTAACAGTTACTAGAGAAATGAGACGAAGTTAAAACGCTGGACAGGGTGGATCGGTATATAGTAAGACAGTTTTATTATTGGTAAATGATATCTGACAAATCGTGCTGCACGGATCCGTTTGTCAAGTTCCTAGCGAACTATCAAAAAGGAGTCCACATACATAGTGTCCAATACATTTTATACAGGTAATGACGTAGGTAGATTCTGGCAGCTCGTGCTGCTGACTGGTCGTCGGTAGTGGAGGATCGTCCCCTTCAGGCTGATATCAATGTCTCATTGGTTCATGGTAATGTTCTTTGTTCGTGGAACTCCCGCCTGAAACAGGGGTTTGTGTGTGTGTGTGTGTGTATGCATGCGCGTGCTCGTTGAGTGCCATGCTGGTCTGGGTTGTCTCCTCTATTGACAAGATGTTGATGCAGACACCCGCAACTGGCGCCTGAGGTCCGGGCGCCCCCCTGAGGTCAGAGCGCCCCCCTGAGGTCAGAGCTCCCCCCTGCTTTATCAGTGCTCATCAATGGTTTGTGTCAGCCATCTCTCTCTGTGTGTGTGTGGGAGTGTGGTTAGTATCTGGCACAGGCAGAACGAGTTCATCTGTGGGGTGCAGCAAAGTATTACAACAAAATCTACTTTAGTAAAAAGGCATTATGTCAGCATTGTAGCTATGGGTTAAAGTCACATAAAAACATCATTTATTACACTTATTTTATATGTCCTATTTCACACTTGTACATGTGTGAGTTGGACATGTGTTTCTTGCATATCCCAACACCCACAGAGAGCTGGGGTCTTTAGGCAGGGTCAGCCATTATTAACAGCATGCCTGGAGCAATTGAATTGAATTGCCTTG
The DNA here is from genome assembly GCF_016432855.1 of Salvelinus namaycush. Classification (NCBI taxonomy): domain Eukaryota; kingdom Metazoa; phylum Chordata; class Actinopteri; order Salmoniformes; family Salmonidae; genus Salvelinus; species Salvelinus namaycush. Next base: position 76,321,653 of record NC_052308.1, on the reverse strand, counting down.
CTCGAGGGCACAATGACAAATGTTTAAAAAAATGAATGCAAGTATGAAGGTAGTTTGGTGCCGACCCAAAAAGGGGTTAAATATGTGTAGAAAATATCCATCTATATCTATTTATCTATATATTTCCTGAGCGTTATTATATCTCCTACTGTAAATATAGGACAGACACTTCAAACCCTTGTTTTCTACTGATTTATTTTTTGACTGTTTTTTTTTGCGATTGATGAATGTGTTATTCAGTACATTTTTATGGGCTATAGTAGTAAAGGCTAAATTCAATATTTAATCAAATAATTTTTTTATATTTCTTTGGGAAACCTAAAGGCATCCTAAAATTCTAAATCAAATAGCTAATTGATCCATAGTATGACGTCTTAAAACAATTCCATATGTCAGCTTAGAGAGACCATGAAAGTAGAGATAAGAAGAAACTAGCAGAAAGGTTTCATTTGATCAACCAACTGATAAGGCACAGCATTGTAGATAACAACTAGACCATATACAAGTTGAACAGGGTAGAGACACGGCTTTGTAGATAACATCTAGACCACATACAAGTTCAACAGGGTAGAGACACTGTCACGAAGTTGGCTCCTCTCCTTGTTCGGGCGGCGTTCGGCGGTCGACGTCACCGGCTTTCTAGCCATCGCCGCTCAACTTCTCATTGATCCATTTGTTTTGTCTTGTTCCCTGCACACCTGGTTTACATTCCCCAATCACACTGCATGTATTTATTCCTCTGTTCCCCCTCATGTCTTTGTGTGATATTGTTTGTTGTTACGTGTGTGTCGCATGAGGCTGGTTTGCGCCGGGTATGTGTTTGACCCGTGTTTATTTTTGTTTATTGTACCGGTGGTGTACTGTGGGCGTTATCGCTTTTCCTGTGGGAGAGAATAAAGTGCGCCTGTTATCACCCATCTCTACTCTCCTGCACCTGACTTATTTTTACCAGTTGCGCGCACGCCCTTACAGACACAGCATTGTAGATAACCACTAGACCTTATACAAGTTGAAAAGGGTAGAGACACAGCATTGTAGATAACATCTAGACCAAATAGAAGTTTAACAGGGCAGAGACACGGCTTTATCTCTTCCTGGATTTGACTACAGATGTGACCTGGAGTAGACTAAACACTGTAGCTGGTTATGATGTAATGACTTCCTCTAGACTCACAGTCCTTCTCCTCAGGAGATGCATTTCCAGTAGAGTTGATCAATGTAGGCTGTGTACCTGGATTCTATTTACCTGTCTACCAGTCAGCTGTGTACCTGGATTCTATTTACCTGTGTACCAGTCAGGTTAGCTTACAAAACATTTGCTTAGCAACCGGACACCAACGTGATCTGTTGAACCAGAAGGTGAAGTTTATGCTGAATGCTTCACTCTCTTGCCTTTAAGAAGGATGTTTGTGTTGTGGAGGTACATGTGGGTTTTTACAAAATAGCACCCTATTCCCTTTATAGTGCACTAGGGTCCTGGTAGAAAGTAGTGCACTAGGGTCCTGGTAGAAAGTAGTGCACTAGGGTCCTGGTAGAAAGTAGTGCACTAGGGTCCTGGTAGAAAGTAGTGCACTATTAAGGGAATCGGGTGCCATATGTGACGCATCCTACATGTGCCGATGTCTCTTTAGATACCTGTCTTATCTTTTACCACATGACCATTATTATCCAATGGAACGATGATGAATTAGTTTTGCATGTTTCCACATGTCCATTATTATCCAATGGAACGATGATGAACTAGTTCTGCATGTTTCCAAACAGGGAAAGAGAAACTGTAGATAACTGCCATGATTAAAAACAGTCATGAGATGTGCAGGGGTTATTTCAGGTCAGACTCACTAGCATGGTGACTACAGTAGCTGTTTTTATTTGTCCTATTTCACACTTGTACATGTGTTTCTTGCAAATGTTTCACCTTGTCTGCTCCTGGAGTTGAACCAGCGACCTTTCGGTTACTGGCCCAATGCTCTGACCTCAGGTAGCAGTACAGAACAACACTAAGGTGTGTTATAGAGCTGACAATGCCCGCAAGGCAATTTCCCCATTCACAGAGATCTCATTTATGGTAAATGCATACAAATGTCTGCTGAAGTTGCATTGTCAGCTGTCTAGTGCTCTATAACACGCCTTGTATTGAATCCCAGCCTATGTGTGTCTATACAGTATTGGATTGAATCCCAGCCTATGTGTGTCTATACAGTATTGGATTGAATCCCAGCCTATGTGTGTCTATACAGTATTGGATTGAATCCCAGCCTATGTGTCTATACAGTATTGGATTGAATCCCAGCCTATGTGTCTATACAGTATTGGATTGAATCCCAGCCTATGTGTGTCTATATAGTTGACCATCATTTCATATTTTGATATTGGAGTCTCTTGTAGTTCTAAAGTACAGTTGTGTTCTAATATAATGGAACCCTTCCACTTTACAATGGGAGTGTAACAATGGAGCAGAACATTCTAAATTACAGTTGTGTTCTAATATATTGGAACTCTTCCACTTTACAATGGGAGTGTAACAATGGAGCAGAACATTCTAAAGTACAGTTGTGTTCTAATATATTGGAACTCTTCCACTTTACAATGGGAGTGTAACAATGGAGCAGAACATTCTAAAGTACAGTTGTGTTCTAATATAATGGAACCCTTCCACTTTACAATGGGAGTGTAACAATGGAGCAGAAGGTTCTGTTTTCTCTTATCTAAACTGGTTGAATGAATATTTAACCCTGTAACCCAGCAACAAGTCTGGCTGATACTAACTCAACGCCCTGCTGACTTCAGACTTGAAAGGCTCTTTTGATGTTGGCGGCATGATGTGTTGATAATGAAGTGGGCTGTGTTTTTACTGGTTGTCTCTCCTCTTTATCTCATTCCTATGCTTAGACACTGCTGACGCCTGACAGATCTTATGACGCCTGGATAGGTATTTTAAGTATCAGCTAACCACATCATATGTTATAGCAAATTTCCAGTCGATGACTTGGCACGCAACCTTCGGTTGTTGCCACACACAGCCTCACACAGCCACACACAGCCTCACACAGCCACACACAGCCACACACAGCCACACACAGCCTCACACAGCCTCACACAGCCTCACACAGCCACACACAGCCTCACACAGCCTCACACAGCCTCGAGCACCGCCACCTTCCATTACAACTGTTGTATTTTCAAATCCAAACAATGAGAGGTCTCAACCTCAGAGAAAAAAAACATGAGAGAGAATCAATCAATGCATCCGCTAAGTTTCTGAGAGAATATTGCAAAGGCTTATTGTCCAGACCAGTGAGTTACAGCTCTTCCTCGTTGTACAGTTTACCACGTGGTTTGTGTCAGCCAGGCTACCTGCAATTTACAACAGGGGAGATAAATTGCACAGTAAACAAATGTAATTTGACTCTTATTTTTTCTTTGTCCTGCGCACCAAAAGTTTTTTCTATTTCAATTTATTTAGAAAATAAATAAATATATATATACCCTTACCTTTACCTTAAACGTTTTAAATGTCAACTTCAATGGGGTGATGTCAGAGTTGGACGTCCCAAAGATCTGGCTTAGCATTTATCATAACAGAGCTAATTTTTCTGTTCTAGTGTTGTGTTCACCACTAGAGGGACCCATCAGACCAGAGAGTGTTGTGTTCAAGGTCACCACTAGAGGGACCCATCAGACCAGAGAGTGTTGTGTTCAAGGTCACCACTAGAGGAAACCATCAGACCAGAGAGTGTTGTGTTCAAGGTCACCACTAGAGGGAACCATCAGACCAGAGAGTGTTGTGTTCAAGGTCACCACTAGAGGGACCCATCGGACCAGAGAGTGTTGTGTTCAAGGTCACCACTAGAGGGACCCATCAGACCAGAGAGTGTTGTGTTCAAGGTCACCACTAGAGGGACCCATCAGACCAGAGAGTGTTGTGTTCAAGGTCACCACTAGAGGGACCCATCAGACCAGAGAGTGTTAGGTTCAAGGTCACCACTAGAGGGACCCATCGGACCAGAGTGTTGTGTTCAAGGTCACCACTAGTGGGACCCATCAGACCAGAGAGTGTTATGTTCAAGGTCACCACTAGAGGGACCCATCGGACCAGAGTGTTGTGTTCAAGGTCACCACTAGAGGGACCCATCAGACCAGAGAGTGTTAGGTTCAAGGTCACCACTAGAGGGACCCATCAGACCAGAGTGTTGTGTTCAAGGTCACCACTAGAGGGACCCATCAGACCAGAGAGTGTTAGGTTCAAGGTCACCACTAGAGGGACCCATCAGACCAGAGAGTGTTGTGTTCAAGGTCACCACTAGAGGGACCCATCGGACCAGAGTGTTGTGTTCAAGGTCACCACGAGAGGGACCCATCAGACCAGAGAGTGTTGTGTTCAAGGTCACCACTAGAGGGACCCATCAGACCAGAGAGTGTTAGGTTCAAGGTCACCACTAGTGGGACCCATCAGACCAAATAGGGGAAAAGAGTCAAAGATCAACAACGATGAGTGTTGTCAGTACAGTTGAAGTCGGAACATAACATAACAAAAACATTTAAACTCAGTTCTTCACAATTCCTGACTTTTAATCCTAGTAAAAATTCCCTGTCTTAGGTCAGTTAGGATCACCACTTCATTTAAAGAATGTGAAATGTCACAATAATAGTAGAGAGAATTATTTATTTCAGCTTTTATTTCTTTCATCACATTCCCAGTGGGTCAGAAGTTTACATACACTCAATTAGTATTTGGTAACATTGCCTTTAAATTGTTTAACTTGGGTCAAACGTTTCGGGTAGCCTTCCACAAGCTTCCCACAATAAGTTGGGTGAATTTTGGCCCATTCCTCCTGACAAAGCTGGTGTAACTGAGTCAGGTTTGTAGGCCTCCTTGCTCGCACGCGCTTTTTCAGTTCTGGCCACAAAATGTTCTATTGGATTGAGGTCAGGGCTTTGTGATGGCCACTCCAATACCATGACTTTGTTGTCCTTAACTCATTTTGCCACAACTTTGGAAGTATGCTTGGGGTCAATGTCCATTTGGAAGACCCATTTGCGACCAAGGTTTAACTTCCTGACTGATATCTTGAGATGTTGCTTCAATATATCCACATAATTTTCCTTCCTCATGGTACCATCTATTTTGTGAAGTGCACCAGTCCCTCCTGCAGCAAAGCACCCCCACAACATGATGCTGCCACCCCGGTGCTTCACGGTTGGGATGGTGTTCTTCGGCTTGCAGGCCTCCCCCTTTTTCCTCCAAACATAACGATGGTCATTATGGCCAAACAGTTATATTTTTGCAGTGTGTTCTTCCTTGCTGATCGGCCTTTCAGGTTATGTCGATATAGGACTCGTTTTACTGTGGATATAGATACTTTTGTACCTGTTTCCTCCAGCATCTTCACAAGGTCCTTTTCTGTTTCTGGGATTGATTTGCACTTTTTGCACCAAAGTACGTTCATCTCAAGTAGACAGAACGCGTCTCCTGAGCGGTATGACGGCTGTGTGGTCCCATGGTGTTTATACTTGGGTACTATTGTTTGTACAGATGAACGTGGTACCTTAAGGCGTTTGGAAATTGCTCCCAAGGATGAACCAGACTTGTGGAGGTCTACAATTATTTTTCTGAGGTCTTGGCTGATTTCTTTTGATTTTCCCATGATGTCAAGCAAAGAGGCACTGAGTTTGTAGGTAGGCCTTGAAATACATCCACAGGTACACCTCCAATTGACTCAAATGATGTCAATTAGCCTATCAGAAGCTTCTAAAGCCATGACATCATTTTCTGGAATTTTCCAAGCTGTTTAAAGGCACAGTCAACTTAGTGTATGTAAACTTCTGACTCACTGGAATTGTGATACAGTGAATTATAAGTGAAATAATCTGTCTGTAAACAATTATTGGAAAAATTACTTGTGTCATGCACAAAGTAGATGTCCTAACCGACTTACCAAAACTAGTTTGTTAACAAGATATTTGTGAAGTGGTTGAAAAACGAGTTTTAATGACTCCAACCTAAGTGTATGCAAACTTACGACTTCAACTGTATCTGCACATATGTGATGTATTCTGACATTTTTGGGAACAGCTTTTGGCCCTGGGGCCCACTTTCAGATCTACTGGCTAAAAAGTAATCGCTTTAACTGTCTTGAATGAGCCTCATGTCTCAGGTGAAGTCACTGCTCAGGGAAAGTTCAGAGACTTTGCTTTTTAAAGGTCAAATAAGGGACATATTTTTTACATCTTCGTATATAGAAACTTACAAGCATTTCCCTGTGTCATTTACACCCGCTGTATCCTCATTGGCAGACTCGACAGCCTTGGTTTCTCTAATGATTGCCTCGCCTGGTTCACCAACTACTTCTCTGATCGAGTTCAGTGTGTCAAATCGGAGAGTCTGTTGTCCGGGCCTCTGGCAGTCTCTATGGGGGTGCCACAGGGTTCAATTCTTGGACCGACTCTCTTCTCTGTATACATCAATGATGTCGCTCTTGCTGCTGGTGATTCTCTGATCCACCTCTACACAGACGACACTATTCTGTATACTTCTGGCCCTTCTTTTGACACTGTGTTAACAACCCTCCAGGCGAGCTTCAATGCCATACAACTCTCCTTCCGTGGCCTCCAATTGCTCTTAAATACAAGTAAAACTAAATGCATGCTCTTCAACCGATCGCTGCCTGCACCTGCCCGCCTGTCCAACATCACTACTCTGGACGGCTCTGACTTAGAATATGTGGACAACTACAAATACCTAGGTGTCTGGTTAGACTGTAAACTCTCCTTCCAGACTCACATCAAACATCTCCAATCCAAAGTTAAATCTAGAATTGGCTTCCTATTCCGCAACAAAGCATCCTTTACTCATGCTGCCAAACATACCCTTGTAAAACTGACCATCCTACCAATCCTCGACTTCGGTGATGTCATTTACAAAATAGCCTCCAAAACCCTACTCAATAAATTGGATGCAGTCTATCACAGTGCCATCCGTTTTGTCACCAAAGCCCCATATACTACCCACCACTGCGACCTGTACACTCTCGTTGGCTGGCCCTCGCTCCATACTCGTCGCCAAACCCACTGGTTCCAGGTCATCTACAAGACCCTGCTAGGTAAAGTCCCCCCTTATCTCAGCTCGCTGGTCACCATAGCAGCACCTACCTGTAGCACGCGCTCCAGCAGGTATATCTCTCTAGTCACCCCCAAAACCAATTCTTCCTTTGGACGCCTCTCCTTCCAGTTCTCTGCTGCCAATGACTGGAACGAACTACAAAAATCTCTGAAACTGGAAACACTTATCTCCCTCACTAGCTTTAAGCACCAGCTGTCAGAGCAGCTCATAGATTACTGCACCTGTACATAGCCCATCTATAATTTAGCCCAAACAACTACCTCTTTACCTACTGTATTTATTTATTTATTTTGCTCCTTTGCACCCCATTATTTCTGTCTCTACTTTGCGCTTTCTTCCACTGCAAACCAACCATTCCAGTGTTTTTAGTTTTTATTTTACTTGCTGTGTTGTATTTACTTCGCCACCATGGCCTTTTTTTATATTTTTATTTATTTATACATATATTTGTTTGCCTTCACCTCCCTTATCTCACCTCACTTGCTCACATTGTATATAGACTTATTTTTTCACTGTATTATTGACTATATGTTTGTTTTACTCCATGTGTAACTATGTGTTGTTGTATGTGTCGAACTGCTTTGCTTTATCTTGGCCAGGTCGCAATTGTAAATGAGAACGTGTTCTCAATTTGCCTACCTGGTTAAATAAAGGTTAAATAAAAAAAATAAAAAAAATAAAAATCTTGTGCACATGATTAATAAACATTTGATTTGATTTATAGTCGACTACAATGCATATTTTAAAGCATTTAACATTTCCACGTCATTATCCCTACATTAACACATTTATCTGATCCATTCATTCATCAAATCCTTCATTTAATTGAATTAAGAAAAACTGTTATCATGAGATTATTGTGGTCACAGGTCCCAAAGTGCAGTCATCATCATCAACACAACCATCATCATATTGGACTGACTTATTTTAGTCTAAACCCGACTGATGCATTGAGAACAAGCATTTCCAACGTAGTAATTATTTCTCTAGAAACGATATTCAGTCTTTAGAGAAGACTGTTTAAACCTTAGCTACAGTGGCGGTTTTAGCATGTTAATGTAATTAAAAAATGTAATTGTGGGATGCATGCCAGCAAAGCCACTACACAACACAACACTAAACAATACACAAATTGCACTATAACGGTGACAAACGGCGCCCACAAACTGTTAGGGCCTACATAAAGCTGTCCCAACAGCAGTCCAAACACCTTACCACTGCTACACCTGGCTATCAGCGGAGCCTTGTCTGGCAGTGAAACAGTTCATTCAGCCTTATTTACTGCCTTGATGACTTGATTTAACAAATTTATTTTCTACTGACAATTGAGACGTACAAACTATGGCATAAGGGGACGAGAAGCGGATAAGAGGCAATCCGTAATTTCGATTAAGACATTAATGAGCTATTTGTTCCGCACTTTTGTAATGTACAGCGACAAACTGTAAACCAAGTCAGAACCGTAGGATAAATAAAGGGGGCATATAAGCAGACTCTCTTAGCAACAGTATACACATCTCCCTGGCATATTACATCATTTATACAGCAGCATACAAGACATTTTGGGATTCAACTTGTTGTGCTGTGCCCACTTGAACAGGAAGGTGGCGCGGCGGTCCTTCATTGGCAAATTTTGTCATCAAACTTTGTCATCAAAGTCTGGTATTCTCTGGATTTATGGTGCTTTCAGGACAACTGGGAACTCTGGAAAAATTGAATCATGATGACGTCAGTGATCTTCAGGTTGTAGCTCTAGAATGAGGTCCGAGTTCCCGATTTACAATTCCGAGTTGGATGAAAGTTCAAAACGTATTTTCCCAGTCGTAGCTCTTTATTTTTGAGATCCCAGTTGTCTCGAACTCACTAAAGTCCGATTTTGCAATTCTGAGTTAACATTTGTTTTCAGTTCGGCACAAATCATGCTTCATTGACAGAATGGCAAATGTTGAATGTTTATCATTTTAAACTAGGAAAATAGACCCTTAATCTTAGACTTGGGAGCACACAGCCACTCCATTGAATATTAGTCTAAAGATTGCCTTGCAATGCTTGCAGTTACCACACTGATTCCTTCCAAACCACTCATTGTTGAATTTCCAACTTATTGTGTAATATTTATGTCCAATGGCCGATGAGCACCGATACGTTTTAGCTATAACTTCTCTTCATTATTTCTCTTCATATGACAAAAATTAAAAAGGATGTGCCAGTAGATTGTCGACTTCATTCATGATGATGACTGCAAGCTAAGACTTTGAAAGTATGATGTTGACATGATCAGTCCAATCAAAGCTACTGTAGATATAACGCATCACCGGGGGCAAACTACCTGCCCTCCAGGACACCTACACCACCCGATGTCACAGGAAGGCCATAAAGATCAAGGACAACAACCACCCGAGCCACTGCCTGTTCACCCCGCTATCATCCAGAAGGCGAGGTCAGTACAGGTGCATCAAAGCAGGGACTGAGAGACTGAAAAACAGCTTCTATCTCAAGGCCATCAGACTGACAGTGGCTGCTGCCAACATACTGACTCAACTCCAGCCACTTTAATAATGGAAAAATTGATGTAAAAAATGTATCACTAGCCACTTTAAACAATGCCACTTAATATAATGTTTACATACCCTACATTACTCATCTTATATGTATATACTGTACTCGATACCATCTACTGCATCTTGCCTATGTCGTTCTGTACCATTACTCATTCATATATCTTTATGTACATATTCTTCATCCCTTTACACTTGTGTGTATAAGGTAGTTGTTGTGGAATTGTTAGGTTAGATTACTCGTTGGTTATTACTGCATTGTCGGAACTAGAAGCACAAGCATTTCGCTACACTCGCATTAACATCTGCTAACCATGTGTATGCGACAAATACAATTTTATTTGACTTCATTTATCTGTGTCCAATGACCTCGCCCCACCACCACAGAAAGCACTGAGCTAGGCTGAAACACCTGCATTTTGGAGCTGCATCACTCAAGAATACAAAAAAGAGACCATGTTTGTATGCTTTATTAACTCAAAGATATATATATAGTTTGCAAAACTGGCAAGCCCCATGTCATTTTTGGAACAACACGTTCCAAGATGGCTTAGCAGTTCAGACGTCATTTCTGTTTCGTATTGTCGTGTCCTGTATATATATATATTTACACCTTTCTTCGCATATCTTTTATATATTTTATTATCCAAGAACTCAACTACAAAAGCTTTCCTGCAAAAGCTTTCCTGCAACCCGCTTCACCAATTACAAAAAAGTATTATTTACCTAAAATCTGAAAATCCACCGTGGAAGCTAGCCAGGGGCTAATTCAGAAGCTAGCCAGAAAGCTAACCAGAAGCTATCCGATAGCTAGCCAGAAGCTAATCTGTAGCTGCCCAGAAATTAGCCGGTCTGCTGGCTAGCGTTGGTGTTTCAGCTGCCCACGTTTTGTGGTCATCAGCTATTCCTTTAGCTCGATAATCTACCGGCACCTTTGTGCAACGCGACTCGGACCGGAGCATTCCGGGACTTTTTTTCTCTCAGTTTCCCCGGATTTCAGCCGCAGGCTCTGGACATTTGCAGCTAGCTAGCTGCAAACCGTGTGACTATTGGCTTACGTCGATCCCGGAGCAAACTCAAATCATTCCGGAGCTAGCCAGCTGAGGAGTTCCATCAGCCATTCCTGGGCTACAGTCACCTATCCGGACCCGTTTTTTTTTTTGTTTTGTTTTGTTGTTGCTGCAGATACGGAGCACCACCGGGCCTTCACGACTGACTGCCGACGTTATCTGCCCGAGGGAGTTATCCAACTGGCACCTCCGTCCCGACGTTACCTGAACGCTCATCTGGGGCCCGCTAACCGTTAGCTGTCTTATCGGCTGCTATCTGAATAAGTATATCGGACAATTATTATTATTATTATTATTTTTTTATTTTTTCTTGGGTCACTATATCTATTTTGCCAATTTGGATTGATCCCCTCTACCACACGGAACCCCACTAACCTACCGACGGAAACGCACGAGGTATCTACAAATAGACTTCTTTACTATGCTATTTTGCTACCGATAGCCATCTACCCGGCCAGCTGTCTGGATCGCCGTGACCCCAACCAACCTCTACTCACTGGACCCTTATTGATCACTCGATTAAGCATGCCTCTCCTTAATGTAAATATGCCCTGTCCATTGCTGTTCTGGTTAGTGTTTATTGGCTTATTTCACTGTAGAGCCTCTAGCCCTGCTCACTATACCATATCCAACCTCTCAGTTCCACCACCCACATATGCGATGACATCACCTGGTTTCAATGATGTTTCTAGAGACAATATCTCTCTCATCATCACTCAATACCTAGGTTTACCTCCACTGTATTCACATCCTACCATACCTTTGTCTGTACATTATTCCTTTAAGCTATTTTATCGCCCCCAGAAACTTCCTTTTACTCTCTGCTCTAGAAGTTCTAGACGACCAATTCTCATAGCTTTTAGCCGTACCCTTATCCTACTCCTCCTCTGTTCCTCTGGTGATGTAGAGGTGAATCCAGGCCCTGCAGTACCTAGCTCCACTCCTATTCCCCAGGCGCTCTCTTTTGATGACTTCTGTAACCGTAATAGCCTTGGCTTCATGCATGTTAACATTAGAAGCCTCCTCCCTAAGTTTGTTTTGTTCACTGCTTTAGCACACTCTGCCAACCCGGATGTTTTAGCCGTGTCTGAATCCTGGCTTAGAAAGACCACCAAAAATTCTGACATTTTCATCCCCAACTACAAGATTTTCAGACAAGATAGAACGGCCAAAGGGGGCGGTGTTGCAATCTATTGCAAAGATTGCCTGCAGAGTTCTGTTTTACTATCCAGGTCTGTTCCCAAACAATTTGAACTTCTACTTTTAAAAATCCACCTCTCTAAAAACAAGTCTCTCACCGTTGCCGCCTGCTATAGACCACCCTCTGCCCCCAGCTGTGCTCTGGACACTATATGTGAACTGATTGCCCCCCATCTATCTTCAGAGCTCGTGCTGCTTGGCGACCTAAATTTTAACATGCTTAACACCCCAGCCACCCTACAATCTAAGCTTGATGCCCTCAATCTCACACAAATTATCAATGAACCTACCAGGTACCACCCCAATTCCGTAAACACGGGTACCCTCATAGATATCATCCTAACAAACTTGCCCTCCAAATACACCTCTGCTGTTTTCAACCAAAATCTCAGCGATCACTGCCTCATTGCCTGCATCCGTAATGGGTCAGCGGTCAAACGACCTCCACTCATCACTGTCAAACGCTCCCTGAAACACTTCAGCGAGCAGGCCTTTCTACTCGACCTGGCCGAGGTATCCTGGAAGGATATTGATCTCATCCCGTCAGTAGAGGATGCCTGGACATTTTTTTTAAATGCCTTCCTCACCATCTTGAATAAGCATGCCCCATTCAAGAAATTTAGAACCAGGAACAGATATAGCCCTTGGTTCTCTCCTGACCTGACTGCCCTTAACCAACAGAAAAACATCCTATGGCGTTCTGCATTAGCATCGAACAGCCCCCGTGATATGCAACTTTTCAGGGAAGCTAGAAACCAGTATACACAGGCAGTTAGAAAAGCCAAGGCTAGCTTTTTCAAGCAGAAATTTGCTTCCTGCAACACAAATTCAAAAAAGTTCTGGGACACTGTAAAGTCCATGGAGAATAAGAACACCTCCTCCCAGCTTCCAACTGCTCTAAAGATAGGAAACACTGTCACCACCGACAAATCCACTATAATTGAGAATTTCAATAAGCATTTTTCTACGGCTGGCCATGCTTTCCACCTGGCTACCCGTACCCCGGACAACAGCACTGCCCTCCCCTCTGCTACTCGCCCAAGCCTTCCCCATTTCTCTTTCTCCCAAATACAGTCAGCTGATGTTCTAAAAGAGCTGCAAAATCTGGACCCTTACAAATCAGCCGGGCTAGATAATCTGGACCCTTTCTTTCTAAAACTATCTGCTGAAATTGTTGCCACCCCTATTACTAGCCTTTTCAACCTCTCTTTCGTGTCGTCTGAGATTCCCAAAGATTGGAAAGCAGCTGCGGTTATCCCCCTCTTCAAAGGGGGGGACACTCTTGACCCTAACAGCTACAGACCTATATCTATCCTACCCTGCCTTTCTAAGGTCTTCGAAAGCCAAGTCAACAAACAGATTACCGACCATTTCGAATCCCACCATACCTTCTCCGCTATGCAATCTGGTTTCAGAGCTGGTCATGGGTGCACCTCAGCCACGCTCAAGGTCATAAACGATATCTTAACCGCCATCGATAGGAAACAATACTGTGCAGCCGTATTCATTGACCTGGCCAAGGCTTTTGACTCTGTCAATCACCACATCCTCATCGGCAGACTCGACAGCCTTGGTTTCTCTAATGTTGCTCTTGCTGCGGGCGATTCCCTGATCCACCTCTACGCAGACGACACCATTCTATATACTTCCAGCCCTTCCTTGGACACTGTGCTATCTAACCTCCAAACGAGCTTCAATGCCATACAACACTCCTTCCGTGGCCTCCAACTGCTCTTAAACGCTAGTAAAACCAAATGCATGCTTTTCAACCGTTCGCTGCCTGCACCCGCACGCCCGACTAGCATCACCACCCTGGACGGTTCCGACCTAGAATATGTGGACATCTATAAGTACCTAGGTGTCTGGCTAGACTGCAAACTCTCCTTCCAGACTCATATCAAACATCTCCAATCCAAAATCAAATCAAGAATCGGCTTTCTATTCCGCAACAAAGCCTCCTTCACTCACGCCGCCAAACTTACCCTAGTAAAACTGACTATCCTACCGATCCTCGACTTCGGCGATGTCATCTACAAAATAGCTTCCAATACTCTACTCAGCAAACTGGATGCAGTTTATCACAGTGTCATTCGTTTTGTTACTAAAGCACCTTATACGACCCACCACTGCGACCTGTATGCCCTAGTCGGCTGGCCCTCGCTACATGTTCGTCGTCAGACCCACTGGCTCCAGGTCATCTACAAGGCTATGCTAGGTAAAGTGCCGCCTTATCTCAGTTCACTGGTCACGATGGCTACACCCACCCGCAGCACGCGCTCCAGCAGGTGTATCTCACTGATCATCCCTAAAGCCAAAACCTCATTTGGACGCCTTTCCTTCCAGTTCTCTGCTGCCTGCGACTGGAACGAATTGCAAAAATCTCTGAAGTTGGAGACTTTTATCTCCCTCAACAACTTTAAAAATCTGCTATCCGAGCAGCTAACCGATCGCTGCAGCTGTACATAGTCCATCTGTAAACTACCCACCCAATTTACCTACCTCACCCCCCATACTGCTTTTATTTATTTACTTTTCTGCTCTTTTGCACACCAGTATCTCTTCTTGCACATGATCATCTGATGATTTATCACTCCAGTGTTAATCTGCTAAATTGTAATTATTCGATTTATTGCCTACCTCATGCCTTTTGCACACATTGTATATAGATTCTCTTTTTTTTTTTCTACCATGTTATTGACTTGTTTATTGTTTACTCCATGTGTAACTCTGTGTTGTCTGTTCACACTGCTATGCTTTATCTTGGCCAGGTCGCAGTTGCAAATGAGAACTTGTTCTCAACTAGCCTACCTGGTTAAATAAAGGTGAAATAAAATTTAAAAAAAATTGCCTCGCCTGGTTCACCAACTACTTCTCTGATCGAGTTCAGTGTGTCAAATCGGAGGGTCTGTTCTCCGGGCCTCTGGCAGTCTCCATGGGGGTGCCACAGGGTTCAATTCTTGGACCAACTCTCTTCTCTGTATACATCAATGATGTCGCTCTTGCTGCTGGTGATTCTCTGATCCACCTCTACGCAGACGACACTATTCTGTATACTTCTGGCCCTTCTTTTGACACTGTGTTAACAACCCTCCAGGCGAGCTTCAATGCCATACAACTCTCCTTCCGTGGCCTCCAATTGCTCTTAAATACAAGTAAAACTAAATGCATGCTCTTCAACCGATCGCTGCCTGCACCTGCCCGCCTGTCCAACATCACTACTCTGGACGGCTCTGACTTAGAATATGTGGACAACTACAAATACCTAGGTGTCTGGTTAGACTGTAAACTCTCCTTCCAGACTCACATCAAACATCTCCAATCCAAAGTTAAATCTAGAATTGGCTTCCTATTCCGCCAAAAATCATCCTTCACTCATGCTGCCAAACATACCCTTGTAAAACTGACCATCCTACCAATCCTCGACTTCGGTGATGTCATTTACAAAATAGCCTCCAAAACCCTACTCAATAAATTGGATGCAGTCTATCACAGTGCCATCCGTTTTGTCACCAAAGCCCCATATACTACCCACCACTGCGACCTGTACACTCTCGTTGGCTGGCCCTCGCTTCATACTCGTCGCCAAACCCACTGGTTCCAGGTCATCTACAAGACCCTGCTAGGTAAAGTCCCCCCTTATCTCAGCTCGCTGGTCACCATAGCAACACCTACCTGTAGCACGCGCTCCAGCAGGTTTATCTCTCTGGTCACCCCCAAAACCAATTCTTCCTTTGGCCGCCTCTCCTTCCAGTTCTCTGCTGCCAATGACTGGAACGAACTACAAAAATCTCTGAAACTGGAAACACTTATCTCCCTCACTAGCTTTAAGCACCAGCTGCCAGAGCAGCTCATAGATTACTGCACCTGTACATAGCCCATCTATAATTTAGCCCAAACAACTACCTCTTTACCTACTGTATTTATTTATTTATTTTGCTCCTTTGCACCCCATTATTTCTGTCTCTACTTTGCGCTTTCTTCCACTGCAAACCAACCATTCCAGTGTTTTTAGTTTTTATTTTACTTGCTGTGTTGTATTTACTTCGCCACCATGGCCTTTTTATATTTTTATTTATTTATACATATATTTGTTTGCCTTCACCTCCCTTATCTCACCTCACTTGCTCACATTGTATATAGACTTATTTTTTTTTTTCACTCTATCATTGACTATATGTTTGTTTTACTCCATGTGTAACTATGTGTTGTTGTATGTGTCGAACTGCTTTGCTTTATCTTGGCCAGGTCGCAATTGTAAATGAGAACGTGTTCTCAATTTGCCTACCTGGTTAAATAAAGGTTAAATAAAAATAAATAAATAAAAAAAATTAACTTTTTTTATTTGCAAAACATATGGGTCTCAAAACAGGCGGGGCTCAAAACATATGGGTCTCAAAACATATGGGGCTCAAAACAGGCGGGGCTCAAAACATATGGGTCTCAAAACATATGGGGCTCAAAACAGGCGGGGCTCAAAACATATGGGTCTCAAAACAGGCGGGGCTCAAAACATATGGGTCTCAAAACATATGGGTCTCAAAACATATGGGTCTCAAAACAGGTGGGGCTCTGCCTAGTGTTTTCTCTTGTCCTACACCCTCCCTCCTCCTGGGAGCACCGTAGCAGAGAGGTCACCAGGTCGAGTTCTCTCATCTCACCTGTGATGCAACATTTACTGGATGCCAACCGCCGTTAAACCACAACGAAGAAGAAGGGATGGGCTGGGCGGTTGGAAACGAAAGTCAACTGTAGCGCTCTTCTTTACTGACCTGTCCATGGTAAGAAATTGAGCTGAAGGAAAACTGAGTATGCTGTTATTTCATGGATAAATATATTATATCTGTAATAGGGTTGCCAACTGTCCCGTATTAGCCGGGATGTCCTTTATATAGGGCTAAATAGGTTTGTCCCATGCGGGACCTCCCTTGTCCCGTATATTCATGCCACCAAACATCCTAGTCAGATGCAAAATTGCGCAATTATGATCTCCTCTGCAAAAACTTCTAAATGAATGACAGATTTCTTGAGTTATCTTAGATTAATTATATTTTCAGTAAGTGTATACTGGCTACATCGTCTCAAAATGGAGTTGATGAGGGAAGTGAGGAATGGGAGAAGGTCTCCAGACATCGTCTGGAGGAGGGGATATGGTCAAGTGGCCAGGTTCTCGGGCGGCCGGACATCACTAGTCGCAGGATTTCATCTGGAGAGAGGGAAGAAAGAGGTCAAGGTGTAGGGTCTGAGTAGGACCAGTGGACTCAGTGGGCTGAGTGAAAGAGGAGCGGATATCATCAACCTTTTTTTACAAAGTGATTGACAAAGTCATCCGCAGAGAGGGAGGAGAGAGCGGGAGGAGGTGGAGAATTAAGGAGGGAGGAGAAAGTGGGAGAAGAGTTTCCCAGGGTTTGAGGCAGAACCTTGACATTTATAGTGATAGAAAACGGCTTTAGCAGTGTATACAGAAGAGAAGGTAGAGAGGAAGGATGATAAGATAGGGAGATAGAGAGATAATAATAACGCTACTTTTTCTTGATCTCCTTATTGTTATTATTATTATTATGATCATTATAATAATAAGTAATGTCATGTCTGTGCGTCACTATTTATAGTAATAACCCTCTTTTTTTCCCTTGATCTTATTATTATTATTATGATCATCATTATAATAATAAGTAATGTCATTATCATGAGAAGGCTTAGTATAGCAGCCTTCTATAACCACCATCGAGCTGTAGGCCTAAGAGCGCATCCTGTTTAGTCTTAATACCATAATTTACTGAGGCCTATATTTCAATACTTATATAGGCTACTGTATCAATCATTTATTCGTTCATGTCATCACACAGCATACGAGTCAGTCATGATTTGAAATGCAATTAATCCTTTTAAGTTTTATAATAAAATAAAGCAAACATTGAATAATTAGGTTAAAAATTTAAATAAACCGTTCAATTTCAGGAAATTGCATTCACGAATGAATGCGACTTTTTAGTCTTTGCTTCAATAAAGGCTTAACAAACAAAACGTAACAGCAGACTCTCTGGTATGCTTACACTTTATTTAGTGATGTTTACATTGTTCCAAATAGTCAGCACAATTCAACTGTAATCTATACAGCACCTGTTTGACACACATAACCTTTTCTGTAGCTTACAGGATGGAGATAAAATGTATGACAATGTAATGAGAGGGACACTTTTTACATCATGCAGGTTTCTCTGATCAAATAGCCTAACCTAAATGGCGCTCAATCAAATACAAAATGAGCTGTCATGTTAACAAACATTTCCTAAAAACACGACAGGTCAAAATAAAATGGACAATATGGAATGGAGAATCACAACTGTTGTACAGGAGTTTCACCCCATTGTCATGATCAGTGGTTTCAAGTATCAGTCCATTTTTTTGACAAGCTGATCATAGCGAAAAAATTAAATACTTCTGCATTTCCCGCTGTGTAAACACATTGCAAGTAGTCTCCTGGTAAAGTTGGGGAGGTGATATTCAGAGTTAAAATAGCCAAATTGATTAGTTACAGGATTCAGGACTAATAAAGTCAATGCAACGGCCTGTTTTACCAACCGTGGGCCTACCTAATTGGATGGGCATTCATAAAGTTCTATTGCGGGCCGACATGGTAGGTCTAGTAAGCACCAGCTGACGTGTTATTTTGGTCCTGTCAGGATGTCGTTTTACAAACGGTAGGTTTACCACATAGATGGGCATTCATCAAATTAGATTTCAGGCAACAGTGTACACCTCAGTAAGCACGGATCAACGCCTTTTCTGGGTGCAGTTCCAGACCGGCCTTGATTTCCACATCCACGGACATTGATTTTTGGTCCGGTCCGGACCACATCTGAACCAATCATAGACGTTTATGTTTGGTTCAAGTCTTGACCAGCCTTGATTTGGTCCCAACATAGCCACTCAGCACGTGACTTCCACGGACGGCGAATTTTCGGCGATATCAGGTCTGTTGGTCATGGACTTTATTTTGCCCAAAATTGTCTTCCCAAAAACTGGACTATATTTATTCCGTTCGTTTTGGTCAGCCTGATCAGCTTGTACTCATTGAAATGAATGAGATACACGAATACAATGTTGCATATAGTATTCTTTAAAAAAAGTATATATATACATATAATAAAATATTGAAATTAAAATTGTTTTTTTTCTCCGAATAGCTTGTTAAATGTTCTGATAGACAGATTGACTGAAAATGACCTGTAATTTAAAATCATTAGTGTACAATTTCACAACAGAATTGATTAGAATGTTTAACCGTCATGCCTCACCACTGGGAGGCAGAACGAGCAAGTCATTCAGCCGCAATTTGTTCCTCAAGACGGTAACTCGACACGCGGATAATTGTAAGCGTCAAAATGTATGAAAACGTTTGTAATTTGATAAGGTTGTTATATTAATTATCAGTTTTAGTTAATGTCGCAAACTATTATTTTCTCTAGGCTAACGTTAGCAGCTCTGCCTGGATACTTGCATGCTAGCTAACTAACGTTTGCACTAACTCAGTTGTTAGCTAGATAGTACAAGGCGGGAAAGCAGGGCAAACGTGGTGGTTGTACTAACTATTAACTAGCTTACTGTATTGGTCTAGCTATCTAAGAACGGTTAGATATGTTTTCTGGTGAAGGGTGTGGAGGGATTGTTTTTTGACAGGAACATTAAAAAAATAGCTAGCTAGAGTCTAACATCAATGTTACTCTGGGTAGCTGCAAATGCTAGCTAGCTAATTAGGCGTGAAGCTGGTTGGTTTGCTAACTAACGTTAGCTACTGTTGGGTTCACCTTGGGGTCATGATAGGGGCTGTACCAAATGTTTGATGTATTATAATAATTGATTATGCTTATGTTGTATTAATAGAAGGGGAGGGGTTATAAGACCTCTCCCCCCTTACATTTATAGGGTCCTAGACTACAGATTAACAATATATATATGCATGATAAGGTTTAATATTGTTCCACAGTTATTTTCTAGTCTCTGCCTCTTATAAAGAAAGGGTCTGAGAGATGTGTGAGTTATGGCAGTCAAAACAGGATGTCTGTGAGAAAGAACCCTGCAGAGGAGTGAAAGAGATTAGAGACTAGTCAGACATTCCACTATAAATCAACTTGGGGAGTGGACATTTACTGCTGAGCCTTTAGTACTAATTCTGTCTCTATGTTCAGGCCACCCGCTGTCCAGATGAGATCCTGAAAATGGCAGAAATATGCAGAGAAGAAGAAGGAAAAGAGGAAGATGATGAAGAGGTAAAATACAACAGAGAAGCGTGTCTGTAGTCAGTCCAAAGGGTTGTGATATTGTCTACTGAAGTATCACCAGCTTTATTCATTTTAATGTGATGATATGCTCCTCCACTGCCTAGGAGGGCCTGAAGAAGAGGACATAGTTCACAAAATGACATGAGGGTCAACAAATAGACACGTACACTTTCTCTGTGCAGATTCTCCTCTCCTCCTGGAACCCAATGATCCAACCTTGCCAAAACAGAAAGGATCATCCAATCCCTTGCCACGCTCTCACAGTTGGCCTTTTTCTAGTGAGGGAACAAAGGAAGAGGAGAGCGAGGACGGTGTCCGAGGACTTCTGTCTGACAGCTTACCTGATGCCATGGAGAATTTAAACTTTACAGAGGTTAGAATAGTCAACCAAGGCCTGTGTACTACTGACCCTCCCATGGTAAGACCTTTGCTGTAAAGAAAGCAAGAAAGACCTGTTTATAGGTTTAAATTCAACTACTGTTCAAACTATAACACATGTTATTGTCTTTACATTGTAGACAGTTCCCAATCACTTTGAACCTGAAATCTATAGTCATGAAGGTAAGGGAGGATACCGGTAACTTTCCCCCCCTCATTAATAGTTTAATGACAATAGCAATGTTTTTAAATCTAATTCGGGAAATGTTATTCAAATGTAATTTGAATAATTGTTTGTTCTACAGGTTCCAGTGCAGGTCTGTTCCAGTGCAGTATAACAGACCTGGTGTTCAGGATGGAGGGAGAGGGAGATGTGCTCTATAGGACAGTCCACTGGGACGTGAGGCTTCTAGCCCAGAGTGGCAAGAGGCCTGCAGGACCCTGTTCAAGGTTACATGCCTTAAGGGGTCTGTCTGACAACTACGTTTCCAGGGAGGTTATAGACTATGTATTCTTAACCACCATCAGTAGCATCACTACTCCGCTACTGGGTTGTCATCTGAACAGAAGATTAATGTTCTCTTTCTCTCCTAGAGGGTGGATGTGACTTCCTGTCTGTAGCCCATGTGACTGATGATGACAGTGTGGAGTTTCTCCTTCCCCATGAGGCAACAGAAACTCACGTCATATTAAACATCACTGGATTCAGCAAATATGGCATCACCAAGGAACAGGAAGTTCCTGTCTTTCCTATCCGTGCTCTGGTGCTACTATTTTACCAACTCCCAGATGATAACAATAGTTCCACCCTAAATGTGTTGTTGCTGCCCAGAAATGTTGACATTGATGAGGTTAGTAGATCAGAGTTGTCAAACTCCTCTTTGGTTGGAATTCTATCAAACTCATATTGTTGAACTCACCTTCTGCCACAGAACAATATTTTGGGTTGTAATGTAATTCTAAATGGTGAATCCAGACCTGAAGAGTCTCTCGCTCACCAACCCAACATCTTAACCATTACATCAAGGTGATACCGTCAAGGTCCGAGGGCAACATTTGGGCTTCCATGTTTCAGGTACTGCTACTAAATCATGACAGTGTGTTCCAAACCATTTCCAATCCTCTCAAGGTGTGTAAGACAAGGAGGATGCTCTAGCTGTAACAGAAGTAGTTATTTCAAAAGGAAGACTACTAGGACTAACAGATGAGGCGGCCATTGTAACGAAACGGGTAGACGGTTGTGGAGGTGGCGAGTCCTCGGCAGAGGCTGCCCCAGTGGTAACCTCCAAGTATACCACTCTCCATCAGATCGGCCTTCAATATCAACCTAACAGAATTTTAGATGTTTATCACCAATTTCAACCTGGTAGTGTTCAGCGATCTTCAACAGCTGTTCTTTAGTACATCATTCTAACAGTTCCTCTGATGGAACGTAAATGAACTCGTCTACATTAGACACCAGAGTCACAAGTAACTGCTAAAATGCATCTTCCTCTCTGCTGAGCACATCAGACCGGACCACAACAAGAGAAGCGCCAATCACACTGGGCACCACAGGAGAGAGATGAGATATAAAGGAGCTTCCCCAAATTCTACAATAACTCAACCCTAGTCTTCATGTGGATTCGCGGTGGGTAATTACGCACTGTAGCCCGCTGGCATGGAAAACCCCCCAGCACGCTGGCGGATTCCCCCTAAGCCACGGATGTGCCCCCGAGACGACTGCTCCGTCCACGGACACCACACAAAAATAACAAACAAAATAACCATGCTCAACATATTCCAAAATGGAACACGTCGCTAAACCTAACAGGGGAAAAGAAAGGCTATAGCTCCAGGTAGGAAATAGCACTACCCTACTCAAATCTCCCACTGAGGTACACAGCTGAATGAACTCACCTCCTCAGACCGATGTCCCAACAGCGAGTAAAACAAGAGTGTCCAGCCTGGGCAGGGGCCTGGAAACTAACCAATATTACTCTCCAACACAGCACACAACCAACTATCCACCACAGTGGCAAATTTACCAAACAAATGAAGGCAACCAACCCTGGGCACCAAACAACAAAACTCAAATCTGTAACAAAAGATAAAGAAAGCACCTACAGAGTTTATCAAACACAATACTCATACCAGTTAGCCTAACACTAGTATTAGACCTACCTCTCCATGTCATCAAAATGTGTGTTGCATCACCAGACAACCACAACTCTGTTTAAGGCACTATACAGAACACTTATTAGACTATGTAGTGAAAACCAACCAAAGCACATCCCAATTAGCATTAACCCATCATAATGCAACAAAATACTATACTCCAAAATGTCCAGGAACCAACCTGAAGATCCCAGATGAGCCCCCACTTGTCACGAACCGGCTCATAGCCCATAACAAAGAGGCAGACAACGCAGAGATCAAGGAATAACTACAATATATTTCTTAACTAAAGTAAACTATATACAATTAACAATGGTGTGTAGTCAGTAGTGTAAGTGAGTGGTTGTGTGCATAGATGGTGATAATGAGGGGTGTTGAGAAGTGCCACAACCAAAATACAACAGTGTGTCTGCATGGAGAGTCTCCTCAATGAACGGGGGAAGAGGTGTATTTATCCCTGGGACACACCAGAGCCCAGGTGTGTCCCATTTCGCTGACGACCCTCGCGGCTCCGCCCACCGACATCCTATTAAAGAAAACAAGAGTTTTACAGTTCCCAGTTTCAGTGCTGGTGCAGCAGATAATAGTTCCTGTAACACAGGATACATGATGAAACAGGAGAACGTGGCTTCTCCTTCAAAGGTTCTCTCAATTATCTTTATTCAACATTCTCGAGCAAATAGTCTGTCTTTCCATTGTATTTCTCTTTAAAGTCTATTTAATAATCTGTCTCATAAATACCTGACATATTACTTCATACACATATCAAACATACATTTACCCATCAAAGCCAAGAACCAACTGACTGGCGCTAGTAAACAGCTAACCGGAGCTAGTCAAAAGCTAACCGGAGTTAGTCAAAAGCTAACCGGAGCTAGTCAAAAGCTAACCGGAGCTAGTCAAAAGCTAACCGGAGATAGCTCTAAACTCCGGTTAGTTTTTGACTAGCTGCCAGCTCCTATTAGTTCTATTGAACACCGTGGCATCAAGTCGCCTTCTGAACGTTCTAATCCCAGTTTATTGTACTATGTCACAATGGCAGCTTCGCTATAGTTGGTAATGGAGACCTGCTCACGTTGTTTATAGTTCAAATGTAAACAACTAAAATTTGCTAGCTCTAAGCTAGCAGTTAAAATGTATTTTTTTTTAAATATTTTAGCTAACTCTGAGCTAGCAGCTTTTCTAACAATTACAGTACAACAATTAACACATGAAATTGTCAAAACCCTTAGGATATTGTCAGGAGTGTCTTTTTCAAAAATAAAAATGTTCTGGAGTTTATTATTCGTTTTTTCTAGATCAAAGCCAAAGGATCACCGCCATCGTTTCATTTTACACTCGACATGCGTTCTGTCTAGTACAAAGTTGTACAATTACTCTGCTGTTCAAAACCATTACATTCACTTCAACAGGCAAGTTACAAAACTATATTGTGGTATTCCGTGTATTTTTGCACTTTACTGACCTGTAACACAGGATACATGATGAAACAGGAGAACGTGACTTCTCTTTCAAAGGTTCTCTCAATTATGAGATAACAGGTGCAGGATCACATATTGTTCCAGTACGTCGTGAACAAGTCTCACTGCCCCCTACTGGCCAACAGTAGTATAATGGCAAGACCTTCGATGACATTTCAGTAACAGCATTCTTCCCCAATACAAAGAAACAATACATAAACACAAATGTGACCATACATTTTGTGTGCGTAACAAGAGCAAAGAGAAATAATTCGGCAGACAGAGTGGGAGGGACGTCTCAGTGTTATGAGCTGAAATAAAAGATCCCTGCAATTTTCCATATGCTCAAAAATATGATTTATCTCAACTTGTGTGCACAAATTTGTTTACATCCCGGTTAATGAGCATTTCTCCTTTGCCAAGATAATCCATCCACCCACAGGTGTGGCATATCAAGATGCTGATTAAACAGCGTGATCATTACACAGGTGCACCTTGTGGACAATAAAAGGCCACTCTAAAATGTGCAGTTTTGTCACACAACGGCACAGATTTTTCAAGTCTTAAAGGAAGCTTGCAATTGGCAGTATACTGTGCGTGTCTGTCTGTGTTACAGTTCCTAATGTAACTTCATGATGATGATATATTGAGAGACCAGTAGAAATATTCTAGTATTTCCTACCAATATTAATATGTTAATGTTCTTTGTTTTATATCAGTAGTCAGTATTTCTATTCCTTCCTTATATCTTGTTATTTTACCCTTCATGTTGGATGTTCCAGCTCTGCTACTGACCACTCTGGAGGAGCTCACTGAAGAACAGCTGAAGATGTTTCAGTCTAACCTGACTACGGTCCAGCTGCCTGGCTTTCCTCCCATCCCAGAGAGACAGCTGGAGAACGCTGACACACAGGTCACAGTGGATCAGATGGTGCTGAGATACGACCCTGAAGGAGCTGTCGAGATCACACTGATTATCCTGAGAGAGATGTCTTCCCAACTCCTCATCAATCCTCTCTGTGTTCTCAGCTACCTCTGTGTTGAGACTGTTAGCCACCTCCAGTGGGCTCTCTAGGATGGGAGGACAGTCCACCTCCAGTGGGCTCTCTAGGATGGGAGGACAGTCCACCTCCAGTGGTCTCTCTAGGATGGGAGGACAGTCCACCTCCAGTGGTCTCTCTAGGATGGGAGGACAGTCCACCTCCAGTGGTCTCTCTAGGATGGGAGGACAGTCCACCTCCAGTGGGCTCTCTAGGATGGGAGGACAGTCCACCTCCAGTGGGCTCTCTAGAATGGGAGGACAGTCCACCTCCAGTGGGCTCTCTAGGATGGGAGGACAGTCCACCTCCAGTGGGCTCTCTAGGATGGGAGGACAGTCCACCTCCAGTGGGCTCTCTAGGATGGGAGGACAGTCCACCTCCAGTGGGCTCTCTAGGATGGGAGGACAGTCCACCTCCAGTGGGCTCTCTAGGATGGGAGGACAGTCCACCTCCAGTGGGCTCTCTAGGATGGGAGGACAGTCCACCTCCAGTGGGCTCTCTAGGATGGGAGGACAGTCCACCTCCAGTGGGCTCTCTAGGATGGGAGGACAGCTCAACAGCTCAGGAGAGAGAGAAGAGTAACCTGTCATGTATCACATTGTTACTGACTGAATAACACCCCAGAAGGCAACATTTGGCTTAGTGACGCCATTTTCTGGTTGTAAACTGGTTTTTCTTTTTATAATCTATCTTTAACCTAGACAGCAAAGTTTGTTAATTTTAAAGAGTATGAAAAGTACACCGCAGCATTTGATGTGAAACTACAACCTGTAAACATTCAAATGACTGTGAATAAAAATGCTGGTTCATTGTTCACACTTCTCAGTCTATTTTGGATTAGTAACTGCGTCTGGGAACGTTCTGTTGAGTTTCAAGGTAAGTTTACACTACTGTAATGCCATAATTCTACAAAGTTTACTGAACTGTTGTAGCAGTGTAATTTAATGTTCACACAGCTAATATTAGGCTGTATGAATCTTATACACAAGGTTTTCTTGAACATTTTAACAACAGCAAAACTCTATGGATTGTATATTAGTTGCATCTTTAAGTTATTGAGTTGCATGGAGTTTCCTCATGAATTGTCCTGTAAACTTGAAGGGCTTTATTTTTGGCTCTAAGGAGGCGCTAGTGTCAAATGCACATTAGTTTACAATTTTGGCATGTAAAAAATGGGCGCACTGACATTTAGAGGCGGCAATATTTGAGGTGTGTCCTTAAAGGGACGTTTTAAGACCGACGGAAAGCAGGTCTTCATGTAACCTGGGTTGATAATAGCAGGGATTTAAAGATCTGAAGTGCAGCCTATCCAGACACAGTGCCCATGGAAGAGATGTGCATTTTGTGCCAGTGAATCTTGTCTTTAAAAACATAAAACACATAAAAATATTGGTTTCCCCTCATTTTGTTTAATTGTATTAAAAACCAAGCACAGTCTATCCTCCCCTAAATTATGGCTGGTTTAACAGCATCACATAGATGCTTCTTTTTATCCGGGCCATTAGCCAAGTAGCCTATGAATTGTATAGTGTGAATATATGCATAAAGACATTTAGGCCTACTGTGTACACACAGTGCCATGGATAGCGAGAAGTGATTTATGATATCTGGGACAGAAGGCAGGGACTGAGGTATACAGGAGAAGAGGCTTTAGAATGGATAGACAATGCGTGGGTGGTAGACAGGTAGAAACAAGTAAAGTTGGAGTGGTACGTAGGGAAGCATATGTGTGGAGAAAGAACGGGGCGGCAGGTCATCCAAAGGTCGCTGGTTCAAATCCATGAGCCAACTAGGTGAAAAATATAATGAATATGAATTCGGAGGGTAGAAATTATAAAATACGAAAGCATTAGACCTATCACTAAAGGCTTCAGTCATACAAAAGTTATACTTAAATCCAAACTGGTTCTATAGCAAATTAATAAGAACGTTTTTTTTTCACGCATGCACCTGCTCTCCATCTCTGGCGCTTGAGGGCGCCAGACTGCCTTTCATTATGCACACCTGTCACCATCATTATGCCTATCAGCGCTCATTGGACTCACCTGGACTCCTTCACGTTTTGATTGCCTTCTCTATATCTGTCTGTTTCCACTGTTTCATCCCTGTGTCAGCATTATTGTCATTTCCCCTGTCCGTGGTTAATAAATGTTCACTCCCTGTACCTGCGTCTCGTCTCCAGCGTTGATCCTTACACTCTCCCTATGTTCAAGAAAGGCCTTTTTTCCCTTTATTCAGATTTCTAATAACTGAAAGTGAGAGGTTGTAAAGGAAATCATGTCCCGAATATCACAGTTTTTAAAACCAGCCATAGAAAGTTGGTAGCAATTTCAATTTAATCCTCCAGAAACGAAAGAACCCATATATACTGTAAAATGGTTGGGAAGAGATTTTTGACATACTGATTCCATGGTACATGGTTTATGAACTGATATGCAAAACGATGCAGGATTCAAAATTTTAATTATTATGCAATATTCTTGCAACCAATAGAATGTTATTTATATGGAGGAGACAACCTTCCCAGCTCTGCAGATTGTGCTGAGAAGAATCATTAGATAATTTCTTTTGGTAGCTTGTTTTTAGTCACAGGCCCAGGAATGGCTGAAGAATTGCAATGTTTACCTGGAACAAACCGTGCAGATTTTTCCATCTGTCCTAAATATTTCACTATGCAAACAATCACAAAACAAATGCTTTATAGTTTAATTTTTCAATTCACAAAAGCTACATTCCTTTTCTACATTAATTACACATTTTGAAAAAAGACTTTTGGGCAACTTTTTCTGAAGGAATTGAACACAACACTCTCTGGTCTGATGGGTCCCTCTAGTGGTGACCTTGAACACAACACTCTCTGGTCTGATGGGTCCCTCTAGTGGTGACCTTGAACACAACACTCTCTGGTCTGATGGGTCCCTCTAGTGGTGACCTTGAACACAACACTCTCTGGTCTGATGGGTCCCTCTAGTGGTGACCTTGAACACAACACTCTGGTCTGATGGGTCCCTCTAGTGGTGACCTTGAACACAACACTCTCTGGTCTGATGGGTCCCTCTAGTGGTGACCTTGAACACAACACTCTCTGGTCTGATGGGTCCCTCTAGTGGTGACCTTGAACACAACACTCTCTGGTCTGATGGGTCCCTCTAGTGGTGACCTTGAACACAACACTCTCTGGTCTGATGGGTCCCTCTAGTGGTGACCTTGAACACAACACTCTCTGGTCTGATGGGTCCCTCTAGTGGTGACCTTGAACACAACACTCTCTGGTCTGATGGGTCCCTCTAGTGGTGACCTTGAACCTAACACTCTGGTCTGATGGGTCCCTCTAGTGGTGACCTTGAACACAACACTCTCTGGTCTGATGGGTCCCTCTAGTGGTGACCTTGAACACAACACTCTCTGGTCTGATGGGTCCCTCTAGTGGTGACCTTGAACACAACACTCTCTGGTCTGATGGGTCCCTCTAGTGGTGACCTTGAACCTAACACTCTCTGGTCTGATGGGTCCCTCTAGTGGTGACCTTGAACCTAACACTCTCTGGTCTGATGGGTCCCGCTAGTGGTGACCTTGAACCTAACACTCTCTGGTCTGATGGGTCCCTCTAGTGGTGAACACAACACTAGAGCAGAAAAATGAGCTCTGTTATGATAAATGCTAAGCCAGATCTTTGGGACGTCCAACTCTGACATCACCCCATTGTAGTTGACATTTAAAACGTTTAAGGTGAGGGTTAGGTAAGGATTAATTAATTCTGTTACTGTGCAATTTATCTCCCCCGTGGTAAATTTCAAGTAGCCTGGTTACCACGAACCACGTGGTAAACTGTACAACGAGGATGAGCTGTAACTCACTGGTCTGGACAAGAAGCCGTTGCAATATTCTCTCTACTGTACAACGAGGATGAGCTGTAACTCACTGGTCTGGACAAGAAGCCGTTGCAATATTCTCTCTACTGTACAACGAGGATGAGCTGTAACTCACTGGTCTGGACAAGAAGCCGTTGCAATATTCTCTCTACTGTACAACGAGGATGAGCTGTAACTTACTGGTCTGGACAAGAAGCCGTTGCAATATTCTCTCAGAAATTTAGCAGACGCATTGATTGGTTCTCTCAAATATAACATTTTTCTCGGGGGTTGAGCCCTCTCATTGTTTGGATTTGAAAATACAACAGTTGTAATGGAAGGTGGCGGTGCTCGAGGCAGTGTGAGGCTGTGTGTTTGAGTGTGAGTGAGAAGTGGTGCGTTCCACAGCTAAGGCGAGATGACGCAACAACCGAAGGTTGCGTGCCAAGTAATCGACTTTAAAATTGCTGTAACATATGTGGTTTGATGATACTTAAAATACCTATCCAGACGTTGTAAGATCTGTCAGTCGTCAGCAGTGTCTAAGCATAGGAATGAGACAGGGAGGAGAGTCAACCAGTAAAAGCACAGCCCCCTTCATTATCAACGCATCGTGCCGCCAACATCAAAATATCCTTTCCAGACTGAAGTCAGCAGGACTGTGAGTTAGTATCAGCCAGACTTGTTGCTGGGTTACAGGGTAAAATATTAATTCAGTTTGGAAAAGAGAAAACAGAACGTTCTGCTCCATTGTTACACTCCCATTGTAAAGTGGAAGGGTTCCATTATATTAGAACACAACTGTACTTTAGAATGTTCTGCTCCATTGTTACACTCCCATTGTAAAGTGGAAGGGTTCCAATATATTAGAACACAACTGTACTTTAGAATGTTCTGCTCCATTGTTACACTCCCATTGTAAAGTGGAAGGGTTCCATTATATTAGAACACAACTGTACTTTAGAACTAGAAGAGACTCCACTATCAAAATATGAAATGATGGTCAACTATATAGACACACACAGGCTGGGATTCAGTCCAATACCGTGTAGACACATAGGCTGGGATTCAATACACTACCGTATAGACACACATAGGCTGGGATTCAATCCAATACTGTATAGACACATAGGCTGGGATTCAATACACTACTGTATAGACACACATAGGCTGGGATTCAATCCAATACTATATAGACACACACAGGCTGGGATTCAGTCCAATACCGTATAGACAAACAGGCAGGGATTCAATCCAATACTATATAGACACTCATAGGCTGGGATTCAATCCAATACTGTATAGACAAACAGGCTGGGATTCAATCCAATACTGTAGAGACACACATAGGCTGCGATTCAATACAAGGCGTGTTATAGAGCACTAGACAGCTGACAATGCAACTTCAGCATGTATTTACTATAAATGTGATCTCTGTGAATGGGGAAATTGCCTTGGGGGCATCGTCAGCTGTCTAGTGCACTGCTCTGTAACACACCTTAGTGTTGTTCTGTACTGCTACCTGAGGTCAGAGCATTGGGCCAGTAACCGAAAGGTCGCTGGTTCAACTCCAGGAGCAGACAAGGTGAAACATTTATCATTGTGCCCTTGAGCAAGGCACTTATCCTCAATGGCTCCAGGGATGCCGTTAATAATGTCTGACCCTGTCTAAAGACCCCAGCTCTCTGTGGATGTTGAGATATACAATAAACACTTGTCCAACTCACACCTGTACAAGTGTGAAATAGGACATATAAAAACAGCTACTATAGTCACCATGCTAGTGAGCCTGACCTGAAATAACCCCTGCACATCTCATGACTGGTTTTAATCATGGCAGTTATCTACAGTTTCTCTTTCCCTGTTTGGAAACATGCAGAACTAGTTCATCATCGTTCCATTGGATAATAATGGACATGTCACGCCCTGACTGTAGAGATCCGTATTGTCTCTATTTTGGTTGGTCAGGGCTTGAGTTTGGGTGGGCATTCTATGTCTGGTGTTCTATGTTGTCCTTGTTTTGTATTTCTGTGTGTTTGGCCTGGTATGGTTCTCAATCAGAGGCAGCTGTCTATCGTTGTCTCTGATTGAGAATCATACTTAGGTAGCCTTTTCCCACCTGTGTTTGTGGGTGGTTGTTTTCTGTTTAGTGTATGTCACCTTGCAGAACTGTTCGTTTATCGTTTTTGTTGTTTTGTTCTAGTATTCGTATTCATTAAAAGGAATTATGAATACTTACCACGCTGCACCTTGGTCCTCTTCTCCTTCTCCCGACGACAGCCGTTACAGGACATGTGGAAACATGCAGAACTAATTCATCATCGTTCCATTGGATAATAATGGACATGTGGTAACATGCAGAACTAGTTCATCATCGTTCCATTGGATAATAATGGACATGTGGAAACATGCAGAACTAGTTCATCATCGTTCCATTGGATAATAATGGTCATGTGGTAACATGCAGAACTAGATCATCATCGTTCCATTGGATAATAATGGACATGTGGTAACATGCAGAACCAGTTCATCATCGTTCCATTAGATAATAATGGACATGTGGTAACATGCAGAACTAGTTCATCATCGTTCCATTGGATAATAATGGACATGTGGTAACATGCAGAACTAGTTCATCATCGTTCCATTGGATAATAATGGACATGTGGTAACATGCAGAACTAGTTCATCATCGTTCCATTGGATAATAATGGACATGTGGTAACATGCAGAACTAGTTCATCATCGTTCCATTGGATAATAATGGACATGTGGTAACATGCAGAACTAGTTCATCATCGTTCCATTGGATAATAATGGACATGTGGTAACATGCAGAACTAGTTCATCATCGTTCCATTGGATAATAATGGTCATGTGGTAAAAGATAAGATATGCATCTAAAGAGAAAAGACATCGGCACATGTAGGATGCGTCACAAATGATGAGGGTTGAGGCAAAAGGAATGGCAAATAAGTCTGGCTGTGCAACCGATTGGTAAACGTATTGCAAATTGAGAAATCATGTGACTAAACTGAATAAAAAGAAGAAGATACTACACTGAAACAAAGATAAATGACATAAAGAATGATAGTAAAAAGCTATGGAGCACCTGAAGTGACATTTTGGGAAAAAAGGCAAACAGCTCCATCATTCATTGAATCAGATCACTTATCACAAAACCTACTGATATTGCCAACTACTTTAATGATTTTTTCATTGGCAAGAGTAGCATGACATTCCAGCAACAAACGCTGACACTACACATACATACATATTGCCACTCCTATTTGGCATATCTTCAATCTAAGCCTACTAGAAAGTGTTCCCTCAGGCCTGGAGGGAAGCAAAAGTCCTTCTGCCAAGAATAGTAAAGCTCCCTTTACTTTCTCAAATAGCCAACCGATCAGCCTGTCACCAACCCTTAGTAAACTTTTCTAAAAGTTGTGTTTGAGTAAAGCCAGTGTGTCTATGTATGCGGATAACACTATACACGTCAGCTACTACAGCGACTGAAATGACTGCAACACTTAACGAAGAGCTGCAGTTAGTTTCAGAGTGGGTGGCAAGGTATAAGTTAATCCTAAATGTTTCTAAAACTAAAAGCAATGTATTTGGGACAAATCATTCACTAAACCCTAAACCTCAACTAAATCTTGTAATGAATTGTTGTTGAGGTTGAGGTGACTAAACTGCTTGCAGTAACCCTGGACTGTAAACTGTCATGGTCAAAACATAATGATACAACAGTAGCTAAGATGGGGAGAAGTCTGTCCATAATAAAGCACTGCTCTACCTTCTTAACAACACTATCAACAAGGCAGGTCCTACAGGCTCTAGTTTTGTCACACCTGGACTACTGTTCAGTCGCACCTGGACTACTGTTCAGTCGTGTGGTCAGGTGCCACAAAGAGGGTCTTAGGAAAATTGCAATTGTCTCAGAACAGGGTAGCACGGCTGGCCCTTCGATGTACACAGACAGCTAACATCAATAACATTCATGTCAATCTCTCCTGACTCAAAGTGGAGGAGCGACTGACTTCATCACTATTTGAATTTGTGAGTGTTGTTGACATATTGAAAGCACCAAGCTGCCTGTTTAAAAACTTCTTAGGGATATGGGGCAGTATTCAGAATTTTGGATGACTGAGGTGTCCAAAGTAAACTGTCTGTTACTCAGGCCCAGAGTGGTAGTATTGGATAGCAAACACTCTAAAGTTTCTAAAACTGTTAAAATTATGTCTGTGAGTACAACAGAACTGATTTGGCAGGCAAAAACCCGAGGACCATTTTTTTTCTGTTGACCTGCCAGCCAATTCCAAGCTTAAGCTATTGAAATCAAAGACTTCCGCCTCCCAAATTGCAGTTCCTATGGCTACCACTAGATGTCAACAGTCTTTATACATGGTTTCAGACTTGTATTCTGAAAAACCAACGAGGAATAGTTGTTTATCCTCAGGAAGTCCTATGGCAAAACTAGTCTCATTGAGCGCGCGCTGCGTTCTTTTCCTTTCCTATTGAAAATAGTTCGATCCGTATGAAATATTATCGTTTATTTAGATATTAGAGTACCTAATAATGAATTAGAAACATTGTTTGATTTGTTTGGATAAACTTTACTGGTAACTTTTGGAACTCCTATGTCTGCATTCTGAATGGGTGGATTACTGAACTCAATGACGTCTACTAAATGGACTATTTGGGATATAAAGAAGGACTTTATCGAACAAAATGACCATTCATTGTGTTCCTGGGACTCTTGTGATTGCGATCAGAGGAAGATCTTCAAAGGTAAGTGACTTATTTTATCGCTATTTGGGATTTTGTGACGCCTGTGCTTGTTTGGAAAATATGCTGTTGTGTGGCGCTGACCTCAGATAATCGAATGCTGTGCTTTCGCCGTAAAGTCTTTTTGAAATCTGACGATGCGGTTAGATTGCCAAGATTCCAAGCTAAAGAATCATTTATGACACTTGTATTATCATGAAGGTTTAATATTATGTTTTCTGTATTTGGCGCTCTGCAATTTCACCGGATGTTGTCGAGGTGGGTGGCTAGCGGGATGCCTGCGCCAGAAAGGTTAAACGACTAGCACACAGCTCAGTTCAGCCACCCATACATACCCCACAAGACATGCCACCAGAGGTCTCTTCACAGTCCCAAAGTCCAGAACAGACTATGGGAGGCACACAGTACTACATAGAGCCATGACTACATGGAACTCTATTCCACATCAAGTAACTGATGCAAGCAGTAAAATTTGATTTAAAAAACAGATACAAATACACCTTATGGAACAGCGGGGACTGTGAAGCAACACAAACATAGGCACAGACATGCAAACACACACATGATAACATACCTACTATACACACACACGTACACATGGATTTTGTGTTGTAGATGTGTGGTAGTGGAGTAGGGGCCTGAGGGGGCACACTTAGTGTGTTGTGAAATCTTTTATGAATGTATTGTAATGTTTTTTTAAATTGTGTAACTGCCTTAATGTTGCTGAACCCCAGGAAGAGTAGCTGCAGCTTTGGCAGGAACTAATGGGGATCCATAATAAATACAAATGACTGAAACAAGGACTCCAAACCTTGCAAGTATCTGTTTGTTCAGACGGATGGGAGGTAGTTTTGAACGCCCAGAATCAAGAACTATGGGTTTCTTTGTCTTCCTCCTCCTAGAGGCACCTGACCAACTGACGGGAAACTAGACAACAACAGTGTAAAGGTCAGTGCAAAGACGTTTACAGATTGGAATGTTTTCTTTAATTGATCTATGCTTGGAATGAGTTTGAAACCTGTGATCTATGCTAACAAACCAGACATACCCGTCTCAATGTGTTGTGTGTTTGGTTCTAGCATATGACTGCACAGTCGGGCATCAGATTGCCGTAGCATATGATGTGTTTAGCTGATATGATAAACACCTATTCAGGCCTTCTGAGATTTGACAGACGTCTGGATTGTTGTTGGTCTGGAATGTAACTATTATGATTAGGTTTGTGATGTCATGGTGGGGTAAAGAATGTAACTATTATGATTAGCTTAGTGATGTCATGGTGGGGTAAAGAATGTAACTATTATGATTAGATTTGTGATGTCATGGTGGGGTAAAGAATGTGACTATTATGATTAGATTAGTGATGTCATGGTGGGGTAAAGAATGTAACTATTATGATTAGGTTTGTGATGTCATGGTGGGGTAAAGAATGTAACTATTATGATTAGGTTTGTGATGTCATGGTGGGGTAAAGAATGTGACTATTATGATTAGGTTTGTGATGTCATGGTGGGGTAAAGAATGTGACTATTATGATTAGGTTTGTGATGTCATGGTGGGGTAAAGAACGTGACTATTATGATTAGATTTGTGATGTCATGGTGGGGTAAAGAATGTGACTATTATGATTAGGTTTGTGATGTCATGGTGGGGTAAAGAATGTAACTATTATGATTAGATTAGTGATGTCATGGTGGGGTAAAGAATGTAACTATTATGATTAGGTTAGTGATGTCATGGTGGGGTAAAGAATGTAACTATTATGATTAGATTTGTGATGTCATGGTGGGGTAAAGAATGTGACTATTATGATTAGATTTGTGATGTCATGGTGGGGTAAAGAATGTGACTATTATGATTAGGTTTGTGATGTCATGGTGGGGTAAAGAATGTAACTATTATGATTAGGTTAGTGATGTCATGGTGGGGTAAAGAATGTGACTATTATGATTAGATTTGTGATGTCATGGTGGGGTAAAGAATGTGACTATTATGATTAGGTTTGTGATGTCATGGTGGGGTAAAGAATGTGACTATTATGATTAGGTTAGTGATGTCATGGTGGGGTAAAGAATGTGACTATGCCCAAACCACCCCTCCTCTTCCCTGATCAACAGAACACACTTCTGTGAAACTGACATCTGTGCAACAGAGATTTCACCTCCCACTAACGTTAAGTGACACGATCAGTGAATGTTCAGTTCATTCCCTGCCTACTGTATAAACAGGTGGGGCCCATAATGTACTAGTTACATAGGTTGGGCCCATAATGTACTAGTTACATAGGTGGGGCCCATAATGTACTAGTTACATGGGTGGGGCCCGTAAAAGACAGTACATCTCTTTGGCACAGAATAGATTCATACTATTGTCAGACATTAAGAAATACTTTAACTTCTCCTGCGAGTCAGTACTGGAATGAATGTGGTCCAACAAGAAAGATCGCAGAAAAACTCCTTACAACATCGTTCATTTGAAATGGACCCCTTTTCCATAATCATAGTGACTGATGAGGTTCTTGAGATTCTTTTCAGAAATATATATTTCTTATGTGTTGCCCAATCTGTTCAGACGCTATGTAGAGAAGTTGGCAGATCGGGTGTACCGACTTCAGATGCTTGTGGGGGTCGTAGAGTAAAATGGAGAATACCATCGTATTCGTGAGTCATCATTATGAGGGCTTTAACAGGTTGAAATGGCCAATTAATGAAAGTTTGAGAATTGTGCTGGCTTATCATGTCATAACATATTAACATAATGACAGATAATGATATATAACATAATAACCAGTAACTTGTGACTCTTTCACATTTCAGAAAGCAACAGAATCAACACAGTCCTTCTGAAATGATAAGACAGTTACAGAGATAATCCTGATAATACTTACTATTCCAAACCCCAGAGGACTCTGCTTCTCTGTACCAGTGGACAGTATGGAGAGTCTTGTCCTGTCCTGTGTAACACTGTGGAGTAGTAGAGGTTTGTCCTGGGTAGTGTAACACTGTGTATAGAGGTCTGTCCTGTGTAACACTGTGGAGTAGTAGAGGTTTGTCCTGTGTAACACTGTGGAGTAGTAGAGGTCTGTCCTGTGTAGTGTAACACTGTGTATTAGTAGAGGTCTGCCCTGTGTAGTGTAACACTGTGTAGTAGTCGAGGTCTGCCCTGTGTAGTGTAACACTGTGTATTAGTAGAGGTCTGTCCTGTGTAGTGTAACACTGTGTATTAGTCGAGGTCTGTCCTGTGTAGTGTAACACTGTGTATTAGTAGAGGTCTGTCCTGTGTAGTGTAACACTGTGTATTAGTAGAGGTCTGTCCTGTGTAGTGTAACACTGTGTAGTAGTCGAGGTCTGTCCTGTGTAGTGTAACACTGTGTATTAGTAGAGGTCTGTCCTGTGTAGTGTAACACTGTGTATTAGTAGAGGTCTGTCCTGTGTAGTGTAACACTGTGTAGTAGTCGAGGTCTGTCCTGTGTAGTGTAACACTGTGTAGTAGTCGAGGTCTGTCCTGTGTAGTGTAACACTGTGTATTAGTAGAGGTCTGTCCTGTGTAGTGTAACACTGTGTATTAGTAGAGGTCTGTCCTGTGTAGTGTAACACTGTGTAGTAGTCGAGGTCTGTCCTGTGTAGTGTAACACTGTGTAGTAGTCGAGGTCTGTCCTGTGTAGTGTAACACTGTGTATTAGTAGAGGTCTGTCCTGTGTAGTGTAACACTGTGTATTAGTAGAGGTCTGTCCTGTGTATTGTAACACTGTGTATAGATGATGATTGATTCCAAGATGGCGTAGCAGTCGGACGTGTGTTTGTCTTGTCCCGTGTAAATAGTCCTCGTTTTTTTTCGTATGCATTTCGTATATATTTTAATTTCACTTTCCATTTAGGAACTGAATATACATTCCGCCTCACCCAATGTGGTACGGATCTGCTATTTCTTTTATACTTTAGAACCGTAACCCCAATCAGAAGCGGGTGGGTATAATTTGTGGAACGTTCCAACAGGAATCCGTTCCAAAAACTCCGTAAATATCAAGGTTGCCAACAAAAAACGCATACAGTCGTATAACAGTAGAATGACATACCGGGTAGGGAGTGAGCTCTGTAATTACGTTTTTAACTCACCACGTTTATTCGGAAAAATGTCTCTTCGTTCTGCTAGCCTCCATCATTTCTCGTTCGTTGGTTTAGTTATTATTTCCGGTGTTCCTGCATTTGCCGGTGAACTCTGTTGCGCCTCAATTAGGGAATCGCTGTGGTTGAAATGTAACTAATGACCGCTAGTCCCAGTATTTTTTTAGCTAGGTGTCTTGTACACAATTGTTACCGATGATACTGTATATACCTACTCTTACTACAGAA
This sequence comes from Salvelinus namaycush, assembly GCF_016432855.1. Classification (NCBI taxonomy): domain Eukaryota; kingdom Metazoa; phylum Chordata; class Actinopteri; order Salmoniformes; family Salmonidae; genus Salvelinus; species Salvelinus namaycush. Next base: position 76,283,394 of record NC_052308.1, on the reverse strand, counting down.
ACATGCATTTTGCCAAGTTCTCTCTGTGTTAATCCTGTTTCCCAAATATAGCAGGTAACTTGTGTCTGTCGATGTTGTTGAGTTCATCTTGCCTAGTTAAATAAAGATTAAATAAATTAGAACATTTAAAATATATACTTTGACCTATTTCAGGTAACCCCAAGATGCTTGATTCACTACAGCTGCTTTTGAATAACTTTCCAGTCGTTTTTGCTTTACATTCCGACTTTTGAACGTCTGTTTATTGGACATATATATTAGTGTGTAATAAAAAAGAGCAACTTATGTAAAGCATCCTATCTGTTTTAAGGTTATAGTGTGTGTGTATATGTGTGTGTAGTGTAGGTCCTCTTGATGTCCACTAGGTGTCAGCACAGCTTCAATAATGTCACACCAGGTTCACAACATGTTTTCATGTGTCACAAATCAAATTGTATTTGTCACATGCGCCGAATACTACATGTGTAGACCTTGCAGTGAAATGCTGAAATTAAGCCCTTAACCAACAATTTAGTTGTAAGAAAAATAAGAAATAAAAGTAACAAATAATTAAAGATCAGCAGTAAAATAAAAACAGCGAGCCTATATACATGGGGTACCGGTACAGAGTCAATGTGTCGGGGCACCTGTTAGTCGAGGTAATTGAGGTGTTCCTTTCAAGTCCAGTGGTGTAAATTACTTAACAAAAATGTATTTAAACTACTCCACTACATTCCGTTTATATCTGTTTTTTTTTTGTATCTGTACTTTTACTCTTTCTGTTTCTTTAGAACATTATATTTTACTTCACCACATTTCTAAAGAAAATAATATTTTTTTTACTCCATACAGTTTCCCTGGCACCCAAAAGTACTTTTTGCATTTTGAATGCTAAGCCGGACAGGAAAATGGTCCAATTCACACACTTATCAAGAGAACATCCCTACTGCCTCTGATCTAGCAGACTCACTAAACACATGCTTCGTTTGTAAATTATGAGTGTTCCCATGGCTATTTCTTAAATAAAAATACAAGAGAATTGTGCTGTCTGGTTGGCTTAATATATGGAAGGTCAAATCATTTATACTTTTACCACTGATACTTAAGTATCTTTTAGCAATGACATTTACTTAGTATTTTACTGGGTGACTTTTACTTGAGACATTTTCTATTAACATATCTTTACTTTTACTCAAGTATGACAATTGGGTACTTTTTCAACCACTGTTCAAGACGTTTAGCACCCAATATCCAACATTCACTTGGTGGCTTGAAGTAGGAGTGCTGAACTAGGATCTGTTTAGCATTTGTGAGTAGAATGAATAACATTACTTTGACGGGGGGAGGGGGGTAGTGATTCCAGTTCAGCACTCTTAGCCTGAGACATTTCATAAATGCGTACAGAGGAGCACTTTTTTACAATCAGCTTTGCCTAGATCATTCTGACTCAGTTGTCTCTGGAATGAGATTATATGGACAGGGGTGGGTTTGATCATAGATCAGCACTCCTACTCAACACCAGTTGCTGTACCCTAACATTTTATAATCCAATTTCCCTTGCTGTCTATGTCCTTCCGGAACCCCACCTCAACATTGTTCTGTCAAGGCAACAAAAGCAAGTTGGCATGCTCTTGAAAGGAATTTAACTCACAACCTCTCCTTTGGGAATTCACCACCATAACTACTACTACAACTATTTTTAAACTATCTTAACATGTGGCTTTCTTCAGGGGGACCAAGACTAGGAACACCTTTGAATGGTCTACAAAGAATGGCCCCAGGTAAAAGTTGGCTTTTGCAGAGTATGGTTGTATTGTTACTCCACAGCATAGTATGTTATCACAACTCTATTGAAATTACATTTGAAACAAGGTGTCACTTCATTCTTGCTATTTGATGGGAACTAGCCCCTTTTCCCCTACATACCTCTTGTTTGCTCTTTCAGGCCCACAAAGGCAACACGAAAGAAGTTGCTACATTAACTGTTTCTCTGGGATTTGAACTCTCAAACTCTGGCTTGGGGAGCATCCACCATGGTTCGGGAAGCAGACGTCATAACCACTACTCTAGCAGACAGACATAGACTAAATATTAAGGGGTACATGAAAATGCACACATCAAAGACAACATTTCAGAGGTTGGAGAATGGCGTGGGGGCTTGTACTTCTTGGGTCCACCAACCGTTCCTCAATCTTCTTCTGATGATTACAAACATAGATTACGAATCTTCAAAACCTACACTATAGGATGGATGTGTTTAGGAACGGGGGACGAAATTCAAAAGGGACGTAGTTTCCAATTACCAGCAAATAGAACCCTAGAAATGTTATTTCAAAATCTTAATATTGGAACTTTGTCACTTCATTTGCCTACTACTGTCTATAAGCTATCATGACATGTGGGTTTTTTCTTGGGGACAAGGTATCGGAACGCTTTTGAATGGTCTACAAAGCATGCCCCCAGGTCAAAGTTGGCTTTTTGCAGACATTGTTACTCCACGACATAGTATGTTATCACAACTCTATTAAAAGGACATTCTATACAAGGTGTCACTTCAGTCCTTCTATTTGATGGGAAATAGCCCCTACCCCCCTACACACCTCAAGTTAGCTCTTTCATGCCAACAAAAGGCAACATCAGAAATGTCTCTCTAAAAATTGCTCTCCTCAGATTTGAACTCTCAATCTCTGGTTTGGGGAGCAAACACCATAACCACTACTCTACCAGACAGACAGAGAATAATTGTTAAGGGCTACTTCAAAATGCACACATCAAAGACAACATTTCAGAGGTTGGAGAATGGCGTGGGGGCTTGTACTTCTTGGGTCCACCAACCGTTCCTCAATCTTCTTCTGATGATTACAAACATAGATTACGAATCTTCAAAACCTACACTATAGGATGGATGTGTTTAGGAACGGGGGACGAAATTCAAAAGGGACGTATTTCCAATTACCAGCAAATAGACCCTAGAAATGTTATTCCAAAATCTTAATATTGGAACTTTGTCCCTTCATTTGCCTACTACTGTCTATAAGCTATCATGACATGTGGGTTTTTTCTTGGGGACAAGGTATCGGAACGCTTTTGAATGGTCTACAAAGCATGCCCCCAGGTCAAAGTTGGCTTTTTGCAGACATTGTTACTCCACGACATAGTATGTTATCACAACTCTATTAAAAGGACATTCTATACAAGGTGTCACTTCAGTCCTTCTATTTGATGGGAAATAGCCCCTACCCCCCTACACACCTCAAGTTAGCTCTTTCATGCCAACAAAAGGCAACATCAGAAATGTCTCTCTAAAAATTGCTCTCCTCAGATTTGAACTCTCAATCTCTGGTTTGGGGAGCAAACACCATAACCACTACTCTACCAGACAGACAGAGAATAATTGTTAAGGGCTACTTCAAAATGCACACATCAAAGACAACATTTCAGAGGTTGGAGAATGGCGTGGGGGCTTGTACTTCTTGGGTCCACCAACCGTTCCTCAATCTTCTTCTGATGATTACAAACATAGATTATGAATCTTCAAAACCTACACTATAGGATGGATGTGTTTAGGAACGGGGGACGAAATTCAAAAGGGACGTGTTTCCAATTACCAGCAAATAAACCCTAGAAATGTTATTTAAAAATCTTAATATTGGAACTTTGTCACTTCATTTGCCTACTACTGTCTATAAGCTATCATGACATGTGGGTTTTTTCTTGGGGACAAGGTATCGGAACGCTTTTGAATGGTCTACAAAGCATGCCCCCAGGTCAAAGTTGGCTTTTTGCAGACATTGTTACTCCACGACATAGTATGTTATCACAACTCTATTAAAAGGACATTCTATACAAGGTGTCACTTCAGTCCTTCTATTTGATGGGAAATAGCCCCTACCCCCCTACACACCTCAAGTTAGCTCTTTCATGCCAACAAAAGGCAACATCAGAAATGTCTCTCTAAAAATTGCTCTCCTCAGATTTGAACTCTCAATCTCTGGTATGGGGAGCAAACACCATAACCACTACTCTACCAGACAGACAGAGAATAATTGTTAAGGTCTACTTCAAAATGCACACATCAAAGACAACATTTCAGAGGTTGGAGAATGGCGTGGGGGCTTGTACTTCTTGGGTCCACCAACCGTTCCTCAATCTTCTTCTGATGACTCCAAACATAGATTATGAATCTTCAAAACCTACACTATAGGATGGATGTGTTTAGGAACGGGGGACGAAATTCAAAAGGGACGTGTTTCCAATTACCAGCAAATAAACCCTAGAAATGTTATTTAAAAATCTTAATATTGGAACTTTGTCACTTCATTTGCCTACTACTGTCTATAAGCTATCATGACATGTGGGTTTTTTCTTGGGGACAAGGTATCGGAACGCTTTTGAATGGTCTACAAAGCATGCCCCCAGGTCAAAGTTGGCTTTTTGCAGACATTGTACTCCACGACATAGTATGTTATCACAACTCTATTAAAAGGACATTCTATACAAGGTGTCACTTCAGTCCTTCTATTTGATGGGAAATAGCCCCTACCCCCCTACACACCTCAAGTTAGCTCTTTCATGCCAACAAAAGGCAACATCAGAAATGTCTCTCTAAAAATTGCTCTCCTCAGATTTGAACTCTCAATCTCTGGTTTGGGGAGCAAACACCATAACCACTACTCTACCAGACAGACAGAGAATAATTGTTAAGGGCTACTTCAAAATGCACACATCAAAGACAACATTTCAGAGGTTGGAGAATGGCGTGGGGGCTTGTACTTCTTGGGTCCACCAACCGTTCCTCAATCTTCTTCTGATGATTACAAACATAGATTATGAATCTTCAAAACCTACACTATAGGATGGATGTGTTTAGGAACGGGGGACGAAATTCAAAAGGGACGTGTTTCCAATTACCAGCAAATAAACCCTAGAAATGTTATTTAAAAATCTTAATATTGGAACTTTGTCACTTCATTTGCCTACTACTGTCTATAAGCTATCATGACATGTGGGTTTTTTCTTGGGGACAAGGTATCGGAACGCTTTTGAATGGTCTACAAAGCATGCCCCCAGGTCAAAGTTGGCTTTTTGCAGACATTGTTACTCCACGACATAGTATGTTATCACAACTCTATTAAAAGGACATTCTATACAAGGTGTCACTTCAGTCCTTCTATTTGATGGGAAATAGCCCCTACCCCCCTACACACCTCAAGTTAGCTCTTTCATGCCAACAAAAGGCAACATCAGAAATGTCTCTCTAAAAATTGCTCTCCTCAGATTTGAACTCTCAATCTCTGGTATGGGGAGCAAACACCATAACCACTACTCTACCAGACAGACAGAGAATAATTGTTAAGGTCTACTTCAAAATGCACACATCAAAGACAACATTTCAGAGGTTGGAGAATGGCGTGGGGGCTTGTACTTCTTGGGTCCACCAACCGTTCCTCAATCTTCTTCTGATGACTCCAAACATAGATTATGAATCTTCAAAACCTACACTATAGGATGGATGTGTTTAGGAACGGGGGACGAAATTCAAAAGGGACGTGTTTCCAATTACCAGCAAATAAACCCTAGAAATGTTATTTAAAAATCTTAATATTGGAACTTTGTCACTTCATTTGCCTACTACTGTCTATAAGCTATCATGACATGTGGGTTTTTTCTTGGGGACAAGGTATCGGAACGCTTTTGAATGGTCTACAAAGCATGCCCCCAGGTCAAAGTTGGCTTTTTGCAGACATTGTAACTCCACGACATAGTATGTTATCACAACTCTATTAAAAGGACATTCTATACAAGGTGTCACTTCAGTCCTTCTATTTGATGGGAAATAGCCCCTACCCCCCTACACACCTCAAGTTAGCTCTTTCATGCCAACAAAAGGCAACATCAGAAATGTCTCTCTAAAAATTGCTCTCCTCAGATTTGAACTCTCAATCTCTGGTTTGGGGAGCAAACACCATAACCACTACTCTACCAGACAGACAGAGAATAATTGTTAAGGGCTACTTCAAAATGCACACATCAAAGACAACATTTCAGAGGTTGGAGAATGGCGTGGGGGCTTGTACTTCTTGGGTCCACCAACCGTTCCTCAATCTTCTTCTGATGATTACAAACATAGATTATGAATCTTCAAAACCTACACTATAGGATGGATGTGTTTAGGAACGGGGGACGAAATTCAAAAGGGACGTGTTTCCAATTACCAGCAAATAAACCCTAGAAATGTTATTTAAAAATCTTAATATTGGAACTTTGTCACTTCATTTGCCTACTACTGTCTATAAGCTATCATGACATGTGGGTTTTTTCTTGGGGACAAGGTATCGGAACGCTTTTGAATGGTCTACAAAGCATGCCCCCAGGTCAAAGTTGGCTTTTTGCAGACATTGTTACTCCACGACATAGTATGTTATCACAACTCTATTAAAAGGACATTCTATACAAGGTGTCACTTCAGTCCTTCTATTTGATGGGAAATAGCCCCTACCCCCCTACACACCTCAAGTTAGCTCTTTCATGCCAACAAAAGGCAACATCAGAAATGTCTCTCTAAAAATTGCTCTCCTCAGATTTGAACTCTCAATCTCTGGTATGGGGAGCAAACACCATAACCACTACTCTACCAGACAGACAGAGAATAATTGTTAAGGTCTACTTCAAAATGCACACATCAAAGACAACATTTCAGAGGTTGGAGAATGGCGTGGGGGCTTGTACTTCTTGGGTCCACCAACCGTTCCTCAATCTTCTTCTGATGACTCCAAACATAGATTATGAATCTTCAAAACCTACACTATAGGATGGATGTGTTTAGGAACGGGGGACGAAATTCAAAAGGGACGTGTTTCCAATTACCAGCAAATAAACCCTAGAAATGTTATTTAAAAATCTTAATATTGGAACTTTGTCACTTCATTTGCCTACTACTGTCTATAAGCTATCATGACATGTGGGTTTTTTCTTGGGGACAAGGTATCGGAACGCTTTTGAATGGTCTACAAAGCATGCCCCCAGGTCAAAGTTGGCTTTTTGCAGACATTGTAACTCCACGACATAGTATGTTATCACAACTCTATTAAAAGGACATTCTATACAAGGTGTCACTTCAGTCCTTCTATTTGATGGGAAATAGCCCCTACCCCCCTACACACCTCAAGTTAGCTCTTTCATGCCAACAAAAGGCAACATCAGAAATGTCTCTCTAAAAATTGCTCTCCTCAGATTTGAACTCTCAATCTCTGGTTTGGGGAGCAAACACCATAACCACTACTCTACCAGACAGACAGAGAATAATTGTTAAGGGCTACTTCAAAATGCACACATCAAAGACAACATTTCAGAGGTTGGAGAATGGCGTGGGGGCTTGTACTTCTTGGGTCCACCAACCGTTCCTCAATCTTCTTCTGATGATTACAAACATAGATTATGAATCTTCAAAACCTACACTATAGGATGGATGTGTTTAGGAACGGGGGACGAAATTCAAAAGGGACGTGTTTCCAATTACCAGCAAATAAACCCTAGAAATGTTATTTAAAAATCTTAATATTGGAACTTTGTCACTTCATTTGCCTACTACTGTCTATAAGCTATCATGACATGTGGGTTTTTTCTTGGGGACAAGGTATCGGAACGCTTTTGAATGGTCTACAAAGCATGCCCCCAGGTCAAAGTTGGCTTTTTGCAGACATTGTTACTCCACGACATAGTATGTTATCACAACTCTATTAAAAGGACATTCTATACAAGGTGTCACTTCAGTCCTTCTATTTGATGGGAAATAGCCCCTACCCCCCTACACACCTCAAGTTAGCTCTTTCATGCCAACAAAAGGCAACATCAGAAATGTCTCTCTAAAAATTGCTCTCCTCAGATTTGAACTCTCAATCTCTGGTATGGGGAGCAAACACCATAACCACTACTCTACCAGACAGACAGAGAATAATTGTTAAGGTCTACTTCAAAATGCACACATCAAAGACAACATTTCAGAGGTTGGAGAATGGCGTGGGGGCTTGTACTTCTTGGGTCCACCAACCGTTCCTCAATCTTCTTCTGATGACTCCAAACATAGATTATGAATCTTCAAAACCTACACTATAGGATGGATGTGTTTAGGAACGGGGGACGAAATTCAAAAGGGACGTGTTTCCAATTACCAGCAAATAACCCTAGAAATGTTATTTAAAAATCTTAATATTGGAACTTTGTCACTTCATTTGCCTACTACTGTCTATAAGCTATCATGACATGTGGGTTTTTTCTTGGGGACAAGGTATCGGAACGCTTTTGAATGGTCTACAAAGCATGCCCCCAGGTCAAAGTTGGCTTTTTGCAGACAAGGTTTGTATCAAATGCAAATGAAGGTTTATTGTTACTCCATGACATAATCTGATACCACAACACTATTGAAATGACATTCTTTACAATGTGACTTGAGTCTTTCACTATTTTTTAGCCCTTCCTCTGACACCGCCTAGTATATACAGTAGGTCCTGGATGGCAGGAAGCTTCTACCCAGTGATGTACTCGGACATAAGCAATCAAATTTTATTCATAAATCCCTTACAACATCAGCCTATGTCACAAAGTGATATACAGAAACCCAGCCTAAAACCCCAAAACAGCAAGCAATGCAGATGCACGGTGGCTAGGTAAAACTCCCTAGAAAGGCAGGAACCTAGGAAGTAACCTTGAGAGGAACCAGACTCTGAGGGGTGGCCAGTCCTCTTCTGGCTGTGCCGGGTGGAGATTATAACAGAACATGGCCAGTCCTCTTCTGGCTGTGCCGGGTGGAGATTATAACAGAACATGGCCAAACGTTAATAGATTACCAGCAGGCTCAAATGATAATATTCACAGTGGTTCTAGAGGGTGAAACAGGTCAGCGCCTCAAGAGTAAATGTCAGGTCCGGGATAAGGTAGCACGTCCGGTGAACACGTCAGGGTTCCATAGCCGCAGGCAGAACAGTTTAAACTGGAGCAGCAGCACGACCAGGTGGACTGGGGACAGTGTGATCAGGCCAGGTAGTCCTGAGGCATGGTCCCAGGGCTCAGGTCCTCCGGGATAGAAGGGAGAGGGAGAGAGTGAATTAGAGGGAGCATACTTAAATTCACACAGGACACCAGATAAGACAGGATAAATACTCCAGGTATAACTGACTGACCCTAACCCCCCTACACAAACTATTGCAACGTAAATACTGGGGCCTGAGACAGAAGTGATCGGGAGACACTGTGGCCCCGTCCGACGATACACCCTCAGTAGCGCCTTACGGTCCGATGCCGGGTAGTTTCCATACCAGGCGGTGATGCAACCGGTCAGGATGCTCTTGATGGTGCAGGGGTATATTTGAGGATCTGGGGACCCATGTTTTCAGTTTCCTGAGGGGGGAAAGGTGTTTTCATGCCCTCTTCACAACTGTGTTGGTTTGTTTTGACTATGATAGTTCGTTGGGGATGTGGACACCAAGGAACCTGAAATTCTCAACTTCAGGCCTGTCCATGTTAATGGGGTCATATTCTGCCCTCCTTTTCCTATAGTCCACTATCAGCTCCTTTTGTCTTGCTCACGTTGAGGGAGAGGTTGTTGTCCTTGCACCACACTGCCAGGTCTCTTACCTCCTCCCTATAGGCTGTCTCATCGTTTTCGGTGATCATGCCTAACACTGTTGTCATCTGCAAACGTAATGGTGTTGGAGTTGTGCTTTGCCATGCAGTCATGGGTGAACAGGGAGTACAGGAGGGGACTAAGCACTCACCCCTGAGTGGCCCTAGTGTTGACGATCAGCGTGCCAGATGTGTTGTTGCCTACCCTTACCAACTGGGGGCTGCCCGTCAGGAAGTCCAGGATCCAGTTGCAGAGAGAGGTGTTGAGTACCAGGGTCCTTTGCTTAGTGATCAGCATTGTTGGCACTATGGTGTTGAATGTTGAGCTGTAGTCAATCAACAGCATTCTCAGAGGTTATCCTTTTGTCCAGATGTGAAAGGGTAGTGTGGAGTACAATAGAGATTGCATCATCTGTGGATCTGTTGGGGTAGTATGGCAATTGGAGTGGGTCTAGGGTTTCCGGCATGATTGCTTTATGTTAGCCATTACTAGCCTTTCAAAGGACTTCATGGCTACCAATGTGAGTGCTACGATGCGGTAGTTATTTAGGCAAGTTACCTTTGCTTTCTTCGGCACAGGGACTATGGTGGTCTGTTTGAAACATGCAGGTATTACAGACTCGGTCAGGGAGAGGTGGAAAATGTCAGTGAAGACACTTGCCTGGTAATCAGTCTGGCCCCGCCTCTTTGGGAATGTTTACTTGTTTTAAGGTCTTGCGCACATCGCCTACGGAGAGCGTGATCAGACATTCTTCCGGAGCAGCTGGTGCTCACATGCATGCTTCAGTGTTGCTTTGCTCGAAGCGAGCATAAAAGGCTTTTAGCTCATCTGGTAGGCTCTCATCACTGAGCAGCTTGTGGCTGGATTTCCCTTTGTAGTCATGAATATTTTTCAAGCCCTTCCACATCCAACAAGCATCACAGCCGGTGTAGTAGGATTCAATCTTAGTCCTGTATTTACGCTTCAGGAGGTGTCTCTGACTTTTCTTGAATGGGCCAGCCAAAACCCTGACTTGAACCCAATCTAACATCTCTGGAGAGACCTGAAAATAGCTGTGCAGCAACGTTCTCCATCGAAATTGACAGAGCTTGAGGATCTACAGAGAAGAATGGGAGAAATTCCCCAAATACAGGTGTGGCAAGCTTGTAGCATCAGACACAAGGCTGTAATCACTGCCAAAGCTGTTTCAACAAAGTATTGAGTAAAGGGTCTGAATACCTATGTAAATTTAATCACATTTTGATTTAATAAATTTGAAATAATTTCTTAATGTCACACCCTGATCTGTTTCACCTTTCTTGTGATTGTCTCCACCCCCTCCAGGTGTCACTTATTATCCCTAGTGTATATATATATTGTCTTGTATGCATTTCAAGGCAACCAGCATTTTCCCTTACTCCTGCTTCTATTCTCTTTTGCTAGTCCTCACGTTTTCTGGACTCCGTACCCGCCTGCCTGCCCTTACCTCAAGCCTGCCTGCCACTCTGTACCTCCTGGACTCTGAACTGGTTGACATTTTGCCTTTCCACGACCATTCTCTTGCCTAGCGCTTTTGGATTGTTTAATAAATATCAAGACTCAAACCATCTCTCTCCCATGTCTGCATCTAGGTCTCGCCTTGCTCTTATACTAAACCTGCTTTTGCTTTTACATTGTTTGCTATTGTGTGTATATTGGTGAGAAAACCAATGTCATCAATTGTAGAAGGCTGTAACGTAAATAAATGTCAAACAAGTCAAGGGGTCTGAATACTTCCCGAAGCACAGTAAAAATATATAAGTCACCTTGTACCAAATATTTTTTTTACCATATAGTTAAATTCAGAAATGGTAGGTTGAGACTAATACAGTCAGGATAGTATAACTTATCCCATCATCCAACACAGTCTCACATTCAATTTGTGCATATATGTACAAAATGTATTTCAGCAGATTTCGTGCGTTTTTGTGCGTTTTCGTCTGGCTTAATTCGTGAGAAAAGACACGAATTGATGTGCTTCTTAATTCGTGCGAAAAGACACAAATTTAACCAGTAGGCTACACAAGCCTTTACAACAACCATATAGACGCGATAATTAGTATTTCATTTTTGTTTTTCTTAATGGCTGATTCAACGTCATGAATATACAGAAATGTTGTCTTTGTTTAACCATGTTTTAAAATGTGTCGTTGTATGCCTATATGTACTGTTTTAGACTTGCTGAACAGAATTTGAGAAAAGAGGCACATTTACGTGCGACTTAATTCGTGGGAAATATTGTTTTATTAATGCCAATGCTGTTTTCTGTGCTTGAATTCGCTTAATACTTTGGATATCGGTGCACTTGTAATCAGAACGCCTTTTCGTCATGTAGGCAACCATACACGATTTTCTTCATAACCCATTTAATATTTCGTGGAGCCTAAATTACACCATTTTCTTCATAATGCATGTATTACATGTTAATGTAAAATAATGAATTATGTTGACTTACACTTATGGCCTTTCCATACCTTAAGGGAACATTTTAGCACTCGCCATATGGTTAGTGAGAAACGCCACATTGCAAATGTACGGTCCCTTACTAGACGACCTGCAAGGTTTCTAAAATTCGCGGACGGCGTCGGGCCGTGCGCGGGGGAGAGATCTTTCAGGAAGTCATCAAACGAAATCTCTCGGACGTTCGGTTTCCGTTTTATAAAAACAACAAATTTTGGTCATTTTTCCGCAGTCTCGGAAATTCCCACCAGAGGGAAAATAAATAATATTGCAAATGCACAAGCACATTGCAAATGCATGTGGCCTTTTCTCCGAAACTGAAAATATTTCGAAGACGTAATGGACAGTTGGGCCCGAACAAGATGGCGTCGAGGCCTCAACACTTTTTGAGTTATGGCCATTTTTCTGGGATTAAAGGTCAAAAACGCAGTAGGGTGCTAATTTGACCGCTTCACGTCAAAGTACATAAGCATACGGTGTCAGGAAAAAAAGAACCAGACATTTATCTATCGTAATTTAAGAGAAATCGTACATCGACAAATTGGTAATGTTCACAAAAAGGAGTAAAAAAAAAAAAGTTACAGATCCAGTTGCAGTGTGTTCAGACGAACATTTTTTAAGTGGGTCTCGAAGCTCTGCCAGAATTCTGTGATTTTATGTGATTTTATGAAATAACACACACTCATTTAACCCTCTGTAAATAAGTCAGTTCTTAACATAAAGACTTAAAACTCAATATTATATAAGAGCCTACCCCAAGGAGGATATGTGTTCACTTTCAGCTTCCTATGTCAACCGGAAGTACCTTCAAATGGTGCCATAGGGTCAGTTTCGAAGGGTTAAAATGGTCAGATCTGCCTCCCGGGTGGCGCAGTGGTCTAGGGCACTGCATTGCAGTACTAGCTGCGCCACCAGAGTCTCTGGGTTCGCGCCCGGGCTCTGCCGCAGCCGGACGTGACCGGGAGGTCCGTGGGGCGACGCACAATTGGCCTAGTGTCGTCCGGGTTAGGGAGGGTTTGGCCGGTAGGGATACCCTTGTCTCATCGCGCTCCGGCGACTCCTGTGGTGGGCCGGGTGCAGTGCGCGCTAGCCAAGGGGGCCAGGTGCACAGTGTTTCCTCCGACACATTGGTGAGGCTGGCTTCTGGTTTGGAGGCGCGCTGTGTTAAGAAGCAGTGCGGCTTGGTTGGGTTGTGCTTCGGAGGACGCGTGGCTTTCAACCTTCGTCTCTCCTGAGCCCATACGGGAGTTGTAGCGATGAGACAAGATAGTAATTACTAGCGATTGGATACCATGAAGAAAAGGGGATAAAAGGATGGAGTGAAAAAGTATGGTGCTTAAAGACACATGCCGTGCCGAGTTCAACGAGATGCCCCGCTTGACCGTAGCTCGCTCGGTCTGAGTGCAGCGACAGGGACAAGAAGAAGGACCCAAATGACCCTTTGACCTCAATTTCATATTGTTTTGCTTTGGGGAGACAGAGAGAGAACCGTTAAGGTTAGAAGCACAATTTGACCTCAGGAACGTTCCTAAGGTCCTCCCGATCTGTGCAAGCCCAACATTGACCGTGTGGCATTAACCCTTAACAGTTAAAAGAAGGTGTTTACATCAAACAGTTTACAATGACATGTCTCCCCATAGGAATACATTGCCTGCTCCCCTAAATTCAACCTGAAACCTATGTGGGTTAATAATGCCTTATGAACCTGTCTTCGATGACAATCCATCAGGCCACTATGAGGTCTACCTGTGTCGATTCTAAGCTTCCTGGAGCAACCGGAAGTGGTTAAATCACCCTAAAAGTGTTTGCCATACCCAACCTGCAGTTTGTGATATATAGTGCATTCAACCCTGTGTAAATCAGTCAGTTCTTAACGTATAGACTTAAAACTCAGGATTCTGTAAAAGCATACCCCGATCAGGATATGTATTTACTTATAGCTTCCTGTGCCAACCGGAAGTGCCTTAAAATGGGGTCATAGGTGCTGTTCCGAAGGTTTAAAAAAGTCAGATTTTTCCAAAACTTTAAATATGTGAATCGGTCAACCCTCATGAATTGTAAATCAGTAATTTCTCTAAACAGATGTCAAAGAAAAGCTCTCTCTCACACACACACACACACATGATGGAGTGAAAAAGTATGGTGCTTAAAGACACACAGAGCCTTAAATGCTTTTAGGGGGGATCCAGACTTCCATACCCGCTCTGGGAGCGCTATACTACCGCCCCAAATCAATGGGTGCTGGCCTGAGTGATTTATGGAGGTTTTCAAAAAATATTCTATGTTTTTTCTTCTGGAAAATATTTTATGTTTTTTCTTCTCGAGTCAATGGCCTGAGTGATTTATGGAGGTTTTCAAAAAATATTCTAAGTCCCAAACTTTTCGTGCACCTGGTATTTTTTTTGGGTTACCAGGCGTCATTTTTCAAAACGGTTGAAATTGCTTTTAGGGGGCATCCAGAGTGTCACATGACCGGATAAGGTAACTATTCTTGTTCTTCTTGTAACTTTCCGATAGGCTAGAAGCTTTCCGGTGTTTTGCTGCTCGACACAGGTCGACGCAGGTATTGCACTTGATTTATCGTTATCGTAACCGTAGGTGCAGCCAAGTGGAAATATGAAAGCTTTCTAGCTATTTCGCACTGACGGTAATTTGAACACAAGAACGTTTCTAGTGAAAAGGTGCTTACACTCAGAGCCATGTATTTACACTCAGCCACCCTAGCCTTATTACGGGTTAACGTTTTGGTAATTTTGGTTGGCCAACAAAATGTAAGACTACAATGACTGCATACGTTTCCCCAAATGTTATACAGCAAGGCTGCCATTGTATTTTCAGTTACATTTTGGTCAATAAAAATGGTTTACACGTTTATTTTTTAAGAAATACATGGAACTACAACAGAATAAAACACCATTAACCATCATGCATTGCTTACATTCATTCTATACTGAAAAGTCTGTTCAGAAAAATCGAAAACAGTACATATAGGCATAAAACCACAATGTTTTAATAGGGATTAGAAAAAGACAATATATATATATATATAACCTCTTATGGTTATATGGTTAAAAAAAATAAAAAAATCTATATATTCATAACGTAAAATAAATAAATACAGGCGATCGTGTCTATGGTTGTTGCAACGGCTTGTGTGTCGCCTACTGGTTAAATTCGTGTCTTTTCGCACGAATTAAGTAGCACAGAAATTTGTGTATTTTCAAACGAATTGAACCACCCCAAAAATGCACAAAAACGCACGAAATCTGCTGAAATACATTATGTACATATATGCGCGAATTGAATGTGAGGCTGGGCTGCATCATCATCAAGACATTTAGTACAGTCTTCCAATACATTAATCATGAGTCAATTACTTTATACCATTATGGTAATTAAGGCTTTTTAATGCCACTGATGGTAAACAACAACTTTGTGTCCAAATTCCTTTTCATCAATATAATGGTTAACGTTCTCTGTAGAAGTTGCAGAAAGGAAAATACCTACTGTAGCTATGTAGGCTTCCTGCTGGCTACCAATTGTCACAACAACAAAAAAACATAGCTTGTTTTTTTAAATCGAAATTAAACTAGCATGTGCAAAATTATCAGGTGTGAAGGTAAGACCCAGATGCAGACCATGTCGAAGAAACAATAGTTTAATACTCAAACAGGGGCAAGCAATAGTAACTTAAGTTAACTCTACCTACATGAACATACTACCTCAACTAACCGGTGCCCCCGCACATTGACTCTGTACCGGCACCCCCCTGTATATATTGTTATTTTTTAATGCTGCTCTTTAATTACTTGTTACTTTTATCTATTATTCTTATGTATTTTTTTTTACTGCACAGTTGGTTAGGGGCCGTAAGTAAGCATTTCACTGTAAGGTCTATCTATACCTGTTGTATTCAGCGCATGTGACTAATAGAATTTGATTTGACAGTACAAGGCAGGCAGCGGTCAGTAACCAGAGGTGTGGCAACGGTACCGGACGGCAGGCAGGCTCAGGTTTTGGGTCAGGTTTTGGGTAGGCAGAGGTCAGAAACAGGAGACAAAGAACTGTGACATATGAGTTTAACTCTGGAAACATTAATGGTGGGATATATACGAAGAGTACGGAGCAACAGAAGATGAACAGCAGAGGACCTAATAATCTTGGAGATGGGAAATGGGCCAATAACCTGGGGGGAGAGTTTGGGAGATCCACCCGGAGTGGCAGATCCCGGTTGGACAACCATACCTTCTGCCCTAGCCGATACTGGGGAGCTGGGGTCCGATAGCGATCCTCTTGTCTTCGATACCTTGAGGGGGTATTGAGGGCCAATCGGGCTCTCCTCCAGGTAAAACTACAGCTGCGGACAAACCTCTCGGCAGAAGGTATGCCAACTTCTTCATCCTGCTCGGGGAAGAGCGGAGGCTGATACCCCAGGACACACTTGAACGGAGATAGGCCCGTGGCAGAGCAGGGTAGGGTGTTGAGGGCGTACTCGACCCACAACAGCTGCTGGCTCCAGGTGGTGGGGTTGGCCGAGACCAGGCAGTGCAGAGTAGTCTCTAGATCCTGGTTTGCTCGCTCCGACTTGCCATTGGACTGGGGGTGGAACACAGAGGACAGGCTGGCCAACGACACAATGAGGGCACAGAATGCCTTCCAGACCCGGGATGAGAACTGAGGCCTCCGGTCAAAGACCAGGTCCACCGGCAGTCCATGGATCCGGAAGACGTGCTACACCATGGGCTGGCCCGTCTCCTTGGCCAATGGGAGTTTGGGGAGAGGAATGAAGTGTGCGGTGACAAAATCCAGGGATATGTTGGACCAGGGGTTGTGGGGGTGACAGGCTAGCCTGGAGGAATTGGCCCACTCAAGAACGCGGAGCGGAAAGCGTTAGACACGAACATCTGGTTCTTGACCCCCCCCAGGTTTTGGCTAGGACCTGTTCCCCTATACCCCAGCTGAGTGGCGTCGCCAGGCAAGAGGTAGGAAGGGTTGTCTTGGGCTCCGGGGTGGTAGCAGTGGGGTTATAGCGGTGAGAAAAAACATTCGGCTTGACGTTCTTAGGCCGGTAGAAGGGGGAAAAGTTGAACTGGGTAAACAGCCCCCATTTCGCTTGCCTGGAGTTGAGGCGATTGGCGGAGTGGAGATACTATAGATTTTTGTGGTCTGTACACACAATGAACAGATGCTCCGCCCCTTCAAGCCAGTGCCTCCATTGCCATAATTCCTCTGTGGCGTTGAGGCGGTGGGAGAATGCGGTGCAGGGATGCAACTTCCAATCCAGGGCAGAACGTTGCGACAGAACAGTCCCCACTCCGAAGCATTAGCATCCACCACAAACTGACAGGAAGGGTCCGGATCAACCAAGATCAGAGCTGTGGTGAAGCGCTATTTCAGGTCCCGGAATGCCCGGTCAGCGGCCGGCAAGGATGCTGTAATCCCAGATAAAGTGGCGATAAAAGTTGGATAAACACCAGGAGGTGTTGGTGGAGTGGCTCCAGAAGGCGCTGGAGATCCTGCCGGACATGGAGCATGGAGCATGCAACAGCAAAATGAATTCATCAAACAGTGTGCTTAAGCATCAGACAATCTCAGTGCATATTTAGTGGGTTTCTTCAAACACATAGGGTGTGTGTCTATATATGGAAAAATACATTTTAACATTTAGACCAATCGATTGGTGGAAAGAACAGGAAGACTAAGTCAACCCAGATTTTTTCCCGTTGGGGACATCCCTAAAATATACCATCTACTGAAGTTGTAAATCATTTACACCTCTGGACAATATATAGATTTGACACAGTATCAACCCAATAGTAGCCTTGGTGTGCAGGTTTTCAATTGTGGCAGGGTGGGCATATCCATTGTAAGGCAGGATTCTCCATGTGTCGATGGTAAATGCTGATGGATACCCCAGCACAGGAGGTGTGGTACCAACTGGAGCATGTGGAGCATTCCATCTGTGAAAGTACAAGTCAATTAGGCCATTGATTCCATCATATGATGTCACAGCTGAAAGGATAGCTCAGCAATCCACGATTTGGTTTGTTTAACTAACCACTGCCATTCAATTCTAGATGAAATCATTGACCGACAATCCATTCAAGAGATGATGGAGCCATTAATGTGGCGAAGAGGGGAAATTGACCGTTAGGTGAAGAAATTACAATTAGCATTTGTTGGCAGTGACTTGTTAAAAAAAATTGAAGTCTGCTTTAAATGTAATAAAACGTTTAAATGAGTGAAATTACTTATCCATCCCTTTAAGGTTATGAACATATATTTACTACAAAACTCAACACCCCCTTAGACCACAGTAAAAGAAAGACCACAGCAATTGCTGTGTACAATTATTCTCACCCAGTCTCCCCCCTCATCTGTTGCACAGAAACTGCAGTAGAGTTTCCTGTCAAGTTCTGAAAGAAAAAAGGAAACATGTCAGCTATATCACATATTGCCTTAGGATAATATACTATATACAGTTATTGCCAAATATATGGTCACCCTTACAATTTTCTGAAATAAATTAGTTATTTCTTCTAAAAGATACAAAAATGTTTACGTGGATTTGAGAAGTTTAGTTGGCCTTTGCCTCTTTCAGCAGTGGGGTCTTTGTTTACCAGCAACCAAATAATTTACAAGAAAATGACAACCTCCCTACAATCAAACATGGGGAGGTTATGTTAGGTTATAGACTAATGAGGAATTATAATGTATTCGGTCAGCTACTTTGACATCCATGTAGGCTGAAACTACAACAAAATGTTGCCAAGCTCAAACATGTCAGGTAAAACAATAGTGCTATCCAACATTATTAATAGTCTATTAAAGTGGTGCCAGGACAATGTAGCAACAGTAAATTAGATAATGCAGCAGTGACTTGGTCTTGGCTGCTGGCCTCAATCACCTTATTTCCCATCACACGGTACTGACACAAGGAGCAGTGTATGATGTAGACTAGGCTACAAGTCTTCAACTTTACATTGTCCGATTGTAAAAAAGTGATAGACAATCTCACCTTTGTCCAGGATCTCTTTGGCCACCTCCATTCTGGCACCACCGATGTTAACATGCATTGGGACAGTTGGGTCACGTAGTGCCTTCTCCCTCTGCATTAACTCTCTGGCCATCTAGGTAGTACATAAAGGACAGACAATGGGATAAATATGTCTACCTTCTATAGGGCCATTGGGAATTATAAGATCGTGTGAAAGCAGGCCTCCAACTGCCTTGTCATCCTAACAATAAATCATCTGATTCATTGTGTTAATCTTACACTTTGGAAAACCTTTGTTGCTGTAATCATGAAATCAAGGCAGCACACTGGTGATGATTTGATGATATTACACCAACATTTAATTTAGTGTTTGTCACATAGCAACCAAGTTCTCTATTGACCTGGGTCATATTCATTAGTGGACACCATAGCACATTGGTTAGCAACAGAAAAAAACTGTTTCTTCTTGAACACATGCACATGGTTCCCTTCCCATTTCAGACCATTTTCTTAGGCATGCACATGACAGGTGGGAAATTTATACTAACTTGTTATGCTAATCTAATCCTTTCAATGGAATGACTTTGGCTAAACCCTCAAAGATCTGTTAATGTGAACATTGGGTGCATTTGCTTTTGAACCACTTTTTGGTGGCCTACCATTAAGGGTTATGCACAGATTTCTAAGATAACAAATTTGCCTACTGATTTATCCTGGGAACTATTTAGCATATGAACTCACCAGCAGCACATAAACTCCACAATTGTAGCCGTCGCTCTGCTTGGTGTGTGGTATTGTTGTCGCCTGCCAGGGAACATTGCTGAAAACAGATTCTGTCCCAGTTCTGCGGGTTCGTTCGTCAAACCAGTATCTGTTTGGGGAGGAAAACATGAATTGTTTGTACATAGCCCATGACATTCTCTCACTGTTATACTTCCAAAAACATTCATACACCTGCATAACACATGAATGGCTGCTCATGAATGAAAATGGGATGCCTTAACTGAAATCAATAATGCTTTATAATTGTGTTCATACCATACAACATTCATAACATGAACACATAGGCTAATTAAGTCAATATGCAACCGGACCATAAATGTTAAAGTAGTCTCAACATGGACAGCTCAATTTAACTTGTATGGCGGATATTGGAGAAATGGTCAAACAATAGTTTTGCCTGACCATACAATAGATGTACTCAGTGGTGGAATAGTACTGGGGTGGAGAAATCAGAATTAGCTAAGTAACATAGATAATTAAGATGCCTTATCTGCAGAACATGCTTATATAATTGAACTGTTGAACTCGTCATTAGAATATCTTCTTTCCGACTTTGGTGTTGGCAGCTGCACTGCCTCCATCATATGGGCCTCAGTCACCTTTGGCCCAGAGAGGGGAGAAGTCAGGCTTGTCTTTCACATGTCCCCATTGCAATGCAGAATATCAGCAAGGAATATGGCAAAGGAGGTAAGAAGGAAACATTGCTTCCATATATGAACATTGCATCCTTCACTCATGCTGCCAAACATACCCTTGTAACACTCACCATCCTACCGATCCTCGACTTTGGCGATGTCATTTACAAAATAGCCTCCAACACTCTACTCAACAAATAGGATATAGTCAATCACCGTGCCATCTGTTTTATCACCAACGCCCCATATACTACCCACCACTGCGACCTGTATACCCTTGTTGGCTGGCCCTCGCATCATACTCGTCGCCAGACCCACTGGCTCCAGGTCATCTAAAAGTCTCTGCTAGGTAAAGCCCCGCCTTATCTCAGCTCACTGGTCACCATAGCAGCACCCACAGCAAGCACTCAAGCAGGTAAATCTCACTGGTCACTCCCAAAGCCACTTATTCCTTTGGCCGCGTTTCCTTCCAGTTCTCTGCTGCCAATGACTGGAACGTACTGCAAAAAAAAATCACTGATGCTGGAGACTCTTATCTCCCTCACTAACTTTAAGCACCAGCTGTCAGAGCAGCTCACAGATCACTGCACCTGTACATAGCCCATCCCCATACTGTATTTATTTATCTTGCTCCTTTGCACCCCAGTAT
Source organism: Salvelinus namaycush (assembly GCF_016432855.1). Classification (NCBI taxonomy): domain Eukaryota; kingdom Metazoa; phylum Chordata; class Actinopteri; order Salmoniformes; family Salmonidae; genus Salvelinus; species Salvelinus namaycush. The sequence continues at coordinate 76,262,251 of NC_052308.1, read as the reverse complement.
CTCTACTTGCACATCTACTATTCCAGTGTTAAATTGCTGTATTGTAATTACTTTGCCACCATGGCCTATTTATTGCCTTACCTCCCTTATCCTACCTCATTTGCACACTGTATATAGACTTTTTCTACAGTATGTTTTTTTATTCCATGTGTAACTGTTGTTTTATGTGTGGAACTGCTTTGATTTCTCTTGGCCAGGTCGCAGTTGCAAAACTTCTCAGCTAGCATACCTGGTTAAATAAAGGTAAAATAAATACAATTATTAAAATGATCTTTTTACCATCTTAATCTTTTATTTTTATTGGCCTTTCTGAGATATGGCATTTTCTTTCCAACTCTGCCTAGGCCAGCATCCCGGAGTCCCCTCTTCACTGTTGAGACTGGTGTTTTGCGGGTACTATTTAATGAAGCTGCAAGCTGAGGACTTGTGAGGCGTCTAGTGTCTAGTTTGAGAAACAATGTACTTGTCCTCTTGCTCATTTGTGCACCGGGGCCTCCCACTCCTCTTTCTATTCTGGTTAGAGACAGTTTGCGCTGTTCTGCGAAGGGAGTAGTACACAGCGTTGGACGAGATCTTCAGTTTGTCAATTTTTCGCATGGAATAGCCTTCATTTCTCAGAACAAGTATAGACTGAGGAGTTTCTGTAGAAAGTGCTTTGTTTCTGGCCATTTTCTACCTGTAATCGAACCCACAAAGGCTAATGCTCCTGATACTCAACTAGTCTAAAGGAGGACAGTTTTATAGCTTCTTTAATCAAATAGCCTTTTAAAATTATAAACTTGTATTAGGTAACACAAAGTGCCATTGGAACACAGGAGTGATGGTTGCTGATAAAGAGCCTCTGTATATATTTCATACCAAATCTGCTGTTTCCAAAAGTTATTTACAACATTAACAATGTATTTCTGATAAATGTTATTTTAAATTGACAATTATTTTCTTTAAAAAACAATGACATTTATGTGACCCCAAACTTTGGAACGGTAGTGTAGTTTAAGTATAACTCACACTTGTGTGATAAGTGTGTCTCTCCTCATTTGATAGTATTTAGAATTTCCACCACAGTATCCAATTGTCATATTTGAGTAAAAGTAAAGAACTTCATATAAAATGACTGAAGTAAAAGTGAAAGTCACCCAGTAAAATACCACTTGAGTAAAAGTCGAAAAGTGTTTGGTTTTAAATGTACTTAAGTATCAAAGGCAAATTTAATTGGTCAAATATACTTAAAAAACGGAAAAGTTCAAGGATAAATCATTTCGATTTCCTTATGTCAGCAAACCAGAAGGCAAGATTTTCTAGTTTGTTTGAATTTACAGAGCAAGAAGCACACGCCAACACTCAGACATAACTTACAAACACAGCATGTGTGTAGTGAGTCCGCCAGATCAGAGGCAGTAGGGATGTTTGAATGGGACAATTTATGTCCTGCTAAGCATTCAAAATGTAACGAGTAGTTTTGGTGTCAGGGAAAATGTATGGAGTAAAAACGACATATCTTTAGGAATGTAGTAAAGTAAAAAGGGTAAAAAAAATATCAATATCAATAGCAATGTAAAGTACAGATACCCCTAAAACTATTTTTACACCACTAGATTGACCATACCTGATGTGCTTCACCAGGTTCTCGCTCATATGGCTCTCTGTGTTAGGGGAACCAGTAGGGTCCAGGACAATGGCAGAGTGGGTCCTGCGATTGACATACTAAACAAACACAAGCGGTAATTCCAAGTCAGTATATCAAAATGGCCTCAAACATAACATATTCAAGAATAGTACTGTGTAATCTCTAACTAAAATGGTAAATCTTGTGGAGCTTACCAAGAGTATCCAGTGGTAGTTTCCCACGTTGCAAACTCCAATCAAGCAACTGTGCTGCTCCAGACTGGTCTACAGGAATAGGAGTGAAGATACATTTATACGATGTGGCAGGCAATATTTTGTCAGGAAGGTGGCAGTACTCCCTACATTGACCAGTCTAGCCTCTTATTTAGAAACATGACACAAAAGCAACTCTGCGGACATGCCTTTACCTTTGACAAGGTGTTCTTGCGCATCGCCACCTTATCCCCATGCAGGATTATCCCTGCCACAAAGTGATCCACAATAAAAACGTCCCCCTCCACTTGAAGGTCAACCCTCTTCAGTTGGAGGTAGAAGTCAATTACCTAAAGCAGAATGGCATATGGTTGGTCAAAGTTAACATGATGCCCAGGCAATACAGTCAGCTCAGGCAACAAATCTAATTGTACTTTATACCAACTGCACGCATGGAAATTTCATACAATTCAACCATTACATGTGGGGGACCTTAACATACCTCCCCACTAAGCCACTCATTGGGCTTCAACGTCAGGAAGTCATGGAGGTGCAGGATGGCAACGGATCCCTCCAACAAAATCCTTGCGGTTGCCCTGTCCACTCCATCCGACGACATTGCCCACAGTTGCTTCACCTATACAAACAGATTTTGGCCTTCAAAAATGGGGTCCAAACTGCCTGACTGTACAGATGCAATCAACATGCAGTAGGAAAACATGCAGAATATAACAAAAACAGTCCCATTCCACTTACTCTATTCTCCAATTTGTCATCCCTGCTGGGGTGTTTCTCAGACAGAGACTGTTGGAATTGGTCACCCTATTGAATAATGGTTACAGTTCAGTTTGGGACAGATCTGCATTTTGTGTTCACGGATATACATTAAACCCATGAGGATCACATGGCTTAGTAAAATGGTTACCATTTTAACATACCCAAATAAGAAATGTAACTAAATAGCAACACATAAGACCGACCTGTTGATGAACTGTCGATTGCTCTTCCTGGTGTTTGGTGCCCGTCTGGACATGCTCCTTGGTGGCACACTTATGGCCAGAGCGTTTTGCGGCCAGATGCCTTGTCCTCAGCTTAATTGGCATAGGACTGTCCACACTTCCGCCAATGGCCAGTACAGCTGCCAGTCGGTGGACACACCTCTGGGCACTGTCAGATGCAGAGCAGGAGCACGTCTCCGTTGGCAACAGAGTAACCACATGCTGCTTGTCGGAGAAGCCCTGGTAGAGGAACGATTTGGTGCTTGGCACCAGGAGGATTCGTCCTTTTGCCACAATCATCCTGGCTAAGGCCTCCGCTCCAGTTTCTGCCATGACAACCTCGTCCTGTGCCACACAGAACTGGATGCCTTCGGCAAAAGATACCATGTCTTCCTCTGACATGTGGTAGGGGAAACTGGTGGTGGGCATTCGCCTGGAAAATTGCTCATGGCACTCAGGGGTCAGGTGGAAATTCCCTAGATTACAGTAGGCCCGCAGCACCTCCCTCAAGGCATTGGTTTGGAGTTGGTAGAGTAGATAAACCAATTTATCTACTCTGACCTTCTTCCATCCAACCAATGCCTTGAGGACAGCATTGAAGCTCTCTGAGCAGTTGTTAGTAATTCCATCTGACTGGATGCCCAAGCTGTTGAGCACATATTGTGCGCTCTTGTCCATGGCATCAGAGAGCGACTGATCGAAATAAGCCTTGAAATCAGGGCTCCAGTGAAGGCACACACTCTCCAGTGTGCATTCGTATTCACTCCTTGTTTTTGTTGCCAAGAGCTCTTTGATGGCCTGCTGGTAATCGGCCACAGCTTCAGCACCCTCTGACCCCATCTTGTGCTTCACATTGTTGGAGATGTGGTTCCAGCAATTAACAATCCTGACTTGCGGCAGCACAGACTGGATTGCTCCTTCAATAGCCGCCTCACGGTCTGTGCAGAAGATTGCTGTGGATAGTTGGGGAAGGAGTGAAAGGATGGTGCGAAAGAACTGTTTGTGGTTTTCCATGTGCCGGGTGGTGTGAATGAGGAATGCCAGGGGAAGGATAGGTGCCTCTTGAAATGCAACATGACGGAAAACAAGGGGTGAAACATAAAAATTCCCCAGGTCAAAAGTGGTGTCATAGTGAAAAATGTGTGCTCCTTGGTGTTTGCTTTTAATAACTGCCTTGGCCTCTTCAACCATTTCTGGTGCTGCCACCACCAGAAGGGTTGCGGGTCTAGTCTCCATATGGGTGATAAATCCGGGGAGAATGTCACCCATCATATGTGTTGCCACCAACTCGTTCCGGTCCAAAACAGTGACATCCCTTGCTCGACGAATTGTGTTTTTCACTTGTGCCAAGTTGCGAGGTTGGTAGACTGGCATGAATGAAGCATTTGGGGGTGGTGGTGGGTTATTGGTCATGTCTGAGTATACTTTACCAGGTGTTTCAGTCTTTCGCCGGCATATTTCATCCATAATTGAGGTAGCCGATCGGATGAAATCCCTTGCTTGCTGCTGTTGGCTGTTGCCGTGGGGGTGGGGGACATTGGAGGGTGCCTCCTCACCAAAGTAGTGAATTAGCACAGGAGAATCAGGCTGGTGAAGCAACTCATACTCCCTTTTTTTGAACCCTGGTGCTTCCTTTCCTGCATAGTACCGCACCCTTAGTTTTGGTAAACGGCGAGGAAGGCTGTGGGATCCCTTCTGAATCCATCTTTTTTGGTCCGCCTTCCAGTCCTCACATGACAAGGAACTACCTGCAAACAGAAAAATGTCTCCAGGCTTGGGGTGGAGTGGTGGAAGGTGGGATACCTTAGCAGGATCAACCGTTTCAATCATTTCAGCTGCTTGTGCTGGTGTTAAAGGCAGCTGCCGCGTGGTGTATACTTGCTGTGGTAGTGATTGGAAGACCTGGGGTGGTGATGGGGCAATCTGGGAGACGGAGTGGGCTTGTGCATTGGCCAACCTTCCCTTACTCCATACGTCGTAGAGTTGACGGCGATAGCTGAGGGTGTTAGACCTTTCCAGTTCAATTACTATCACAGAAAAGATTCCATTTTCCTGATGGTAGCTCGCTGCTGTAACTTCCTCTGGTGAGAGGCCTAGCCTTTCAACAACTGAGGCAATGTCATCAAAAGTTGGGGCCCTCTTTCTCTTTGGCATTCTGACAAGGAAAATGACATTGGTATAACTATTGATATTAAGACAGTTAACTAACTATATGGAATGTTATATGGAAAAATATCCCTAGTGCTTCAAATAATTTACCAAGCCAGACTGGAGTACATTCAGAATGAAATTGAGACCCGTTACATTCTACATAAATTACATCATTTTTATTTAAAATCTGCATGCAGAATTTGACATTAAAGGTAAAGGATTTAAAGTGAATTCTATCATTTGATCAAATTAACCATATCCCCCCTGTAATCAGTGATCATTTCTAAATACATGACTTGCCAAATCATGTCTAATCAATGATTACTTCCAGGGAGGATGGAATTACACTATCATTCATAACCAGTGGGCTGCAGGTATAAGGGACATAAGCAGTAGCTAGGGGACCACCTATCATTATTATTAGGATGTATTAACTAAAGAATTCAGTCACTTACTATTGTATTAGAATAGTAAAATACACAAGGTGAAATTGAGATTTGGTTATGAATCAGCAGTTGGTTATCTAATAAAAGGTGAAATTGAGATTTGGTTATGAATCAGCAGTTGGTTATCAAATAAAAATTTGTTACATACACAGTAATACCTAACAAAATGTTTGTTTGTAGCTCCCACAATGCAGCAATACCTAACAATAAAAAACACAATCTTAAAAAAGTATATAAGAAATATCATAACAAGTTGTGTAAGTCACTGAGTCACATGTCAGCTACAAACATTTAGATAGGTAAGTTAGTCTAGCCAGTTAAACTTCTAGTAATAATGCCCCAATACGGATTTTGTTAAGTCACTCTCACTCAGATATGGTTAACAAACATAAGTCTTGGTAAATGTGTAAAATTTAAGGAAATTCCCTGCAATACTGCTCCATGGCAAAATGAGTGTAATTGCATGAAATGTTTTATAAATGTTTATTTCTCTCCACAGTCAGGGAGGGGCCTAAAATGTTTTGCCAGTGAGGTGGGGGCGCACCCCAACAAAATCTCAGTTAGGGCCCCCAAAAGGCATGTTAAGATCCAAATGAACATCAGAACATAAACAGAGGGGGACCTGGGACTTCATCCACAAATCATCTCAGAGTCAGTGTTGATCTAGGACGTGTCTCATCTTATTCTTGTTGTAAACTGCAAAACTGATCCGAGAGGAACACTTCTACTCTGACACAGTTGATACGTAAGGCCCCAGGTTAGATTGAATGTTGACACTTGACCCCTGGGGATGAGTGGGGTTATATGGGTATCAAACTTCATGCTAATGAATTTACCTGGAGTTGGAGTGATGAGTTATTGCTGACGCGGATGACGCAGAGGCTCAAGTGTTTCCACTGTACGAGATATCTGTGGAATGGTACAGACAGTATACAGGTCAGAGGTGAAAAGTATATTATATGCAAATAAGACGATTGGGATGTTGAGCTGACAATAGTGGCTTGCTCAATCTTTACATATATCCCTCCTTTCTTCCTTCCTAAAAGTAATCACTGATTATAAATAACTACAAGGGTTAAACCCATGTAGTGCAGCACTTGGTTTGACCTGCCCAATCCTGTCTAAGCAGTGATAGCTTTATTGAGGGAGGAAGGAGTTGGGCAGTAATTAGTACCAAATATCTCAGTTCTCCCAAAGTGCACCCATTAAATTCTCAGCATGTAGAGGAAATATGGTTCAAAGTCATTTTAGGCCATGCATGTGCAAATCTAAATGCTTTTACACATATGGCAAATGATATTATGTGCGCCCTTCAGGAGAAGTGAGTGTTTGATGTCATTAAACTGAATTGAAATCATGATCATTAGTTATTTGTTACACAGACATCCTACCAAAATATGTACAAATATTTACAGGCCACTCAAAACGACAAATGAATAAAGACTACAAACGAAATGCTTCACCCACATATTAAACATATTCAACGTATGTCTACATGAACAACTAGTGATATTCAGATAATATATGCTATTTCAGTTGTCATTGATTGGCATTTCCCCTCATCCCAATTCACATGTTATGTCTACATCGTGTACAACCATTCCATCTAACTGCATAATAGGCCTGCCAACATTGGACAAGTGCCGGAGAAAAAACAGTCACATGCTAGATCAAACAGTGAAATACCAAAGTTTGGCGGGATGTCATCTAGAATGTGGAAATTTAAGGCCATATGCAAGGGGTCAAAGGTCACAATTGGCCAGAATGGGAAGTATCATCAATAACCAGACACTGGATGCATTATTAGTATATTTATTTACCACAAATTGTCAGATATAGTTTTAGTAGTTCATGAATGTCTTTGGACAGGAAAGTTGTGGTTAGCTAATGGGCCACTTTCAACAAAAAGGAGAAAAGAAAGGTTTGTTTTTTGTATAAAAGCTAAAAATTACTAAATGTTTTCTGATAGGGTATCCTACATCAAAGGAGAATTGTCCTTAGTGGTGCTGCAGACCACCAAAATGTACATTTCCATAACTGTACAGGCAAAAGATTATTAGGGTAATTCATGCATGTTTGTCTGATAAAGCATTCAGTCATTCTGGTAAATTAAAGGGTATTTCACCTGCATGTGTTACATTCTGGGCCTAAAGATAAGAAATTGGACCGTTGACCCATTGATCATTCTAAAATCCAGATGACCTCCACCCATATGGTGTTCATCACCCTATCATTTCATATAGCATGGATGACTGACTGCAAAAATTAAGGGAAATGACACTGAAATATAATTTGGTGAAAGGTTTTCATTACACTACTTTTGAAATGTGAAGAAAAGTCTTACATTTTAGATTGGAAGGTCACATCCTTTCACTTCAATTAGATGGCATGTGTATGTTAAAATTATATTTACAGGATTTTTGGCATGTCATGTGTAAAATGTAATGCTATAACAAATAAATCTTACCAGTCACAACGGTGTCAATGAATTGTTGGAGTCACGTTCCAGATTGCAGATGATTTTTAAGGCAAATGGAGACTGATTAGATTAACCTTGATTTATAAATAACTACTTAATATTATTTGTAGCTCAGTAATTCACTCACAGTTCACCCTTGATCGATCACAGTCTTTATGCTCTAGAACACAGCAAAGGAGTCAATCTATGATTTCAAGCACTTATAACGAGCACCTAGACTACACACACCTGTGTAGCATTGACTGCACTTCTTCTTGCACTAATGTGTGGTCAATTAGACATTAATGACAAGAAATGACTAGACACCTTGTAAATACTTGACTTAACCATTGTGTATTCTTAACATTCTGTTTACTCCCCTTGTTCCAAGGGTCAAAAATTACCCGCATTCACTGAACCACTCAAATAAAGCAATAAAGTCCAAATCTATTTTGAATGAATAAACAACCTGTCATTCATCACAAACTTTGTGAATATCTGGGGTTTCCAGAAAAACTGTATTTAGTCAGTGGACACCACTTGTTTTTATTACAACACACCTGTCATTATTGTTTTCTTTACTAAAGTAGAGGTTTATTATTATTATTATTATTAAGGTATTGCAAAGGTATAAACCATTTTTTTTTCAAGAGAGAGCACTTGTGTAGCCTAAGACAGTAGCAGAAATGTGCAGAAAGTAGTTTTGAAATAATTTTATTGAAGGGAACAATAACAGTCTTGAGCTTTTTTGAAAAAATTGTGATATATTCTGATATACAAGTACAATGAGGAAGTCTTCTCTAGTCTTCTCCCATTTTTTTTTTACCATTGTCCTCACCTGCAAGGTGTATAAACAACAAGAATAAATAAGAATAAAATAAGATAATAGATACAAAACAAAAATGTGATGACCATAAATCAATCAACTCTAATTAGCACATGTAGGACAGTATGCAAGTGTGTGTGCGTGGACTTTGCAGATGTATTTCTCACATGTGCAGCACATAGCATTTGTTTTACAGCTGTTCTTTGGGGGGCAGAATTGGCATCTCCTCCTCTTGCCTGCCCCATCTGCAGCCTCAGGTGGATCAGGACAAGATTCAGCCCCCTAAACAGCTTTTTCAAGCACTGCAGAGGCTGCTGTGAGGTGGAGGCGCTCCCTTCTTTGAATGTGTGGGGTTATAAGTGCCTTTCCCAGCTGCTCCAAGAACACCTTCATGTTGTTCATTTTATCAGGTATCCAGGTATGGTTGATCTTGTTCAATATCCCGAAGGCATTGTATGAGGAAACATCAATGACATGTTATGGAGGATGACCAGGGGCCAGCGGTCAGTCATCCTCCCGCAGCTGTAAGTTCCAATCACCTTGTCCAGGTTGTCCACGCCTCCTTTGTTGTGGTTGTAGTCCAGGATGATGGCTGGCTTCCTGTCCTCACTGATCACTGATCTCAGCCGTTTTGTGCAGTCTCCTCAGGAGGACCACATTCTTGTTCCTCTTTGGCAGTGCGTATCTGGTAGCAGGGAAGTATCTGGTAGCAGGGAAGTATCTGGTAGCAGGGAAGTCAGACGCAGGAGAGCAGAACTCGGTAATAGCCAGAGCAGTTTAATAAAAAAACGTAACGGCATTAAAATTAACAAAGACATATGGGTAATATAACCCGTGGTGCACCAGAACACAAGTGCACAAGCACTTACAATAAACAATTACCGACAAGGACATGGGGGATACAGAGGGTTTTAAATACAACATGTAATTTGGGAATAAAAACCAGGTGTGTGTAAAACAAGACAAAACAAATGGAACATGAAAAATGGATCGGCGATGGCTATAAGAACGGTGACGTCGACCGCTGAACACCACCCGAACAAGGAGAGGCACCGACTTCGGCAGAAGTCGTGACAGTGGTGGTAAGGGTGAAGGCAAACTTTGATGAGAAGGCCTCTCCCCCCTTGTTGCGTGGAGTGCAGGGGGGAGCTAAGGCTTGTTCTTTCTAACTGTGCCAACCATGGTAATCTTCCTCTTCAGGAGCTGCTGGCTGAGTTCATAAGAGGTAAAGAAATTGTAACACGTGACATTGTGCCCCCTCAGTCCATCTGTCACATCAAGCACAAGCCGCATCCCCTGGTTCTTCTCCGGGCCTCCACTGGTCAGCTTCCCTTTGTAGACTCGACCCCGCCCTGTGCAACTGGGTACTGGACTTCCTGATGGGCCGCACCCAGGTGGTGAGGGTAGGTAACAACATCTCCACTCCGCTGATCCTCAACACTGGGGCCCCGCAAGGGTGCGTTCTGAGCCCTCTCCTGTACTCCCTGTTCACCCATGACTGCGTGGCCATGCACGCCTCCAACTCAATCATCAAGTTTGCAGACGACACTACAGTGGTAGGCTTGATTACCAACAACGACGAGCCTACAGGGAGGAGGTGAGGGCCCTCGGAGTGTGGTGTCAGGAAAATAACCTCACACTCAACGTGAACAAAACAAAGGAGATGATCGTGGACTTCAGGAAACAGCAGAGGGAGCACCCCCCTATCCACATCGACGGGACAGTAGTGGAGAGGGTAGTAAGTTTTAAGTTCCTCGGCGTACACATCACGGACAAACTGAATTGGTCCACCCACACAGACAGTGTGGTGAAGAAGGCGCAGCAGCGCCTCTTCAACCTCAGGAGGCTGAAGAAAATCGGCTTGTCACCAAAAGCACTCACAAACTTTTACAGATGCACAATCGAGAGCATCCTGTCGGGCTGTATCACCGCTTGGTACGGCAACTGCTCCGCCCACAACCGTAAGGCTCTCCAGAGGGTAGTGAGGTCTGCACAACGCATCACCGGGGGCAAACTACCTGCCCTCCAGGACACCTACACCACCCGATGTCACAGGAAGGCCATAAAGATCATCAAGAACAACAACCACCCGAGCCACTGCTTGTTCACCCCGCTATCATCCAGAAGGCGAGGTCAGTAGAGGTGCATCAAAGCAGGGACCGAGAGACTGAAAAACAGCTTCTATCTCAAGGCCATCAGACCGTTAAACAGCCACCACTAACATTGAGTGGCTGCTGCCAACATACTGACTCAACTCCAGCCACTTTAAGAATGTAAAAAATAATGAAAAAATGTATCACTAGCCACTTTAAACAATGCCACTTCATATAATTTTACATACCCTACATTACTCATCTCATATGTATATACTGTACTCTATACCATCTACTACATCTTGCCATCTTGATGTAATACATGTATCACTAGGCACTTTAAACAATGCCACTTTTATATGTTTACATACCCTACATTACTCATCTCATATGTATATACTGTATTCTATACCATCTACTGCATCTTGCCTATGCCGTTCGGCCATCGCTCATCCATATATTTTTATGTACATATTCTTCATTCCTTTACACTTGTGTGTATAAGGTAGTTGTTGTGAAATTGTTAGGTTAGATTACTCGTTGGTTATTACAGCATTGTCTGAACTACAAGCACAAGCATTTCGCTACACTCGCATTAACATCTGCATGTGACAAATTAAAATGGATTTGATATAATTTGATTTGGAATTGATTTGATCTTCCAAGCGTAGCTGGATTGTGCGTAACAGGCCACCCATATCATGATGCAATACTTTGCTGTCTTGCTCGTCATATACTGCCGAAAAGGACAGCAACCTTTTGACAAAAGAAATCAGTAATTATTATCAGCATCACAGAAAACAATCACATAAATCAATGATATTATAGCAATACATAATACAATTAACAGTGAAAATCACTTACGTTACAGATATGAAAATACAAATGTACCTCTGAATGGAACCAGTTGCTCATCCACTGTTACTTCAGGCCCAGGGTTGTAGAGGTATGGCAGACGCTTCTCACCCACTTCTCCCAGACCTCTCTTCTTGCCGCCAGATTGTCTCTCACACGTCTTGCAAGTCTTGACTCACGGTTATCAAATCGTACTATTCTTGAGAAATTGTGAAAAACATTCAGTGGCATCGTGACACGGACAATCGCCCTTCCACTCTCTGCATCCTAAATGCTGCCATCCTGCCCTGGTTGTCATATGGTGACAAGGACCATGTTATTTTGCTGTTTAAAAAAAAAAAAAGATCTCTTTCACCTTTGGGGATTTCTTCTTCATCTGAAGATGATGCATTGTACTCTGGGTTGTATTATTCCCCATCTTCTTCTTCAGATACCTCTTCCTCTTCTAAATCATCGTTCTCTTGTTCCTCCTGGACAATTGAAAAAAACAGATCTACGACCTGTTGGGGACTGAAACGTGAACTCATGGCTTCAGCCAAGAGAGAACTGGGGGGACTGTCATCTGCAGCACCTTTATAGCCTCTGACTGCATTCCCCACAACTAAACAATGGATGGTTTTGTTGCAGACCAATAGATTGAGTCCATTTTGTCTGAAATAGCTTTTATTTTGTCTGTGACTCATGTGTGGGGTTGTGGAGGGGAGATGTTGCAAATTAACCAGAAAGTTATAGTTTTGTCGGAATCAGTAGCACACATAATCTCTATTTCTCCTTGTGTGTCTGTCTGTGTGTGTGCGTGTGAGAGAGAGAGAGTCTTTGGGGTTTTGTGTTGTGTGAATGATTGTATAAATGCCGTGTAAAAAAATGACCTTAAGACAATCTTTGTACCCTGGTGGTGTACAGTTTTAATGGGAATATCAACAAAGGCGATGTTTCACTTTTTCTAATGTTGGGGTCACTCTAGGAAAAGTAATCAAATATCAGGTTGAAAAAATATTATTTTGAGGGTTTTCTCTGCTGATGAACACAGTGGTGGGTAATTTTATACTCTTAAGACATCACAAGGGTTAAGAGGCAGGGATGGGGTGAATTCCATTTCACTCATCAATTCAGGAAGTACAATGAAATTCCAATTGCCAACCTCTTGAATGCTTTCAAAAAGGATGTTTTTTTTAATAGGATTTGGAATTTGGTTTATTTTCTGAATTGGATGGAGTCACTGGCTTACTGGTGCTCTTTCATGCCGTCCCTAGGAGGAATGCGTCACTTGAGTGGGTTGAGTCACTGACGTGATTTTCCTGTCTGGGTTGGTGCCCCCCCTTGGGTTGTGCCGTGGCAGAGATCTTTGTGGGCTTTACTCTGCCTTGTCTCAGGATGGTAAGTTGGTGGTTGAAGATATCCCTCTAGTGGTGTGGGGGCTGTGCTTTGGCAAAGTGGGTGGGGTTATATCCTTCCTGTTTGGCCCTGTCCGGGGGTATCATCGGATGGGGCCACAGTGTCTCCTGACCCCTCCTGTCTCAGCCTCCAGTATTTATGCTGCAGTAGTTTATGTGTCGGGGGGCTAGGGTCAGTTTGTTATATCTGGAGTACTTCTCCTGTCTTGTCCTGTGTGTCCTGTGTGAATTTAAGTATGCTCTCTCTAATTCTCTCTTTCTCTCTTTCTTTCTCTCTCTCGGAGGACCTGAGCCCTATGACCATGCCTCAGGACTACCTGGCATAATGACTCCTTGCTGTCCCCAGTCCACCTGGCCGTGCTTCTGCTCCAGTTTCAACTGTTCTGCCTGAGGCTATGGAACCCTGACCTGTTCACCGGACGTGCTACCTGTCCCAGACTTGCTGTTTTCAACTCTCTAGAGACCGCAGGAGCGGTAGAGATACTCTTAATGATCGGCCATGAAAAGCCAACTGACATTTACTCCTGAGGTGCTGACTTGCTGCACCCTCGACAACTACTGTGATTATAATTATTTGACCATGCTGGTCATTTATGAACATTTGAACATCTTGGCCATGTTCTGTTATAATCTCCACCCGGCACAGCCAGAAGAGGACTGGCCACCCCTCATAGCCTGGTTCCTCTCCAGGTTTCTTCCTAGGTTTGAACTTTCTAGGGAGTTTTTCCTAGCCACCGTGCTTCTACACCTGCATTGCTTGCTGTTTGGGGTTTTAGGCTGGGTTTCTGTACAGCACTTTGAGATATCAGCTGATGTAAGAAGTGCTATATAAATACATTTGATTTGATTTGATTTAAAATGGTATTGAACGCAACCTGGCAAAAATATAATCCTTGTCTGCAAAAGCCAACTTTGACCTGGGGGCATGCTTTGTAGACCATTCAAAGGCGTTCCGATACCTTGTCCCCAAGACAAAACCCACATGTTATGATAGCTTATAGACAGTAGTATGCAAATTTATGGACAAAGTTCCAATATTAAGATTTTGGAATAACATTTCTAGGGTTTATTTGCTGGTACTTGGAAACACGTCCCTTTCGAATTTCGTCCCCCATTCCTAAACACATCCATCCTATAGTGTAGGTTTTGAAGATTCATAATCTATGCTTGTAGTCATCAGAAGAAGATTGAGGAACGGTTGGTGGACCCAAGAAGTACAAGCCCCCACGCCATTCTCCAACCTCTGAAATGTTGTCTTTGATGTGTACATTTTGAAGTAGCCCTTAACATGTATTCTCTGTCTGTCTGGTAGAGTAGTGGTTATGGTGTTTGCTCCCCAAACCAGAGCTTGAGAGGTCAAATCCAGGGAGAGCAATTTTTAGACAGCCATTTTTGATGTTGCCTTTTGTGGGCATGAAAGAGCTAACTTGAGGTGTGTAGGGGGGTAGAGGGTAGTTCCCATCAAATAGCAAGAAATGAAGTGACACCTTGTGTAGAATGTCCTTTAATAGAGTTGTGATAACATATTATGTCGTGGAGTAACAATATAATCCTTGTCTGCAAAAGCCAACTTTGACCTGGGGGCATGCTTTGTAGACCATTCAAAGGCGTTCCGATACCTTGTCCCCAAGACAAAACCCACATGTTATGATAGCTTATAGACAGTAGTATGCAAATTTATGGACAAAGTTCCAATATTAAGATTTTGGAATAACATTTCTAGGGTTTATTTGCTGGTAATTGGAAACACGTCCCTTTCGAATTTCGTCCCCCATTCCTAAACACATCCATCCTATAGTGTAGGTTTTGAAGATTCATAATCTATGCTTGTAGTCATCAGAAGAAGATTGAGGAACGGTTGGTGGACCCAAGAAGTACAAGCCCCCACGCCATTCTCCAACCTCTGAAATGTTGTCTTTGATGTGTACATTTTGAAGTAGCCCTTAACATGTATTCTCTGTCTGTCTGGTAGAGTAGTGGTTATGGTGTTTGCTCCCCAAACCAGAGCTTGAGAGGTCAAATCCAGGGAGAGCAATTTTTAGACAGCCATTTTTGATGTTGCCTTTTGTGGGCATGAAAGAGCTAACTTGAGGTGTGTAGGGGGGTAGAGGGTAGTTCCCATCAAATAGCAAGAAATGAAGTGACACCTTGTGTAGAATGTCCTTTAATAGAGTTGTGATAACATATTATGTCGTGGAGTAACAATATAATCCTTGTCTGCAAAAGCCAACTTTGACCTGGGGGCATGCTTTGTAGACCATTCAAAGGCGTTCCGATACCTTGTCCCCAAGACAAAACCCACATGTTATGATAGCTTATAGACAGTAGTATGCAAATTTATGGACAAAGTTCCAATATTAAGATTTTGGAATAACATTTCTAGGGTTTATTTGCTGGTAATTGGAAACACGTCCCTTTCGAATTTCGTCCCCCATTCCTAAACACATCCATCCTATAGTGTAGGTTTTGAAGATTCATAATCTATGCTTGTAGTCATCAGAAGAAGATTGAGGAACGGTTGGTGGACCCAAGAAGTACAAGCCCCCACGCCATTCTCCAACCTCTGAAATGTTGTCTTTGATGTGTACATTTTGAAGTAGCCCTTAACATGTATTCTCTGTCTGTCTGGTAGAGTAGTGGTTATGGTGTTTGCTCCCCAAACCAGAGCTTGAGAGGTCAAATCCAGGGAGAGCAATTTTTAGACAGCCATTTTTGATGTTGCCTTTTGTGGGCATGAAAGAGCTAACTTGAGGTGTGTAGGGGGGTAGAGGGTAGTTCCCATCAAATAGCAAGAAATGAAGTGACACCTTGTGTAGAATGTCCTTTAATAGAGTTGTGATAACATATTATGTCGTGGAGTAACAATATAATCCTTGTCTGCAAAAGCCAACTTTGACCTGGGGGCATGCTTTGTAGACCATTCAAAGGCGTTCCGATACCTTGTCCCCAAGACAAAACCCACATGTTATGATAGCTTATAGACAGTAGTATGCAAATTTATGGACAAAGTTCCAATATTAAGATTTTGGAATAACATTTCTAGGGTTTATTTGCTGGTAATTGGAAACACGTCCCTTTCGAATTTCGTCCCCCATTCCTAAACACATCCATCCTATAGTGTAGGTTTTGAAGATTCATAATCTATGCTTGTAGTCATCAGAAGAAGATTGAGGAACGGTTGGTGGACCCAAGAAGTACAAGCCCCCACGCCATTCTCCAACCTCTGAAATGTTGTCTTTGATGTGTACATTTTGAAGTAGCCCTTAACATGTATTCTCTGTCTGTCTGGTAGAGTAGTGGTTATGGTGTTTGCTCCCCAAACCAGAGCTTGAGAGGTCAAATCCAGGGAGAGCAATTTTTAGACAGCCATTTTTGATGTTGCCTTTTGTGGGCATGAAAGAGCTAACTTGAGGTGTGTAGGGGGGTAGAGGGTAGTTCCCATCAAATAGCAAGAAATGAAGTGACACCTTGTGTAGAATGTCCTTTAATAGAGTTGTGATAACATATTATGTCGTGGAGTAACAATATAATCCTTGTCTGCAAAAGCCAACTTTGACCTGGGGGCATGCTTTGTAGACCATTCAAAGGCGTTCCGATACCTTGTCCCCAAGACAAAACCCACATGTTATGATAGCTTATAGACAGTAGTATGCAAATTTATGGACAAAGTTCCAATATTAAGATTTTGGAATAACATTTCTAGGGTTTATTTGCTGGTAATTGGAAACACGTCCCTTTCGAATTTCGTCCCCCATTCCTAAACACATCCATCCTATAGTGTAGGTTTTGAAGATTCATAATCTATGCTTGTAGTCATCAGAAGAAGATTGAGGAACGGTTGGTGGACCCAAGAAGTACAAGCCCCCACGCCATTCTCCAACCTCTGAAATGTTGTCTTTGATGTGTACATTTTGAAGTAGCCCTTAACATGTATTCTCTGTCTGTCTGGTAGAGTAGTGGTTATGGTGTTTGCTCCCCAAACCAGAGCTTGAGAGGTCAAATCCAGGGAGAGCAATTTTTAGACAGCCATTTTTGATGTTGCCTTTTGTGGGCATGAAAGAGCTAACTTGAGGTGTGTAGGGGGGTAGAGGGTAGTTCCCATCAAATAGCAAGAAATGAAGTGACACCTTGTGTAGAATGTCCTTTAATAGAGTTGTGATAACATATTATGTCGTGGAGTAACAATATAATCCTTGTCTGCAAAAGCCAACTTTGACCTGGGGGCATGCTTTGTAGACCATTCAAAGGCGTTCCGATACCTTGTCCCCAAGACAAAACCCACATGTTATGATAGCTTATAGACAGTAGTATGCAAATTTATGGACAAAGTTCCAATATTAAGATTTTGGAATAACATTTCTAGGGTTTATTTGCTGGTAATTGGAAACACGTCCCTTTCGAATTTCGTCCCCCATTCCTAAACACATCCATCCTATAGTGTAGGTTTTGAAGATTCATAATCTATGCTTGTAGTCATCAGAAGAAGATTGAGGAACGGTTGGTGGACCCAAGAAGTACAAGCCCCCACGCCATTCTCCAACCTCTGAAATGTTGTCTTTGATGTGTACATTTTGAAGTAGCCCTTAACATGTATTCTCTGTCTGTCTGGTAGAGTAGTGGTTATGGTGTTTGCTCCCCAAACCAGAGCTTGAGAGGTCAAATCCAGGGAGAGCAATTTTTAGACAGCCATTTTTGATGTTGCCTTTTGTGGGCATGAAAGAGCTAACTTGAGGTGTGTAGGGGGGTAGAGGGTAGTTCCCATCAAATAGCAAGAAATGAAGTGACACCTTGTGTAGAATGTCCTTTAATAGAGTTGTGATAACATATTATGTCGTGGAGTAACAATATAATCCTTGTCTGCAAAAGCCAACTTTGACCTGGGGGCATGCTTTGTAGACCATTCAAAGGCGTTCCGATACCTTGTCCCCAAGACAAAACCCACATGTTATGATAGCTTATAGACAGTAGTATGCAAATTTATGGACAAAGTTCCAATATTAAGATTTTGGAATAACATTTCTAGGGTTTATTTGCTGGTAATTGGAAACACGTCCCTTTCGAATTTCGTCCCCCATTCCTAAACACATCCATCCTATAGTGTAGGTTTTGAAGATTCATAATCTATGCTTGTAGTCATCAGAAGAAGATTGAGGAACGGTTGGTGGACCCAAGAAGTACAAGCCCCCACGCCATTCTCCAACCTCTGAAATGTTGTCTTTGATGTGTACATTTTGAAGTAGCCCTTAACATGTATTCTCTGTCTGTCTGGTAGAGTAGTGGTTATGGTGTTTGCTCCCCAAACCAGAGCTTGAGAGGTCAAATCCAGGGAGAGCAATTTTTAGACAGCCATTTTTGATGTTGCCTTTTGTGGGCATGAAAGAGCTAACTTGAGGTGTGTAGGGGGTAGTTCCCATCAAATAGCAAGAAATGAAGTGACACCTTGTGTAGAATGTCCTTTAATAGAGTTGTGGTAAAGTATCAGTGATAAAAGTATAAATTATTTGACCTTCCATATTATTAAAAACCAGACAGCACAACTTTCTTGTTTGTTTATTTAAGTAATAGCCATGGGAACATTCCAACATTCAGACATAATTTACAAACAAATCATGTGTTTAGTAAGTCCGCTAGATCAGATGCAGTAGGAATGACCAGGGATGTTCTCTTGATAAGTGTGTGATTTGGACCATTTTCCTGTCCGGCTTAGCATTCGAAATGAAACAAGTACTTTTGGGTGCCAGGGAAACTGTACGGAGTAAAAAAAATATTATTTTCTTTAGAAATGTAGTGAAGTAAAATCAAAAGTTGTAAAGAAACAGAAAGAGTAAAAGTACAGATACAAAAAAACACAGATATAAACGGAATGTAGTGGAGTACTTTAAATACATTTTTGTTAAGTAATTTACACCACTGGACTTGAAAGGAACACCTCAATTACCTCGACTAACCGGGGCCCCCACACATTGACTCTGTACCGGTACCCCATGTATATAGCCTCGCTATTTTTATTTTACTGCTGCTCTTTATTTATTTGTAACTTTTATTTCTTAATTAACCAACAATTTCCTTTTTAGAAAAATATGTGTTAAGGGCTTGTAAGTCAGCATTTCACTATAAGGTCTACATATGTAGTATTCGGCGCATGTGACAATTTGATTTGTTACACATAAAAACATGTTGTGAACCTGGTGTGACATTATTGAAGCCGTGCTGACACCTAGTGGACATCAAGAGGACCTACACTACACACACATATACACACACACTATAACCTTAAAACAGATAGGATGCTTTACATACGTTGCTCTTTTTTATTAGACACTAATATATATGTCCAATAAACAGACGTTCAAAAGTCGCAATGTAAAGCAAAAACGACTGGAAAGTTCTTCAAAAGCAGCTGTAGTGAATCAAGCATCTTGGGGTTAACTGAAATAGGTCAAAGTATATATTTGAAATGTTCTAATTAATTTAATCTTTATTTAACTAGGCAAGATGAACTCAACAACACAACACAGACACAGTTTACCTGCTATGTCTGGGAAACAGGATTAACACCGACAGAACTTGGCAAAATACAATGCATATTTCTGTACTACGAGTAGGTATATACAGTATCATCGGTAACAATTGTGTACAAGCCACCTAGCTAATAAAATACTGGGGCTTGCGGTCATTAGTTACATTTCAACCACAGCGATTCCCCAATTGAGGCGCAACAGAGTTCACCGGGGAATGCAGGAACACCGGAAATAATAACTAAACCAACGAACGAGAAATGGCGGAGGCTACCAGAACGAAGAGAGACATTTTTTCCGAGTTAAAAACGTAATTACAGAGCTCACTCCCAACCCGGTATGTCATTCTACTGTTATACGACTGTATGCGTTGTTTGTTGGCAACCTTGATATTTACGGAGTTTTTGGAACGGATTCCTGTTGGAACGTTCCACAAATTATACCCACCCATCAGAAGCTAGCCAGATAACTAGCTACTAGCTAGTAGTCAGTTAGCCACTGCTGCGGTCTTCACCCTTAACTCGGACACCAGCCAGCTTCAGCTCGGGCCAATACCTGCCAGTCTGCAAGCGCGATATCAACCCAGAGCATATAGGACTGCTTTTTCACTACCACATCACCGGATTTTTTTTTTTTTTTCCTTCTACTTCATCACCGGATTTCAGCCGCAGGCTATCTAACTAGCTAGCTTATTTGCACGCTAGCTAGCTGCAAACCGTGTGTCTATTGGCTTACGTCGATCCCGGAGCAAACGTAATTTATTCCGGAGCTAGCTGAGGAGCTCCATCAGCCATTCCTGGGCTACAGTCACCTATCCGGACCCGTTTTTTTTTTGTTTTGTTGTTGCTGCAGATACGGAGCCCCACCGGGCCTTCACGACTGACTGCCGACGTTATCTGCCCGAGGGAGTTATCCAACTGGCACCCCCGTCCCGACGTTACCTGAACGCTCTTCTGGGGCCCGCTAATTCGTTAGCTGTCTTATCGGCTGCTATCTGAATAAGTATATCGGACAATTATTATTATTATTATTATTATTTTTATTTTTTTTCTTGGGCCACTATATCTATTTTGCCAATTTGGATTGATCCCCTCTACCACACGGAACCCCACTAACCTACCGACGGATACGCACGAGGTATCTACAATTAGACCTCCATCCTATGCTATCTTGCTACCGATAGCCTCTACCCGGCCTACTGTCTGGATCGCCGTGACCCCAACCAACCTCTACTCACTGGACCCTTATTGATCACTCGATTAAGCATGCCTCTCCTTAATGTAAATATGCCTTGTCCATTGTTGTTCTGGTTAGTGTTTATTGGCTTATTTCACTGTAGAGACTCGAGCCCTGCTCACTATACCATATCCAACCTCTCAGTTCCACCACCCACATATGCGATGACATCACCTGGTTTCAATGATGTTTCTAGAGACAATATCTCTCTCATCATCACTCAATACCTAGGTTTACCTCCACTGTATTCACATCCTACCATACCTTTGTCTGTACATTATTCCTTTAAGCTATTTTATCGCCCCCAGAAACTTCCTTTTACTCTCTGCTCTAGCAGCTCTAGACGACCAATTCTCATAGCTTTTAGCCGTACCCTTATCCTACTCCTCCTCTGTTCCTCTGGTGATGTAGAGGTGAATCCAGGCCCTGCAGTACCTAGCTCCACTCCTATTCCCCAGGCGCTCTCTTTTGATGACTTCTGTAACCGTAATAGCCTTGGCTTCATGCATGTTAACATTAGAAGCCTCCTCCCTAAGTTTGTTTTGTTCACTGCTTTAGCACACTCTGCCAACCCGGATGTTTTAGCCGTGTCTGAATCCTGGCTTAGAAAGACCACCAAAAATTCAGACATTTTCATCCCCAATTACAAGATTTTCAGACAAGATAGAACGGCCAAAGGGGGCGGTGTTGCAATCTACTGCAAAGATTGCCTGCAGAGTTCTGTTTTACTATCCAGGTCTGTTCCCAAACAATTTGAACTTCTACTTTTAAAAATCCACCTCTCTAAAAACAAGTCTCTCACCGTTGCCGCCTGCTATAGACCACCCTCTGCCCCCAGCTGTGCTCTGGACACTATATGTGAACTGATTGCCCCCCATCTATCTTCAGAGCTCGTGCTGCTAGGCGACCTAAATTTGAACATGCTCAACACCCCAGCCACCCTACAATCTAAGCTTGATGCCCTCAATCTCACACAAATCATCAATGAACCTACCAGGTACCACCCCAATTCCGTAAACACGGGTACCCTCATAGATATCATCCTAACAAACTTGCCCTCCAAATACACCTCTGCTGTTTTCAACCAAGATCTCAGCGATCACTGCCTCATTGCCTGCATCCGTAATGGGTCAGCGGTCAAACGACCTCCACTCATCACTGTCAAACGCTCCCTGAAACACTTCAGCGAGCAGGCCTTTCTAATCGACCTGGCCGGGGTATCCTGGAAGGATATTGATCTCATCCCGTCAGTAGAGGATGCCTGGACATTTTTTTAAAATGCCTTCCTCACCATCTTGAATAAGCATGCCCCATTCAAGAAATTTAGAACCAGGAACAGATATAGCCCTTGGTTCTCTCCTGACCTGACTGCCCTTAACCAACAGAAAAACATCCTATGGCGTTCTGCATTAGCATCGAATAGCCCCCGTGATATGCAACTTTTCAGGGAAGCCAGAAACCAATATACACAGGCAGTTAGAACAGCCAAGGCTAGCTTTTTCAAGCAGAAATTTGCTTCCTGCAACACAAATTCAAAAAAGTTCTGGGACACCGTAAAGTCCATGGAGAATAAGAACACCTCCTCCCAGCTTCCAACCGCTCTGAAGATAGGAAACACTGTCACCACCGACAAACCCACTATAATTGAGAATTTCAATAAGCATTTTTCTACGGCTGGCCATGCTTTCCACCTGGCTACCCCTACCCCGGACAACAGCACTGCCCTCCCCTCTGCTACTCGCCCAAGCCTTCCCCATTTCTCTTTCTCCCAAATACAGTCAGCTGATGTTCTAAAAGAGCTGCAAAATCTGGACCCTTACAAATCAGCCGGGCTAGATAATCTGGACCCTTTCTTTCTAAAACTATCTGCTGAAATTGTGGCCACCCCTATTACTAGCCTCTTCAACCTCTCTTTCGTGTCGTCTGAGATTCCCAAAGATTGGAAAGCAGCTGCGGTTATCCCCCTCTTCAAAGGGGGGGACACTCTTGACCCTAACAGCTACAGACCTATATCTATCCTACCCTGCCTTTCTAAGGTCTTCGAAAGCCAAGTCAACAAACAGATTACCGACCATTTCGAATCCCACCATACCTTCTCCGCTATGCAATCTGGTTTCAGAGCTGGTCATGGGTGCACCTCAGCCACGCTCAAGGTCATAAACGATATCTTAACCGCCATCGATAGGAAACAATACTGTGCAGCCGTATTCATTGACCTGGCCAGGGCTTTTGACTCTGTCAATCACCACATCCTCATCGGCAGACTCGACAGCCTTGGTTTCTCTAATGATTGCCTCGCCTGGTTCACCAACTACTTCTCTGATCGAGTTCAGTGTGTCAAATCGGAGGGTCTGTTGTCCGGGCCTCTGGCAGTCTCTATGGGGGTGCCACAGGGTTCAATTCTTGGACCGACTCTCTTCTCTGTATACATCAATGATGTCGCTCTTGCTGCTGGTGATTCTCTGATCCACCTCTACGCAGACGACACTATTCTGTATACTTCTAGCCCTTCTTTTGACACTGTGTTAACAACCCTCCAGGCGAGCTTCAATGCCATACAACTCTCCTTCCGTGGCCTCCAATTGCTCTTAAATACAAGTAAAACTAAATGCATGCTCTTCAACCGATCGCTGCCTGCACCTGCCCGCCTGTCCAACATCACTACTCTGGACGGCTCTGACTTAGAATATGTGGACAACTACAAATACCTAGGTGTCTGGTTAGACTGTAAACTCTCCTTCCAGACTCACATCAAACATCTCCAATCCAAAGTCAAATCTAGAATTGGCTTCCTATTCCGCAACAAAGCATCCTTTACTCATGCTGCCAAACATACCCTTGTAAAACTGACCATCCTACCAATCCTCGACTTCGGTGATGTCATTTACAAAATAGCCTCCAAAACCCTACTCAATAAATTGGATGCAGTCTATCACAGTGCCATCCGTTTTGTCACCAAAGCCCCATATACTACCCACCACTGCGACCTGTACACTCTCGTTGGCTGGCCCTCGCTTCATACTCGTCGCCAAACCCACTGGTTCCAGGTCATCTACAAGACCCTGCTAGGTAAAGTCCCCCCTTATCTCAGCTCGCTGGTCACCATAGCAGCACCTACCTGTAGCACGCGCTCCAGCAGGTATATCTCTCTAGTCACCCCCAAAACCAATTCTTCCTTTGGACGCCTCTCCTTCCAGTTCTCTGCTGCCAATGACTGGAACGAACTACAAAAATCTCTGAAACTGGAAACACTTATCTCCCTCACTAGCTTTAAGCACCAGCTGTCAGAGCAGCTCATAGATTACTGCACCTGTACATAGCCCATCTATAATTTAGCCCAAACAACTACCTCTTTACCTACTGTATTTATTTATTTATTTATTTTGCTCCTTTGCACCCCATTATTTCTGTCTCTACTTTGCGCTTTCTTCCACTGCAAACCAACCATTCCAGTGTTTTTTAGTTTTTATTTTACTTGCTGTGTTGTATTCACTTCGCCTCCATGGCCTTTTTATATTTTTATTTATTTATAAATATATTTGTTTGCCTTCACCTCCCTTATCTCACCTCACTTGCTCACATTGTATATAGACTTATTTTTTTCACTGTATTATTGACTATATGTTTGTTTTACTCCATGTGTAACTATGTGTTGTTGTATGTGTCGAACTGCTTTGCTTTATCTTGGCCAGGTCGCAATTGTAAATGAGAACGTGTTCTCAATTTGCCTACCTGGTTAAATAAAGGTTAAATAAATAAAATAAATAGAGGTCTGTCCTGTGTAGTATAACTCTGTGTAGTAGTAGAGGTCTGTCCTGTGTAGTGTAACACTGTGTAGTAGTCGAGGTCTGTCCTGTGTAGTGTAACACTGTGTATTAGTAGAGGTCTGTCCTGTGTAGTGTAACACTGTGGAGTAGTAGAGGTCTGTCCTGTGTAGTGTAACACTGTGTATTAGTAGAGGTCTGTCCTGTGTAGTGTAACACTGTGGAGTAGTAGAGGTCTGTCCTGTGTAGTATAACACTGTGTATTAGTAGAGGTCTGTCCTGTGTAGTGTAACACTGTCTATAGAGGTCTGTCCTGTGCAGTGTAACACTGTGGAGTAGTAGAGGTCTGTCCTGTGTAGTGTAACACTGTGGAGTAGTAGAGGTCTGTCCTGTGTAGTATAACACTGTGTATTAGTAGAGGTCTGTCCTGTGTAGTGTAACACTGTGTATAGAGGTCTGTCCTGTGCAGTGTAACACTGTGTAGTAGTAGAGGTCTGTCCTGTGTAGTGTAACACTGTGTATAGAGGTCTGTCCTGTGTAGTGTAACACTGTGTAGTAGTAGAGGTCTGTCCTGTGTAGTGTAACACTGTGTAGTAGTAGAGGTCTGTCCTGTGTAGTGTAACACTGTGTAGTAGTAGAGGTCTGTCCTGTGTAGTGTAACACTGTGGAGTAGTAGAGGTCTGTCCTGTGTAGTATAACACTGTGTAGTAGTAGAGGTCTGTCCTGTGTAGTATAACACTGTGTAGTAGTAGAGGTCTGTCCTGTGTAGTGTAACACTGTGTAGTAGTAGAGGTCTGTCCTGTGTAGTATAACTCTGTGGAGTAGTAGAGGTCTGTCCTGTGTAACACTGTGTATTAGTAGAGGTCTGTCCTGTGTAGTCTAACTCTGTGGAGTAGTAGAGGTCTGTGATGGTGTGTTCATTCCTCTGTCATACACACAGACTGACCAGACTGTCTCACTGGAGCACAGCTCAGCACAGAGGAGAGGGAGGAGACTCAGCTGGGCTGGGCACTATGTCTCTCACACACACACACACACACATACTAGCATGCAACACACACACACACACACACACACACATACTAGCATGCAACACACACACACACGTTTTACACAGCGGAGTGTAGGAGGGGAAAAGCGCCCGACTGGCCACTATGCCACACACACACAGGCACAAACACTGTGGTAAGCACACACACACACACACACATCCATACACCCACACACACGGACACACAAATGCTGACACACACATATAACCACTACACACACTAGCATGCACACACATACAGGCACACATGTAATAGATTAGCAGCACAATGGTTAGCAGCACCCATTCACACAATGGGGGGTGTAGATGCCTCTGAAAAGGAAGGGAAGCCAGCTTTGCTATTATGGGGTATTGTGTGAAGAGCCGTCCAGCGAACTCCTCAGCACCTCTTCTGGAATGTGAGTGGACATAGACTATATTATCTACCCAGAACAGCCAGGGCCACCCCTGGGAGCCTGGTTCCTCTCTAGGTTCCTACCTTCTAGAGTATTCCCTAGCCTCCTGCTCCTGCCTCTACATTGCTCTCTGGGGTTTTAGGCTTTGTTTCTGTAAAGCACTTTGTGACACCTGCTTACATAAAAAGGTCTTTATAAAATCCATTTGATTGATTTGCTTTAGACACTGGTAACATTGAATATGTGAGTCTACTGGTCTGGTGCTGGAGAGATAATCAACTTTAAAAGTGGTGAATTGACCCTCTAACATCTCTTCTATACCTCTATTACATCATCCTCATGAACTGACTGAAATTAAAGTAGAACAGTGAAGTGACCACAGCATGTGGTGGTGTTGTCACGAATCCCGCCGAAGATGGTGCCTCTTCCTCTGCGGGCGGTGCTCGGCGGTCGTCGTCACCGGCCTACTAGCTGCCATCGATTCTCTTCTTTTTGTTTCTGTTAGTTTGGGCTGATTGGGTACACCTGTTTTGAGTTTAGTTTTGTGGGTAGGCTATTTAAGGGCAGTAGGCCCGCTGGCTTTTGTGCGGGCTTGTTATTTTGTTTGTGGTGTTTGTATTCGTGTGGATTTTTGTCCTTGTTTATTGTGGACTGGATGTTGACGCGGCCTTTTGTTGTGTGGCGTAGCCGTCTCGTTTATATTCTATTTTGGAATATTAAAGTATATCCACTTGCTCGAAACTACCCTGCTCTCTGCGCCTGACTCCTTCATTCACCATTGGAATCGTAACAGAAGCCCGCACCACTCATGGAGTCAGCAGAAGCAGCGACCACCCCTCTTCCATCGATGGAGGAGCGTGTCCTCCATCACACCGCCATTCTCCATAGGATTGGTTCGGCGATGGGAGAGGAGTGGTTTCCCGACGTCTACCCCAGCTCCTTCACAGATGTCGCAACCTACTCCATCCACGTCAGCGTTGGGTTCCGGCGCATTGCGTCTCGCGCTCCCGAGGGAGTACGACGGCGCGGTGGCTGGGTGCCAGGGGTTTTTGCTCCTGTTGGAGCTCTACTTGGCTACCGTTCATCCGACTCCCTCGGGAGAGGAGAGTGTTAGCCTCCTCATCTCCTGTCTGACGGGTAGAGCCCTGGAATGGGCCAACGCGGTCTGGAACGGCCCAGACTCGGTTCGGGACCACTACCCAGTGAGCGACTGTTCCACCTCAGACAGGAGACGAGGAGGGCGCAAGACTTCGCGTTGGAGTTCCGGACCTTGGCTGCTGGTGCGGGGTGGAATGACAGGGCTTTAATAGACCATTACCGTTGCAGCCTCAGGGAGGACGTCCGTCGGGAGCTAGCTTGTAGGGACACCACACTCTCCCTCGATGAACTGATCGACATGTCGATCCGACTAGATGCCCGCGGGCGTTCAGAGGGGGCCCTGTTAATTCCACCTCCCAGCCCTCCCGCTCCAACTCCGATGGAGTTGGGAGGAGCTGCATCTAGGGGGGCCAGAGGAGGTGGCTCCTCTTGCACCTACTGTGGCCGGAGAGGACACACTTCGGACCGGTGCTGGAGGAGTCCATCTGGGAGTCGAGATGGCAGGCGGAATACTCCTCGGCCACCCCAGGTGAGTAGGCACAAGACTCACCCAGAGCTCCCTGTTGGTCACATGTTTTTGGTTATTTTTTTCCCTGCGTTTTTCCCCTCTCTTCAGCATAAGGCGCTAGTCGACTCAGGCGCAGCTGGGAGTTTTATGGATCGCGGACTCGCCCGTAAGTTGGGTATTCCGCTAGTGCAGATAGATAGCCGACCGTTAGGGTCAGGGCTGGTCAGGGAGGCCACGATTCCGCTGGACATGGTAACACAGGGGGATCATAGGGAACAGATCAGTTTTTTCCTTATTGATTCACCTGGGTTTCCAGTGGTGTTGGGGGTTCCCTGGCTAGCCATTCACAATCCTCTCATTTCCTGGAGACAGGGAGCTCTTCAGGGGTGGTCAGATGAGTGTTCAGGTAGGTGTGTGGGAGTTTCCATCGGTGCCACGTCGGTGGAGAGTCCAGACCAGGTTTCCACTGTGCGCATTCCCCCAGAATATGCCGATTTGGCTATCGCTTTTAGTAAGAAAGAAGCGACCAAATTACCACCTCATCGACGGTGGGATTGCGTGATAAACCTCCAGGAGAACGCTGCACTTCCCAGGAGTCACGTGTACCCATTGTCCCAGGAGGAGACGTTGGCTATGGAGACATATGTCACGGAAGCTCTGAGACAAGGGTTCATTTGGCCCTCCATGTCACCCGCCTCCTCGAGTTTCTTTTTTGTGAGAAAAAAGGAGGGAGGACTGCGTCCGTGCATTGATTATCGAGGTCTAAATTCAATCACAGTGGGATTTAGTTATCCGCTACCTCTCATCGCTACGGCGATGGAATCATTTCACGGAGCGCGTTTTTTCACAAAACTGGACCTCAGGAGCGCGTATAATCTGGTGCGTATTCGGGGAGGAGACGAGTGGAAAACAGCGTTTAGTACCACATCAGGCCACTATGAGTACCTCGTCATGCCGTATGGGTTGAAGAATGCTCCAGCCGTCTTCCAATCCTTTGTAGATGAGATTCTCAGGGACATGCAGGGGCAGGGTGTGGTAGTATATATTGATGACATCTTGATCTATTCTGCCACACGCGCCGCGCATGTCTCCCTGGTGCGCAGGGTGCTTGGGCGACTGCTGGAGCATGACCTATACGTCAAGGCTGAGAAATGTGTGTTCTCCAAACCAGCCGTTTCCTTCCTGGGTTATCGCATTTCCACCTCGGGGGTGGTGATGGAGTGTGACCGCGTTAACGCCGTGCGTAATTGGCCGACTCCGACCACGGTAAAGGAGGTGCAGCGGTTTTTAGGGTTTGCCAATTACTACCGGAGGTTTATCCGGGGCTTTGGTCAGGTGGCGGCGCCCATTACCTCACTGCTGAAGGGGGGGCCGGTGCGTCTACGGTGGTCGGCCGAGGCAGATGGAGCCTTCAACCAGTTGAAGGCAAGGTTTACTGAGGCTCCCGTGTTGGCGCATCCGGACCCTTCGTTAGCGTTCATAGTGGAGGTGGATGCGTCCGAGGCTGGTGTTGGAGCCGTGCTATCACAGCGCTCGGGCACGCCACCGAAGCTCCGTCCCTGTGCTTTCTTTTCTAAGAAGCTGGGTCCGGCGGAGCGGAACTATGATGTGGGGGACCGGGAGTTACTAGCTATGGTAAAAGCCCTGAAGGTGTGGAGACACTGGCTTGAGGGGGCTAAATACCCTTTCCTCATCTGGACTGACCACCGCAATCTGGAGTATATCCGAGCGGCGAAGAGACTGAATCCGCGTCAAGCTAGGTGGGCCATGTTCTTTACCCGCTTTAGATTCACGATCTCTTATCGACCAGGTTCCCTCAACACTAGGGCCGACGCGCTGTCCCGTCTCTATGACACGGATGACCGGCCCATCGATCCGACTCCCATCCTTCCAGCCTCTTGTCTGGTGGCCCCGGTGGTATGGGAGGTGGACGCGGACATCGAGCGGGCGTTGAGGGTAGAACCTGCGCCTTCCCAGTGTCCGACTGGCCTTAGGTACGTACCGCTTGGTGTCCGTGATCGATTGATTCGGTGGGCTCACACACTACCTTCTTCGGGTCATCCGGGGATTGAGAGGACAGTGCGTGGTCTTAGGGGGAAATACTGGTGGCCCACCTTGGCTAAGGACGTGAGACTCTATGTCTCCTCCTGCTCGGTATGCGCACAGAGTAAGGCTCCTAGGCACCTGCCGAGAGGGAAGTTACAACCCCTCCCGGTTCCAAAACGGCCATGGTCTCATCTATCGGTAGATTTTCTGACTGATCTTCCCCCATCTCAGGGGAACACTACCGTTCTGGTCGTTGTGGATCGGTTTTCTAAGTCCTGTCGTCTCCTTCCATTGCCTGGTCTCCCTACGGCCCTACAGACTGCGGAGGCTCTATTTACCCACGTCTTCCGGCACTACGGGGTGCCGGAGGACATCGTATCTGATCGAGGTCCCCAGTTCACGTCCCGGGTGTGGAGGGCGTTTATGGAGCGTCTGGGGGTCTCGGTCAGCCTTACCTCTGGGTATCACCCCGAAAGTAATGGGCAGGTGGAAAGAGTGAACCAGGAAGTGGGTAGGTTTCTGAGGTCGTATTGCCAGGACCGGCCAGGAGAATGGGCGAGGTACGTCCCGTGGGCAGAGTTGGCCCAGAACTCACTCAGCCACTCCTCAACTAACATGTCGCCATTTGAATGCGTACTGGGGTACCAGCCGGTCCTGGCTCCGTGGCATCAGAGCCAGACCGAAGCTCCTGCGGTGGAGGAGTGGGTACAGCGCTCTAGGGAGACCTGGCGGGCAGTCCAGGACTGCGCCCTTTTGTTGTGTGGCGTAGCTGTCTCGTTTATATTCTATTTTGGAATATTAAAGTATATCCACTTGCTCGAAACTACCCTGCTCTCTGCGCCTGACTCCTTCATTCACCATTGGAATCGTAACAGGTGTAGGGAACAGAACAGTGTAGTGACCACAGCATGTGGTGGTGGTGTAGGGGAACAGAACAGTGTAGTAACCACAGCATGTGGTGGTGCTGTAGGGGAACAGAACAGTGTAGTGACCACAGCATGTGGTGGTGGTGTAGGGGAACAGAACAGTGTAGTGACCACAGCATGTGGTGGTGGTGTAGGGGAACAGAACAGTGAAGTGACCACAGCATGTGGTGGTGGTGTAGGGGAACAGAACAGTGTAGTGACCACAGCATGTGGTGGTGGTGTAAGGGAACAGAACAGTGTAGTGACCACAGCATGTGGTGGTGGTGTAGGGGAACAGAACAGTGTAGTGACCACAGCATGTGGTGGTGGTGTAGGGAACAGAACAGTGTAGTGACCACAGCATGTGGTGGTGGTGTAGGGGAAAAGAACAGTGTAGTGACCACAGCATGTGGTGGTGTAGGGGAACAGAACAGTGTAGTGACCACAGCATGTGGTGGTGGTGTAGGGGAACAGAACAGTGTAGTGACCAGAAGCATGTGGTGGTGGTGTAGCGAACAGAACAGTGTAGTGACCAGAAGCATGTGGTGGTGGTGTAGGGGAACAGAACAGTGTAGTGACCACAGCATGTGGTGGTGGTGTAGCGAACAGAACAGTGTAGTGACCAGAAGCATGTGGTGGTGGTGTAGGGGACAGAACAGTGTAGTGACCACAGCATGTGGTGGTGGTGTAGGGGAACAGAACAGTGTAGTGACCACAGCATGTGGTGGTGGTGTAGGGGAACAGAACAGTGTAGTGACCACAGCATGTGGTGGTGGTGTAGGGGAACAGAACAGTGTAGTGACCACAGCATGTGGTGTTGGTGTAGGGAACAGAACAGTGTAGTGACCACAGCATGTGGTGGTGCTGTAGGGGAACAGAACAGTGTAGTGACCACAGCATGTGGTGGTGGTGTAGGGGAACAGAACAGTGTAGTGACCACAGCATGTGGTGGTGGTGTAGGGGAACAGAACAGTGTAGTGACCACAGCATGTGGTGGTGGTGTAAGGGAACAGAACAGTGAAGTGACCACAGCATGTGGTGGTGTAGGGGAACAGAACAGTGTAGTGACCACAGCATGTGGTGGTGGTGTAGGGAACAGAACAGTGTAGTGACCACAGCATGTGGTGGTGGTGTAGGGGAAAAGAACAGTGTAGTGACCACAGCATGTGGTGGTGTAGGGGAACAGAACAGTGTAGTGACCACAGCATGTGGTGGTGGTGTAGGGGAACAGAACAGTGTAGTGACCACAGCATGTGGTGGTGGTGTAGCGAACAGAACAGTGTAGTGACCAGAAGCATGTGGTGGTGGTGTAGGGGAACAGAACAGTGTAGTGACCACAGCATGTGGTGGTGGTGTAGGGGAACAGAACAGTGTAGTGACCACAGCATGTGGTGTTGGTGTAGGGAACAGAACAGTGTAGTGACCACAGCATGTGGTGGTGGTGTAGGGGAACAGAACAGTGTGTGACTGTTTCCTGTGTCCAGGTTGACCCCGTCTGGAGAGAAGTGTCGTAGTCTGGAGACTGAGATCTCTAGGCTGAATAATTATCTGAGGTTGAAGGTAATGAAGGTAACACTAGTGGTCATGTCTGAGAGGTCAAATGTGTTAGCAGTAGATGGTATTCTTCAATAACACAAAACCCCAAAGCAAATCAGGGGTAGAAAAATATATTTATTCAAAGAGAACAAGTCATAGTTGTCATGCTGAACAGCAGATGGCAGATGTACTCTAGCCAGTGGTTGACCAATTAGAATTCCTTGCAGTAAAATTGGGTCAATGGCCAAATAGCAAGTATCCCGTTTCAGGCTCAATGAATAGACAATTGGGATCAATGAGAACTTGCCACATGTAGCTATGAGTCCCGGACTGAAATTCCTGTGTCTCTGACCCCTTGATCATTAATTCCCTGTTACAGAAAAACAACTATTTTTATTGATCGTTATTTTCCTCTAGACCTCTAGCTGTGTATTTATCTTTGAATATTCTTACACGCTCTTCTCCCGTATCCCTCAATCCCTGCCTGCTATCCCAGATACTGTTTGCACCCTTTGGCACACGACACCGAAGTTAAGTGTTACTCCCTTCCTCTCCCCTTCTAATAATACATTAATCACTCGTCACGTTGTGTTGAGGCTGCACATTCAGACATTCACTTGTCTAGTTATTCTCTAACTCATCAGCCAGCTTGTTCTGGTCCATCTTCCTCAGGACCTCCAGTGTGATCTTCACAGCTCCCTCATCACAGTAGCTCTGTACCATCCTATCCACTGTGACCAGCCTGTCAGCATCCTCCAGCTGGCTCCTTGAGATGGGGCCATCCACATCATGAGTCAGGTGAAACTGAAATGTCTTCAGGTCGCTTTGGTCCAGCTTTTCCAGAGTGTTCAGCAAAGAAACACATCTTCTTGTTTCTAGACAGTTACTTTTGGCGCCACCTTGTGGTGTGGCTGTAGAAAACAGTCTTACATCTGTGCATACAAAAAACAATTATTCAGTAATAAACCAATTGATTAATAAGTAAGTATAACACCTAGGTCTCTATTTTAACAAACCAAACACTCTTAGTGCTGCCTGTGTATCCTTATATGTTCGGGTGTGTCAGAAATATTTGTGCAATTTTCAGAACCGGAATTATGGGCGCAGTAGCTTGTGATGGCGTGAATGAGCTGGGTTTTGATGAATAAATAAGTTGTGGGGGTGTCGAGGTTTGACCCCTCACTGGCTAAATAGTTTGCCCCATATTTGGTAAATATGTTGAACATGTTTGTAGTCAACATTGTTCTCATTGCATTGCCTCAATATGGAAATACATTATTAAACATAGGCTATAGCATTAACACTGATATAGGGGCTAGGCCTACTGTAAAATGCAGTCTGATGATGCCAAACAGTCAATAAGCAAGATTAAATTCACTAGGCTATTGATAAGGCCTAAAAAGACAGTGTATAATTATAATCAAATTCTAAACCAAACAGCTTGTTTTAATAGGCTGTCTAAATACAGTTACAGGCACCATAATAGCTCCCCATAGCCGTTTAATACAGACAACTTAGACTATGGAGGGTTTTACATAGCAACTTTTCACAGGAGCTGGATAAAGAGGAAGGGAGTTATATTGTATTCTTCTTGAATCAATAAAGAGACAGGGGGAATGTCCCCTCACCGTTATACTGCTGTAATGTAATGTTTTATAAACATCCTTCAGCCATCTAACAGATCAAATTGCATTGCATTCGAGACATGTACGTTCTCACAATAAACCCATTGACTGAATCTAATAGGTTTGGGTTTTAATCTAATTAAATTAAAAACAAATAAATCTGCTTTTAAGACGAACAACAATATTTCTAAACAGGATCGGGTCAGAAGCATGATATCATAAATCACTTCTTTCGATCCATGGCACTGTGTGTACACAGTAGGCCTAAACGTCTTTATGCATATATTCGCACTTCTATACAAAATACTAGGTTCCTGTCAATTGTATCGTTGCCAATGTGCGAGGCAGATTCCCCCCCAAAATCTATTATTGATTTGGCATTATTGGAGGATTGAATAGTTTGAAAGAGCGTGTCTTTGGTAAGCGGATGAGGGGCGCTCTTTGAAAACGGGGATCAATAGCGAACAAGAGAAGTAGACCATTTAAAACCCCTTTATTCAAAGGCTACTGGGCTAATGGCCAGGATGAAAAGAAGCACGATGGTGCCAAACCTGCCATGATTTAGGGGAGGATAGACTGTGCTTGGTTTTTAATACAATTAAACAAAATGGGGGGAAAACAATCTTTTTATGTGTTTTATGTTTTAAAAGATGAGATTCACTGGCACAAAATGCACATCTCTTCCATGGGCACTGTGTCTGGATAGGCTGCACTTCAGCTCTTTAAATCCCTGCTATTATCAACCCAGGTTACATTAAGACCTGCTTTCCGTCGGTCTTAAAACTTCCCTTTTTAAAGGACACACCTCAAATATTGCCGCCTCTAAATGTCAGTGCGCCCATTTTTTCCATGAAGAAATTGTAAACTAATGTGCGTTTGACACTAGCGCCTCCTTAGAGCCGAAAATAAAGCCCTTCAAGTTTACAGGACAATTCATGAGAACTCCTTGCAACTCAATAACTTAAAGATGCAACTAATATACAATCCATAGAGTTTTGCTGTTTTAAAATGTTCAAGAAAACCTTGTGTATAAGATTCATACAGCCTAATATTAGCTGTGTGAACATTCAATTACACTGCTACAAAGGTTCAGTGAACTAAACTTTGTAGAATTGTGGCATTACAGTAGTGTAAACTTACCTTGAAACTCAACAATGCATTTCCACACGCAGTTACTAATCCAAAATAGACTGAGAAGTTTGGACAATAAACCAGCTTTGATCACAGTCAGGTTAATGTATTCAGCTTGTAGCTTCAACTCGAATGCTGCGGTGTAGTTTTCATACTCTTTAAAATTAACAAACTTTGATGTCTAGGTTAAAGACAGAGATTATAGTGTTATTTATGGAATTACATTTGACTTTAAATACATTAAAGTTAAAGGGGCAATCTGCAGCTCAAACAACAGCAAAACGGTCACCGCACGCCAATGTTTTGTTAAAAAGCTGAGAGATGGGGCTGGAGAACTCAAACCACTCTTCAATTCATAGACAGAACTATGGATGTAAGGATTGACCATCCATCCATGATATCAAAAGTATAGTTGTGGCTATACAATGTTTGCTTACAATTGCTCTTGTTTACAAACATTGGAGTAAAACAAGGGTGTATTTTTGGGGTTCTAATGGGGTATGACAGTTGAACTAACATCAACCATTTATATTGTATTCTTCTTGAATCAAAATACTGTATCATTCATTTAATTGTAGCAGATTGCCCCTTTAAAGCAACACCCCAGTCCTTACAAGCAAGACAGTACAGCCTCTTATAGAAAAGTACAGTCTCCTATAGAAAAGTACAGTCTCCTATAGAAAAGTACAGTCTCCTATAGAAAAGTACAGCCTCCTATAGAAAAGTACAGCCTCCTATAGAAAAGTACAGCCTCCTATAGAAAAGTACAGCCTCCTATAGAAAAGTACAGCCTCCTATAGAAAAGTACAGCCTCCTATAGAAAAGTACAGCCTCCTATAGAAAAGTACAGCCTCCTATAGAAAAGTACAGTCTCCCTGTCCCCCGACAGTGTTTTACCTCGGGCTGTATTCGGCGTACTGGATCTCCAGAGAGGCTGTAGGTCTGATTTGGGGTTAGCTCACAGTCAGGAGGTGTTAAATTCAACACTGCCCCCCGATCCTTCCACTTCTTTTCCACCTAAAGTACATTTTTCATTAAGAGGCAAAGTGTGACTTAATAGGAATCAATCACAGTAGACAAGCAGAATTACCATTTGGTAAATATTCATGTTAAAGTTCACATGTTTACTATTAAAATATAATCTAACCTGCATGTGTACCTCATCCAACACAACGTTCTTGGGAAGCAACAAGACATATAGGTCATTTGATGGTTTGAAGAACAACAACACAAGTCCATTGATAGGGGACATGGGAGCATCCTTATCCTTGGTGAGGCCATAATCACAGAATCCAGTGATGTTTATTATGACGTGTGTTTCTGTTATCTCATGGGGAGGGATGAACTCAATGTTATGATCATTAGTCACATGGCCTACGGACAGGAAGTCACATCCACCACCTGGGGAAAATGTCATTGTTGATTAGAAAGTAACAAGAGACAGATAACGATACTCTGACTTTTCTTATAAATTGTGTAGTTACCAGGGCAGATCTCACAGTGTGGGAGGTGTAGTTGACAGACAGACCCCTTAAGGCATGTAAACTTGAACAGGGGTCCTGCAGGTCTCTTGTCATTCTTGGCTAGAAGCCTCCTGTTCCAGGAGACTGTACTATAGAGCACCTCTCCCTCTCCCTCCATCCTAAACACCAGGCCTGTTATACTGCACTGGAACAGACCTGCACGGGGGCACTGGAACCTGTAGTGTATGACAAATGTATGACATAAATTGCATTTCAAATAGGAAAAGCACTCGCACATCTGAGTTTGCTTGTTGTAGGTGTGTGGGAATAATTCAATGATATCTTAAAAGCTAAATAAATACCTGCACACTGCCAGTATCATGTTGTTTATGTAAGTTGTTTAATTAGATCTTAAATACGGGATTCTGGCAAGAGCAGTGTGTGGGTTCTTCTTTTAAAATGACAAATGGCATGAACTGTTCTATAAGACTTCAAATTCTTAAAGTTAAATAAGTTACATTCAAATGTATCTATTATCCTTTCAGAAATGGAAAACTATTCATGTAAAAACAAGTAAGAGAAGACCAAGTTACCGGTATGTTCCATTGTCCTCCTGATCATAGTTCTCTGGAAACCACTAAAATGTAAAAACAATATACACTGAACAAATATCTGTTATTATAAACTGGGTGGTTTGAGCCCTGAATGCTGATTGGCTGACAGCCGTGGTGTGACAACACATTTATTTTTACTGTTCTAATTACATTGGTAACCAGTTTATAATAGCAACAAGGCACCTCTGGTGTTTGTGGTATATGGCCAATATATATCAGGGCTAAGGGCTGTATGCGGGCTGTTTACTCCGTATTGCATCGTGTCTAAGATCAGCCCTTAGCCATGGTATATTGGCCATATACCACACCCCCTCGGGCCTTATTCGATAAATATTCAACTGGTCGGTCGGTGTCGATCTGTCTGTCTGTCTTTACAGCGAAGGTCTTACCAGAGGAGGGTCAGTAGTACACTATAATAGTACACTATTCTACATTCTGTGATGTTTAACTTCTCCATGGCATTAGGTAAACCTTATAAACTCTGTGATGTTTAACTTCTACATGGCATTAGGTAAACCTTATAAACTCTGATGTTTAACTTCTCCATGGCATTAGGTAAACCTTATAAACTCTGTGATGTTTAACTTCTACATGGCATTAGGTAAACCTTATAAACTCTGTGGTTTAACTTCTACATGGCATTAGGTAAACCTTATAAACTCTGTGATGTTTAACTTCTCCATGGCATTAGGTAAACCTTATAAACTCTGTGATGTTTAACTTCTACATGGCATTAGGTAAACCTTATAAACTCTGATGTTTAACTTCTACATGGCATTAGGTAAACCTTATAAACTCTGATGTTTAACTTCTACATGGCATTAGGTAAACCTTATAAACTCTGTGATGTTTAACTTCTCCATGGCATTAGGTCAGCCTTATGAACTCTGTGATGTTTAACTTCTACATGGCATTAGGTAAGCCTTATAAACTCTGTGATGTTTAACTTCTGCATGGCATTAGGTAAACCTTATAAACTCTGATGTTTAACTCCATGGCATTAGGTCAGCCTTATAAACTCTGTGATGTTCAACTTCTACATGACATTAGGTAAACCTTATAAACTCTGATGTTTAACTCCATGGCATTAGGTAAACCTTATAAACTCTGTGATGTTTAACTTCTACATGACATTAGGTAAACCTTATAAACTCTGATGTTTAACTCCATGGCATTAGGTCAGCCTTATAAACTCTGTGATGTTTAACTTCTGCATGGCATTAGGTCAGCCTTATAAACTCTGTGATGTTTAACTTCTCCATGACATTAAGCAAGCTGTCAGTACTCTGACTTGTTCCTCACTCCAATTGAACCCTTGCTAGATGAAAGCCAACTAGAAGAGGATTTCATTTGGTGACTCTCTTTCTGTTGGTCAATGTTCGTCAGCCTGTCTCCATGTCTTTTAGCAGGTATTGTTGTTGTGAACCCAAACATCCACTCTCCTCCTCACCTCTCTCTCGAACTTCTCTGACAGATCATCCCAGTTCATCTTCTTCAGGATCTCCGGTGTGATCTCCACAGCTTCCTCAGGGCCGGCGGTTTCTCATTGTGTGAAGGAAAGATGCCCTTACTCAATGTAGCTATAAACAACTAATTGAACTTTTAAAGAACAGATTCATGTTGTTTTACCTGTGTGATCACTCTGTAACTTCTCAGTGAGATCATGCTCATTCATCCACCTCAGGATCCTCAGTGTGACCTTCACAGCTCTCTCAGGGCCGTAACTCTTCATCATCTGATCCACTGTGACCTGTCTGTCAGTGTTCCTCAGCTGTCTCTTTGGGATTGGAGGAAAGCCCAGCAGCTTGCCACGAGTCAGGTAGTTTTGAAATGTCTTCAGCTCGTTTATGTTCAGCTCCTCCAGAGAGTTCAGCAGCAGAGCTGGAACAGAGAGAGAGAGATGTTCTACATGTCAGATATATTTAATGCATTGTTTAGCCTCGCCTCCAGGCTTCTTTTTCTCATATCAGTATTGTATGTATTGTCAATAAGTTTGTCCCCTACAAACGTTACTGTTACTAACGGACTCTTCTGTTGATTGGTTTGAATATAGGCAGCTCAAGAAGAGATGTACAGCCATGATTTGTAAGAACCAACGCTGGAGAAGAGAAGCAGGTACGGGGAGTTGAACATTTAATAAGGAACAGACATCAAACAGGACAGAGACACCCTCAGAACCCGGTATGCAACGACAAAACTAACATTATTCCTGAAGCGGGGAACAGATCTTGGGAACAGACAGATATAGGGGAGGAAATGGCACAGATGATTGAGTCCAGGTGAGTCCAATAATCGCTGATGCGCGTGATGGGGGGGAGGCAGGTGTGCGTAATGATGGTGGCAGGAGTGCGTAATGCTGGGGAGCCTGGTGCCTTCGAGGGCCAGAGAGGGGGAGCGGGAGCAGGCGTGACATGATTAGACAGTGCAATCTGTTTTTATCTTGTAATATCTTACCTATGTCTACTTAGCCATTGTACTGTTGATTTTATATATTATATGTAATGAATGATTGATTTCTGTTTAATCTCAATGAGATCACCTGGATACAATCAATAAATAAAAGAGGGGTCTGCTGAATGTTATTATGAAGTCAGTTGAATGTTCTTTCTGGTTAGACCTACACTGAACTGTGATGGTGATGTATAGATTGATGTACATTGTTGTTATGTTACCTCTAGTGTGATCCCTCTCTAACTTCTCTGCTAGGTCTACTCGATTCATCAACCTCAGGATCATTAGTGTGTTCCTCACAGCTCCCTCATGTTCGAATCTCTTCACCATCTGATCCACTGTGTCCTGTCTGTCAGAGTTCTCCAGCTGTCTCTCTGGGATGGGAGGACAGTCAGGCAGCTGGCCCCTAGTCAGGTGAGACTGAAATGTCTTCAGCTGTTCTTCAGTGAGCTCCTCCAGACTGGTCAGTAGCAGAGCTGGAACAGGATATGTAATTGAGGGTCTCTAAAATAACAAAGATGATAAGATAGAAGAGAATAGAAATACTGATTTAAAGAACATAGCCACACACACAACGTGGTACAGGAATATATTCAGCACTTTTTTGGTGTGT
This sequence comes from Salvelinus namaycush, assembly GCF_016432855.1. NCBI lineage: Eukaryota > Metazoa > Chordata > Actinopteri > Salmoniformes > Salmonidae > Salvelinus > Salvelinus namaycush. The sequence goes on along the minus strand of NC_052308.1, from coordinate 76,222,258 downwards.
TGCAGCCTGACCCCCACCACTCAGTGTACATGAGAGATTCATTAATTATCTAGACTGTATGTGTCTACTGTATCATTTCATACTGTAGAACTGACTATAACAGTGAGTACAGGTGATGTAACATATGAGGGTAGAACTGTAGAACTGACTATTAGTGAGTACAGGTGCTTTAACATATGAGGGTAGAACTGTAGAACTGACTATAACAGTGAGTACAGGTGATGTAACATATGAGGGTAGAACTGTAGAACTGACTATAACAGTGAGTACAGGTGATGTAACATATGAGGGTAGAACTGTAGAACTGACTATAACAGTGAGTACAGGTGATGTAACATATGAGGGTAGAACTGTAGAACTGACTATAACAGTGAGTACAGGTGATGTAACATATGAGGGTAGAACTGTAGAACTGACTATAACAGTGAGTACAGGTGATGTAACATATGAGGGTAGAACTGTAGAACTGACTATAACAGTGAGTACAGGTGATGTAACATATGAGGGTAGAACTGACTATAACAGTGGGTACAGGTGTTGTAACATATGAGGGTAGAACTGACTATAACAGTGAGTACAGGTGTTTAACATATGAGGGTAGAACTGTAGAACTGACTATGACAGTGAGTACAGGTGATGTAACATATGAGGGTAGAACTGTAGAACTGACTATAACAGTGAGTACAGGTGTTTAACATATGAGGGTAGAACTGTAGAACTGACTATGACAGTGAGTACAGGTGATGTAACATATGAGGGTAGAACTGTAGAACTGACTATGACAGTGAGTACAGGTGATGTAACATATGAGGGTAGAACTGACTATGACAGTGAGTACAGGTGTTTAACATATGAGGGTAGAAGTGATCCTACAATTCTCTAACCGTCCTCTTACCTGTGAACTGAGGTGTCCTGAGCTACCAGCAGAAGATAATGACAACAGGAAGGAGGGGGAGCTGGAGAGAAGGGGGTGTATTGCGCCGTAGAAGGGCCTGGGTTGGAAAAAGGACTGGTATGGGGCAGTGGGAATACCTGAGAAAGTGGGGAAATAGAGGGGAAGATAAGAGGGGGACAGAGAGTCAGTTAGGGTCCTTGTCTACAATCCTACTTCTCTGATCTCTAACTTCTCTGAACTGTGATGGTGATGTATAGATTGATGTACATTCTTGTTATGTTACCTCCACTGTAATCTCTCTCTAACTGCTCTGCCAGATCATCCAGCTTCATCCTCCTCAGGATCCTCCATGTGATCTTCACAGCTCTCTCAGGGCCGTAACTCTTCACCATCTGATCCACTGTCTCCTGTCTGTCAGAGTTCTTCAGCTGTTTCTCTGGGATGAGAGGAAAGCCTAACATCCAGCAACTAGTCAGGCAAGACTGAAATGTCTTCAGCTGTTCTTCAGTGAGCTCCTTCAGAGTGGTCAGCAGCAGAACATCCAACATGGAGGGTCTCTAAAACAACAAAGATGATATGATGTAAGGACGAGAATATAAAAACTGACTAGTGATATCAAATAAAGATCATTAATATATTAATATTTTTAGACGTACTAGAATATTTATACAGGTCTCTCAATATCTCATCCTCATATGATCATGAAATACATTACATTAGGAACTTTAACACACACACACACACGCTGCAGTGTCTTCAGAGAATACTGTGATCTACTGTATGTGGTTTGCTCACATTGACTTTAGACATGGCCACTAGTCTTACCTTTCCCACATTCAGCACCTCCAGGTTCCCCTCCAGCCTAGAGATCACAGTCTCCAGATCACGACACTTCTCTCCAGACCGGGTCAACCTGGACACAGGAAACAGTCACACAATGTTCTGTTCCCCTACACCACCACCACATGCTGTGGTCACTACACTGTTCTGTTCCCTACACCACCACCACATGCTGTGGTCACTACACTGCTCTGTTCCCCTACAGCACCACCACATGCTGTGGTCACTACACTGTTCTGTTCCCCTACACCACATGTTGTGGTCACTACACTGTTCTGTTCCCCTACACCACCACCACCACATGCTGTGGTCACTACACTGTTCTGTGCCCCTACACCACCACATGCTGTGGTCACTACACTGTTCTGTTCCCCTACACCACCACCACATGCTGTGGTCACTACACTGTTCTGTTCCCCTACACCACCACCACATGCTGTGGTCACTACACTGTTCTGTTCCCCTACACCACCACCACATGCTGTGGTCACTACACTGTACTGTTCCCCTACACCACCACCACATGCTGTGGTCACTACACTGTTCTGTTCCCCTACACCACCACCACATGCTGTGGTCACTACACTGTTCTATTCCCCTACACCACCACCACATGCTGTGGTCACTACACTGTTCTGTTCCCTACACCACCACCACATGCTGTGGTCACTACACTGTTCTGTTCCCCTACACCACCACCACATGCTGTGGTCACTACACTGTTCTGTTCCCTACACCACCACCACATGCTGTGGTCACTACACTGTTCTGTTCCTCTACACCACCACCACATGCTGTGGTCACTACACTGTTCTGTTCCCCTACACCACCACCACATGCTGTGGTCACTACACTGTTCTGTTCCTCTACACCACCACCACATGCTGTGGTCACTACACTGTTCTGTTCCTCTACACCACCACCACATGCTGTGGTCACTACACTGTTCTGTTCCCCTACACCACCACCACATGCTGTGGTCACTACACTGTTCTGTTCCCCTACACCACCACCACATGCTGTGGTCACTACACTGTTCTGTTCCCCTACACCACATGCTGTGGTCACTACACTGTTCTGTTCCCCTACACCACCACCACATGCTGTGGTCACTACACTGTTCTGTTCCCCTACACCACCACCACATGCTGTGGTCACTACACTGTTCTGTTCCCCTACACCACCACCACATGCTGTGGTCACTACACTGTTCTGTTCCCCTACACCACCACCACATGCTGTGGTCACTACACTGTTCTGTTCCCTACACCACCACCACATGCTGTGGTCACTACACTGTTCTGTTCCTCTACACCACCACCACATGCTGTGGTCACTACACTGTTCTGTTCCCCTACACCACCACCACATGCTGTGGTCACTACACTGTTCTGTTCCCCTACACCACCACCACATGCTGTGGTCACTACACTGTTCTGTTCCCCTACACCACATGCTGTGGTCACTACACTGTTCTGTTCCCCTACACCACCACCACATGCTGTGGTCACTACACTGTTCTGTTCCCTACACCACCACCACATGCTGTGGTCACTACACTGTTCTGTTCCCTACACCACCACCACATGCTGTGGTCACTACACTGTTCTGTTCCCCTACACCACCACCACATGCTGTGGTCACTACACTGTTCTGTTCCCCTACACCACCACCACATGCTGTGGTCACTACACTGTTCTGTTCCCCTACACCACCACCACATGCTGTGGTCACTACACTGTTCTGTTCCCCTACACCACCACCACATGCTGTGGTCACTACACTGTTCTGTTCCCCTACACCACCACCACATGCTGTGGTCACTACACTGTTCTGTTCCCCTACACCACCACCACATGCTGTGGTCACTACACTGTTCTGTTCCTCTACACCACCACCACATGCTGTGGTCACTACACTGTTCTGTTCCTCTACACCACCACCACATGCTGTGGTCACTACACTGTTCTGTTCCCCTACACCACCACCACATGCTGTGGTCACTACACTGTTCTGTTCCTCTACACCAACACCACATGCTGTGGTCACTACACTGTTCTATTCCCCTACACCACCACCACATGCTGTGGTCACTACACTGTTCTGTTCCCCTACACCACCACCACATGCTGTGGTCACTACACTGTTCTGTTCCCTACACCACCACCACATGCTGTGGTCACTACACTGTTCTGTTCCTCTACACCACCACCACATGCTGTGGTCACTACACTGTTCTGTTCCCCTACACCACCACCACATGCTGTGGTCACTACACTGTTCTGTTCCCCTACACCACCACCACATGCTGTGGTCACTACACTGTTCTGTTCCCCTACACCACATGCTGTGGTCACTACACTGTTCTGTTCCCCTACACCAACACCACATGCTGTGGTCACTACACTGTTCTGTTCCTCTACACCACCACCACATGCTGTGGTCACTACACTGTTCTGTTCCTCTACACCAACACCACATGCTGTGGTCACTACACTGTTCTGTTCCCCTACACCACCACCACATGCTGTGGTCACTACACTGTTCTGTTCCCCTACACCACCACCACATGCTGTGGTCACTACACTGTTCTGTTCCCCTACACCACCACCACATGCTGTGGTCACTACACTGTTCTGTTCCCCTACACCACCACCACATGCTGTGGTCACTACACTGTTCTGTTCCCCTACACCACCACCACATGCTGTGGTCACTACACTGTTCTGTTCCCCTACACCACCACCACATGCTGTGGTCACTACACTGTTCTGTTCCCCTACACCACCACCACATGCTGTGGTCACTACACTGTTCTGTTCCCCTACACCACCACCACATGCTGTGGTCACTACACTGTTCTGTTCCCCTACACCACCACCACATGCTGTGGTCACTACACTGTTCTGTTCCCCTACACCACCACCACATGCTGTGGTCGCTACACTGTTCTGTTCCCCTACACCACCACCACATGCTGTGGTCACTACACTGTTCTGTTCCCCTACAGCACCACCACCACATGCTGTGGTCACTACACTGTTCTGTTCCCCTACACCACCACCACACGCTGTGGTCACTACACTGTTCTGTTCCCCTACACCACCACCACATGCTGTGGTCACTACACTGTTCTGTTCCCTACACCACCACCACATACTGTGGTCACTACACTGTTCTGTTACCCTACACCACCACCACATGCTGTGGTCACTACACTGTTCTGTTCCCCTACACCACCACCACATGCTGTGGTCACTACACTGTTCTGTTCCCTACACCACCACCACATACTGTGGTCACTACACTGTTCTGTTACCCTACACCACCACCACATGCTGTGGTCACTACACTGTTCTGTTACCCTACAGCACCACCACATGCTGTGGTCACTACACTGTTCTGTTACCCTACAGCACCACCACCACATGCTGTGGTCACTACACTGTTCTGTTCCCCTACACCACCACCACATGCTGTGGTCACTACACTGTTCTGTTCCCCTACACCACCACCACATGCTGTGGTCACTACACTGTTCTGTTCCCTACACCACCACCACATACTGTGGTCACTACACTGTTCTGTTACCCTACACCACCACCACATGCTGTGGTCACTACACTGTTCTGTTACCCTACAGCACCACCACATGCTGTGGTCACTACACTGTTCTGTTACCCTACAGCACCACCACCACATGCTGTGGTCACTACACTGTTCTGTTACCCTACAGCACCACCACATGCTGTGGTCACTACACTGTTCTGTTACCCTACAGCACCACCACCACATGCTGTGGTCACTACACTGTTCTGTTCCCCTACACCACCACCACATGCTGTGGTCACTACACTGTTCTGTTACCCTACAGCACCACCACATGCTGTGGTCACTACACTGTTCTGTTACCCTACAGCACCACCACATGCTGTGGTCACTACACTGTTCTGTTCCCCTACACCACCACATGCTGTGGTCACTACACTGTTCTGTTCCCCTACACCACCACCACATGCTGTGGTCACTACACTGTTCTGTTCCCCTACACCACCACTACATGCTGTGGTCACTACACTGTTCTGTTCCCCTACACCACCACCACATGCTGTGGTCACTACACTGTTCTGTTCCCCTACAGCACCACCACATGCTGTGGTCACTACACTGTTCTGTTCCCCTACACCACCACATGCTGTGGTCACTACACTGTTCTGTTCCCCTACACCACCACATGCTGTGGTCACTACACTGTTCTGTTCCCCTACACCACCACCACATGCTGTGGTCACTACACTGTTCTGTTCCCCTACACCACCACCACATGCTGTGGTCACTACACTGTTCTGTTACCCTACAGCACCACCACATGCTGTGGTCACTACACTGTTCTGTTCCCCTACACCACCACATGCTGTGGTCACTACACTGTTCTGTTCCCCTACACCACCACCACATGCTGTGGTCACTACACTGTTCTGTTCCCCTACACCACCACTACATGCTGTGGTCACTACACTGTTCTGTTCCCCTACACCACCACCACATGCTGTGGTCACTACACTGTTCTGTTCCCCTACACCACCACCACATGCTGTGGTCACTACACTGTTCTGTTCCTCTACACCACCACCACATGCTGTGGTCACTACACTGTTCTGTTCCTCTACACCACCACCACATGCTGTGGTCACTACACTGTTCTGTTCCCCTACACCACCACCACATGCTGTGGTCACTACACTGTTCTGTTCCCCTACACCACCACCACATGCTGTGGTCACTACACTGTTCTGTTCCCCTACACCACCACCACATGCTGTGGTCACTACACTGTTCTGTTCCCCTACACCACCACCACATGCTGTGGTCACTACACTGTTCTGTTCCCCTACACCACCACCACATGCTGTGGTCACTACACTGTTCTGTTCCCCTACACCACCACCACATGCTGTGGTCACTACACTGTTCTGTTCCCCTACACCACCACCACATGCTGTGGTCACTACACTGTTCTGTTCCCCTACACCACCACCACATGCTGTGGTCACTACACTGTTCTGTTCCCCTACACCACCACCACATGCTGTGGTCACTACACTGTTCTGTTCCCCTACACCACCACCACATGCTGTGGTCACTACACTGTTCTGTTCCCCTACACCACCACCACATGCTGTGGTCACTACACTGTTCTGTTCCCCTACACCACCACCACATGCTGTGGTCACTACACTGTTCTGTTCCCCTACACCACCACCACATGCTGTGGTCACTACACTGTTCTGTTCCCCTACACCACCACCACATGCTGTGGTCACTACACTGTTCTGTTCCCCTACACCACCACCACATGCTGTGGTCACTACACTGTTCTGTTCCCCTACACCACCACCACATGCTGTGGTCACTACACTGTTCTGTTCCCCTACACCACCACCACATGCTGTGGTCACTACACTGTTCTGTTCCCCTACACCACCACCACATGCTGTGGTCACTACACTGTTCTGTTCCCCTACACCACCACCACATGCTGTGGTCACTACACTGTTCTGTTCCCCTACACCACCACCACATGCTGTGGTCACTACACTGTTCTGTTCCCCTACACCACCACCACATGCTGTGGTCACTACACTGTTCTGTTCCCCTACACCACCACCACATGCTGTGGTCACTACACTGTTCTGTTCCCCTACACCACCACCACATGCTGTGGTCACTACACTGTTCTATTCCCCTACACCACCACCACATGCTGTGGTCACTACACTGTTCTGTTCCCCTACACCACCACCACATGCTGTGGTCACTACACTGTTCTGTTCCCTACACCACCACCACATGCTGTGGTCACTACACTGTTCTGTTCCTCTACACCACCACCACATGCTGTGGTCACTACACTGTTCTGTTCCCCTACACCACCACCACATGCTGTGGTCACTACACTGTTCTGTTCCCCTACACCACCACCACATGCTGTGGTCACTACACTGTTCTGTTCCCCTACACCACCACCACATGCTGTGGTCACTACACTGTTCTGTTCCCCTACACCACCACCACATGCTGTGGTCACCACACTGTTCTGTTCCCCTACACCACCACCACATGCTGTGGTCACTACACTGTTCTGTTCCCCTACACCACATGCTGTGGTCACTACACTGTTCTGTTCCCCTACACCAACACCACATGCTGTGGTCACTACACTGTTCTGTTCCTCTACACCACCACCACATGCTGTGGTCACTACACTGTTCTGTTCCTCTACACCAACACCACATGCTGTGGTCACTACACTGTTCTGTTCCCCTACACCACCACCACATGCTGTGGTCACTACACTGTTCTGTTCCCCTACACCACCACCACATGCTGTGGTCACTACACTGTTCTGTTCCCCTACACCACCACCACATGCTGTGGTCACTACACTGTTCTGTTCCCCTACACCACCACCACATGCTGTGGTCACTACACTGTTCTGTTCCCCTACACCACCACCACATGCTGTGGTCACTACACTGTTCTGTTCCCCTACACCACCACCACATGCTGTGGTCACTACACTGTTCTGTTCCCCTACACCACCACCACATGCTGTGGTCACTACACTGTTCTGTTCCCCTACACCACCACCACATGCTGTGGTCACTACACTGTTCTGTTCCCCTACACCACCACCACATGCTGTGGTCACTACACTGTTCTGTTCCCCTACACCACCACCACATGCTGTGGTCGCTACACTGTTCTGTTCCCCTACACCACCACCACATGCTGTGGTCACTACACTGTTCTGTTCCCCTACAGCACCACCACCACATGCTGTGGTCACTACACTGTTCTGTTCCCCTACACCACCACCACATACTGTGGTCACTACACTGTTCTGTTCCCCTACACCACCACCACATGCTGTGGTCGCTACACTGTTCTGTTCCCCTACACCACCACCACATGCTGTGGTCACTACACTGTTCTGTTACCCTACAGCACCACCACATGCTGTGGTCACTACACTGTTCTGTTACCCTACAGCACCACCACATGCTGTGGTCACTACACTGTTCTGTTCCCCTACACCACCACATGCTGTGGTCACTACACTGTTCTGTTCCCCTACACCACCACCACATGCTGTGGTCACTACACTGTTCTGTTCCCCTACACCACCACTACATGCTGTGGTCACTACACTGTTCTGTTCCCCTACACCACCACCACATGCTGTGGTCACTACACTGTTCTGTTCCCCTACAGCACCACCACATGCTGTGGTCACTACACTGTTCTGTTCCCCTACACCACCACATGCTGTGGTCACTACACTGTTCTGTTCCCCTACACCACCACCACATGCTGTGGTCACTACACTGTTCTGTTCCCCTACACCACCACCACATGCTGTGGTCACTACACTGTTCTGTTACCCTACAGCACCACCACATGCTGTGGTCACTACACTGTTCTGTTCCCCTACACCACCACATGCTGTGGTCACTACACTGTTCTGTTCCCCTACACCACCACCACATGCTGTGGTCACTACACTGTTCTGTTCCCCTACACCACCACTACATGCTGTGGTCACTACACTGTTCTGTTCCCCTACACCACCACCACATGCTGTGGTCACTACACTGTTCTGTTCCCCTACAGCACCACCACATGCTGTGGTCACTACACTGTTCTGTTCCCCTACACCACCACATGCTGTGGTCACTACACTGTTCTGTTCCCCTACACCACCACATGCTGTGGTCACTACACTGTTCTGTTCCCCTACACCACCACCACATGCTGTGGTCACTACACTGTTCTGTTCCTCTACACCACCACATGCTGTGGTCACTACACTGTTCTGTTCCCCTACACCACCACCACATGCTGTGGTCACTACACTGTTCTGTTCCCCTACACCACCACCACATGCTGTGGTCACTACACTGTTCCCCTACACCACCACCACATGCTGTGGTCACTACACTGTTCCCCTACACCACCACCACATGCTGTGGTCACTACACTGTTCTATTCCCCTACACCACCACCACATGCTGTGGTCACTACACTGTTCTGTTCCCCTACACCACCACCACATGCTGTGGTCACTACACTGTTCTGTTGCCCTACACCACCACCACATGCTGTGGTCACTATACTGTTCTGTTCCCCTACACCACCACCACATGCTGTGGTCACTACACTGTTCTGTTCCCCTACACCACCACCACATGCTGTGGTCACTACACTGTTCTGTTCCCCTACACCACCACCACATGCTGTGGTCACTACACTGTTCTGTTCCCCTACACCACCACCACATGCTGTGGTCACTACACTGTTCTGTTCCCCTACACCACCACCACATGCTGTGGTCACTACACTGTTCTGTTCCCCTACACCACCACCACATGCTGTGGTCACTACACTGTTCTGTTCCCCTACACCACCACCACATGCTGTGGTCACTACACTGTTCTGTTCCCCTACACCACCACCACATGCTGTGGTCACTACACTGTTCTGTTCCCTACACCACCACCACATGCTGTGGTCACTACACTGTTCTGTTCCCCTACACCACCACCACATGCTGTGGTCACTACACTGTTCTGTTCCCCTACACCACCACCACATGCTGTGGTCACTACACTGTTCTGTTCCCCTACAGCACCACCACATGCTGTGGTCACTACACTGTTCTGTTCCCCTACACCACCACCACATGCTGTGGTCACTACACTGTTCTGTTCCCCTACACCACCACCACATGCTGTGGTCACTACACTGTTCTGTTCCCCTACACCACCACCACATGCTGTGGTCACTACACTGTTCTGTTCCCCTACAGCACCACCACATGCTGTGGTCACTACACTGTTCTGTTCCCCTACACCACCACCACATGCTGTGGTCACTACACTGTTCTGTTCCCCTACACCACATGCTGTGGTCACTACACTGTTCTGTTCCCCTACACCACCACCACATGCTGTGGTCACTACACTGTTCTGTTCCCCTACACCACCACATGCTGTGGTCACTACACTGTTCTGTTCCCCTACACCACCACATGCTGTGGTCACTACACTGTTCTGTTCCCCTACACCACCACCACATGCTGTGGTCACTACACTGTTCTGTTCCCCTACACCACCACCACATGCTGTGGTCACTACACTGTTCTGTTCCCTACACCACCACCACATGCTGTGGTCACTACACTGTTCTGTTCCCCTACACCACCACCACATGCTGTGGTCACTACACTGTTCTGTTCCCCTACACCACCACCACATGCTGTGGTCACTACACTGTTCTGTTCCCCTACACCACCACCACATGCTGTGGTCACTACACTGTTCTGTTCCCCTACACCACCACCACATGCTGTGGTCACTACACTGTTCTATTCCCCTACACCACCACCACATGCTGTGGTCACTACACTGTTCTGTTCCCCTACACCACCACCACATGCTGTGGTCACTACACTGTTCTGTTCCCCTACACCACCACCACATGTTGTGGCCACTACACTGTTCTGTTCCCCTACACCACATGCTGTGGTCACTACACTGTTCTGTTCCCCTACACCACCACCACATGCTGTGGTCACTACACTGTTCTGTTCCCCTACACCACCACATGCTGTGGTCACTACACTGTTCTGTTCCCCTACACCACCACATGCTGTGGTCACTACACTGTTCTGTTCCCCTACACCACCACCACATGCTGTGGTCACTACACTGTTCTGTTCCTCTACACCACCACCACATGCTGTGGTCACTACACTGTTCTGTTCCCCTACACCACCACCACATGCTGTGGTCACTACACTGTTCCCCTACACCACCACCACATGCTGTGGTCACTTCACTTCTACATTCATTTCACTCAGTTCATGAGGATGATGCAATAGAGGTATAGAAGAGATGTTAGAGGGTCAATTCACCACTTTTAAAGTTGATTATCTCTCCAGCACCAGTAGACTCAGATATTCAATGTTACCAGGGACTGTCAAATGTAATTAATGTAAGGAAAGAAAGGTAGTGTTTTATGTCACATGATCTGTGAAGACTCCAAGCATTCATGAATTATGGACAACTCATGAACTAGGGTGTAAACATGTTTTGATTCAACTCATGAACTAGGGTGTAAACATGTTTTGATTCAACTCATGAACTAGGGTGTAAACATGTTTTGATTCAACTCATATATTATATTGTTCTGTGTGTGTTCAAGTGTGTACAATTGCCTCTTCTGAGAGTGTAGGCTACCAGCAGTGGTGTAGGTCTAGTGGAGGGTAAACACAAGTAAACGCAGTTGACCCACTTTTTTCTGAAAAAGGTATTGAAAGTTTAGGGAGAGTTACTTTTTTCACTGCGACCGGCAATCAGTGCTGAAGGTAAGACGACTCAAAAGTGAGTTTACAAGTTTATCAACTTTCAAAGCTGAATTACTTTCCCATTGTTCCTCAACTGCAGTGTATGAAATACCATTTAGTAGCTCTGAGTCTCTACTTTTATCCAATGTAAAAAAACACTATTTCAGATTTTGCTACATAAGACCAAATCCAGGTGGTGAGTCACATTTGCCATTGTAAAATCAAATACTTTTCACAGAAAGAATCAATTATAGGCCTCCTGTCATTAACGTATACTTGTTGGATGGATTGGATGCCCATTGTGTCTATGTGTCTAAAGAAGCTCAGATGAGGCTGAAATGCAGCACTACTGAGTGGACAGCACCTCTGTCTAGCCAGCTATAGAATTCTACAGTACACCATTCATGGGCAGGGAGACGGTTTACAGGGTTGGGGTGTAAAGGATTACATGTAAGGGATTACAAAAAAAACTGTAATCCATTTCATTACCAGCAAAAATATTGTAATCAGATTACAGGTACTTTTGAAAAACTAGATGATTACTTTGAGGATTACTTTTAAAAACATTGTGGCAAAAAATCTTTGACACTTCTCTGTTATCTCAATGACATTTAAATCAGCATTGAAAAAAGGCGCAAGTTTAAGTTTGTTCCACCTGAGCGAGTCTGACCACAAATCAGAGACCACTATGATGACACACCAAATGTGTTTGATGGATCGCGGGAAAAGAGCAGGAATAGGTTTTTGTAGGCTACAGTCTAAGCTACGTCTTCCAATGATGCGACTGCTGTCCGTATCAAACTTGAATAAACGCTTTGAGGTAAGGATGACGGCGATACGGATATCACTTAATATTGATCTACATAGCGCATTGATGTGAATCACACTGCTGCTCTCTCATTTACCTTATGGATTGTGGTTGTTGTGGATGGCTGTTCACAAATCTAAATGTGTATTTGAACCCAATAATGGTTGAATTCAAGAAGTTTAAGCTGAAAAATGCACTCTTGCAACAGCTGCATAGTGCAGATCCCAGCCTATGGAATAAAAGTGAGGCTTTTTTTGCTAAAACTTTTGATAGGCTTAAAGGGCCCACCTGTAGTTGTTACATCCATTTTTGGACTTATAAATTATATATACAGTACCAGTCAAAAGCTTGGACACACTTACTCATTCAATGGTTTTTCTTTAATTTCACTATTTTCTATAATGTAGAATAATAGTGAAGACATCAAAACTATGAAATAACACAGAAGGAATCATGTAGTGAACAAATCAAAATATATTTAGTATTTGAGATTCTTCAAAGTAGCGACCCTTTGCCTTGATGACAGCTTTGCACACTCTTGGTAAAACATGCCATTCCATGAGAACAGCATTTATTTTTCAACTAGAATCAATGAGCCCAATCAGTCCTCCATGACAACAAAATCATAAACAACAGAGTAGGCTGGCTAAGTCCTTCGTTTTGGGGTCATGCTCAGGTAAAACGATTTGGCTAATCTGTACTTCCAAGTCCTATTCCTGAACATCAAGGGGTATAACATTATTGGAATCCTGATAGACTTTGGTTTTTAATGTAAAGATATAATTGAATAGTTTTATTATATTGGGTTGAAAGTGATGGGTTATAAGAAGCCTACATAACCAACCCATAAAGTCAAATTTAACATCCATATATTACATTTAACATTTAAGTCATTTAGCAGACGCTCTTATCCAGAGCGACTTACAAATTGGCCAGCTATGTAAACTTTAACATTGATTTATCCTGCAATAGATGTCGTTCAATTGGTCACATGCATTTTTGTCTTCTTCTAATGTCTCTTAAAGGGAAAGTAATCTAAAAGTAACAGAATGTAATCAGATTACATTACTGAGTTTGGGGGTAATCCAAAAGTTACGTTACTGATTACATTTTTGGACAGGTAACTTGTAACTGATCACATTTAGAAAGTAATCTACCCAACCCTGACGGTTTATTTGAGCTCCCCAATAATTCGCACCCTGGACTAATATACTCTGTGTTCACTCACATTCCAGAAGAGGGGCTGGGGAGTTCGCTGGACGGCTCTTCACTCTCCTCCCCTGCTGGCTTCCTTTCCTTCCCAGAGGCAGCTACCTCCTACACACACACACACAGTCTGTCTTGACTGAAGTATTTTCTATTGAGGACCACATTGAGGGTCTAGGCGTGTAATAAAACTTAATGGATGAGACAGTCATTGTTGAGAACACTATGTCTCTTGACAACATCTCTTGATTGAAATCTCAACAGTTTACCAGTTAACGTCACAAAGTTAATTATAAACGATTTCCGCTTTCTTCACTCCTTCGAATGACGTGTCAAGTGCTAGCTATGAATTAATATGATATTACTGCGTTATGAATTCATAGCAAAATTAGAATATGTAGTTCATAGGCCTACAATAATGTCTATTACATCACATGTTCTTGCATTTCATCATGTAAATTACTTTTTCCGATACTTTGATCGAGTCAATTTCGCACTTCCATGTTGCTGTAAATCAAATATGAAACGGATACAATGTAGCCTACTTAACTGTATCAACAAACTTTTTCAGGGACGTTTACAGATAAAAATAGCAACATACTAAGTTTTCCTTTCCAAACTATATTGTCTTACTTTTGATGAGTCCATTTTCAGACACTCCAGGCGCAGCCAGCCGACTGTAAAATAATGAAGCCTTGTGGCAGAGCGCTACCGTTTCCTTTAGTTTTGAGCAGCCCAGCCCATGACACATCCTACCTATAGGTCTCTAGTAGTGAGTCGCCCTCTTGAGGACAAACTGACACCAAACCAAAATAGGTGTGAGAGTCAGTCAAGAGACCATTGTTAAACCATTCTAATCGAGCTGCGAAGTCAATATAACATCTCTGATATGATCTTGTTCTTTATGTTTCCAGTTGGATCACAGGTTGTATTTGTAATGACATAATATTTTGACTCTTGGCTTTATAGGATTTATTTAAGATATGAAGAATGCATACAAAATATATGTTTCCTGCTATACCTTCCTGATTCAGGGAATCCTCCACCAGGGATTTTGGGAAAACGAGGGAATTTATTAAAATATTCAGCAATTTTGCAACCCTATGTAGGACACTTATCCCTGTCTCTAGGGCCTCCTGGTGGTTCAGCAGGACATTACACTGATCCTTGTCTCTAGGGCCCCCTGGTGGTTCAGCAGGACATTACTGATCCTTGTCTCTAGGGCCCCCTGGTGGTTCAGCAGGACATTACTGATCCTTGTCGCTAGGGCCCCCTGGTGGTTCAGCAGGACATTACACTGATCCTTGTCTCTAGGGCCCCCTGGTGGTTCAGCAGGATATTACACTGATCCTTGTCTCTAGGGCCCCCTGGTGGTTCAGCAGGACATTACTGATCCTTGTCTCTAGGGCCCCCTGGTGGTTCAGCAGGACATTACACTGATCCTTGTCTCTAGGGCCCCCTGGTGGTTCAGCAGGACATTACTGATCCTTGTCTCTAGGGCCCCCTGGTGGTTCAGCAGGACATTACACTGATCCTTGTCTCTAGTGCCCCCTGGTGGTTCAGCAGGACATTACTGATCCTTGTCTCTAGGGCCCCCTGGTGGTTCAGCAGGACATTACACTGATCCTTGTCTCTAGTGCCCCCTGGTGGTTCAGCAGGACATTACTGATCCTTGTCTCTAGGGCCCCCTGGTGGTTCAGCAGGACATTACACTGATCCTTGTCTCTAGGGCCCCCTGGTGGTTCAGCAGGACATTACTGATCCTTGTCTCTAGGGCCCCCTGGTGGTTCAGCAGGACATTACACTGATCCTTGTCTCTAGGGCCCCCTGGTGGTTCAGCAGGACATTACTGATCCTTGTCTCTAGGGCCCCCTGGTGGTTCAGCAGGACATTACTGATCCTTGTCTCTAGGGCCCCCTGGTGGTTCAGCAGGACATTACACTGATCCTTGTCTCTAGGGCCCCCTGGTGGTTCAGCAGGACATTACTGATCCTTGTCTCTAGGGCCCCCTGGTGGTTCAGCAGGACATTACTGATCCTTGTCTCTAGGGCCCCCTGGTGGTTCAGCAGGACATTACTGATCCTTGTCTCTAGGGCCCCCTGGTGGTTCAGCAGGACATTACACTGATCCTTGTCTCTAGGGCCCCCTGGTGGTTCAGCAGGACATTACACTGATCCTTGTCTCTAGGGCCCCCTGGTGGTTCAGCAGGACATTACACTGATCCTTGTCTCTAGGGCCCCCTGGTGGTTCAGCAGGACATTACACTGTCATGTGTGATGAAGGGGAGGAGGAGGAAGAGGAAACCATGGGCATGTGATGCTGTGAGGGAGGAATGCGAGAGAGATGTACATGTGTACAGGTGTTTAACATATGAGGGTAGAACTGTAGAACTGACTATGACAGTGAGTACAGGTGTTTTAACATATGAGGGTAGAACTGTAGAACTGACTATGACAGTGAGTACAGGTGTTTTAACATATGAGGGTAGAACTGTAGAACTGACTATGACAGTGAGTACAGGTGTTTTAACATATGAGGGTAGAACTGACTATGACATTGAGTACAGGTGATGTAACATATGAGGGTAGAACTGACTATGACATTGAGTACAGGTGTTTAACATATGAGGGTAGAACTGACTATGACAGTGATTACAGGTGTTTAACATATGAGGGTAGAAGTGTAGAACTGACTATGACAGTGAGTATAGGTGTTTTAACATATGAGGGTAGAACTGTAGAACTGACTATGACAGTGAGTACAGGTGTTTTAACATATGAGTGTAGAACTGACTATGACAGTGAGTACAGGTGTGTAACATATGAGGGTAGAACTGTAGAACTGACTATGACAGTGAGTACAGGTGTTTTAACATATGAGGGTAGAACTGTAGAACTGACTATAACAGTGAGTACAGGTGTTTAACATATGAGGGTAGAACTGTAGAACTGACTATGACAGTGAGTACAGGTGTTTAACATATGAGGGTAGAACTGTAGAACTGACTATGACAGTGAGTACAGGTGATGTAACATATGAGGGTAGAACTGACTATGACAGTGAGTACAGGTGTTTAACATATGAGGGTAGAACTGTAGAACTGACTATGACAGTGAGTACAGGTGTTTTAACATATGAGGGTAGAACTGACTATGACAGTGAGTACAGGTGTTTTAACATATGAGGGTAGAACTGACTATAACAGTGAGTACAGGTGTTTTAACATATGAGGGTAGAACTGTAGAACTGACTATAACAGTGAGTACAGGTGTTTTAACATATGAGTGTAGAACTGTAGAACTGACTATAACAGTGAGTACAGGTGTTTTAACATATGAGTGTAGAACTGTAGAACTGACTATAACAGTGAGTACAGGTGTTTTAACATATGAGTGTAGAACTGTAGAACTGACTATAACAGTGAGTACAGGTGTTTAACATATGAGGGTAGAACTGTAGAACTGACTATAACAGTGAGTACAGGTGTTTTAACATATGAGGGTAGAACTGTAGAACTGACTATAACAGTGAGTACAGGTGTTTTAACATATGAGGGTAGAACTGTAGAACTGACTATGACAGTGAGTACAGGTGATGTAACATATGAGGGTAGAACTGTAGAACTGACTATAACAGTGAGTACAGGTGTTTTAACATATGAGGGTAGAACTGTAGAACTGACTATGACAGTGAGTACAGGTGATGTAACATATGAGTGTAGAACTGTAGAACTGACTATAACAGTGAGTACAGGTGTTTTAACATATGAGGGTAGAACTGTAGAACTGACTATAACAGTGAGTACAGGTGATGTAACATATGAGGGTAGAACTGACTATAACAGTGAGTACAGGTGTTTTAACATATGAGGGTAGAACTGACTATAACAGTGAGTACAGGTGTTTTAACATATGAGGGTAGAACTGACTATGACAGTGAGTACAGGTGTTTTAACATATGAGGGTAGAACTGTAGAACTGACTATAACAGTGAGTACAGGTGTTTTAACATATGAGTGTAGAACTGTAGAACTGACTATGACAGTGAGTACAGGTGTTTAACATATGAGGGTAGAACTGTAGAACTGACTATAACAGTGAGTACAGGTGATGTAATATATGAGGGTAGAACTGACTATAACAGTGAGTACAGGTGTTTTAACATATGAGGGTAGAACTGACTATAACAGTGAGTACAGGTGTTTTAACATATGAGGGTAGAACTGTAGAACTGACTATGACAGTGAGTACAGGTGTTTAACATATGAGGGTAGAACTGTAGAACTGACTATAACAGTGAGTACAGGTGATGTAACATATGAGGGTAGAACTGTAGAACTGACTATAACAGTGAGTACAGGTGTTTTAACATATGAGGGTAGAACTGTAGAACTGACTATGACAGTGAGTACAGGTGTTTAACATATGAGGGTAGAACTGACTATAACAGTGAGTACAGGTGTTTAACATATGAGGGTAGAACTGACTATAACAGTGAGTACAGGTGTTTAACATATGAGGGTAGAACTGACTATGACAGTGAGTACAGGTGATGTAACATATGAGGGTAGAACTGACTATAACAGTGAGTACAGGTGTTATAACATATGAGGGTAGAACTGACTATAACAGTGAGTACAGGTGTTATAACATATGAGGGTAGAACTGACTATAACAGTGAGTACAGGTGTTTTAACATATGAGGGTAGAACTGACTATGACAGTGAGTACAGGTGTGTAACATATGAGGGTAGAACTGACTATAACAGTGAGTACAGGTGTTTAACATATGAGGGTAGAACTGACTATGACAGTGAGTACAGGTGTGTAACATATGAGGGTAGAACTGACTATAACAGTGAGTACAGGTGTTTAACATATGAGGGTAGAACTGACTATGACAGTGAGTACAGGTGTGTAACATATGAAGGTAGAACTGACTATAACAGTGAGTACAGGTGTTTAACATATGAGGGTAGAACTGACTATAACAGTGAGTACAGGTGATGTAACATATGAGGGTAGAACTGTAGAACTGACTATGACAGTGAGTACAGGTGTTTAACATATGAGGGTAGAACTGACTATAACAGTGAGTACAGGTGATGTAACATATGAGGGTAGAACTGTAGAACTGACTATAACAGTGAGTACAGGTGTTTAACATATGAGGGTAGAAGTGATCCTACACTTCTCTAACCGTCCTCTTACCTGTAAACTGAGCTGTCCTGAACTACCAGCAGAAGTTAATGACAACAACTCCTTAGACGAGCCAGGTTGAAACAAGGAGGAGGAGAATGAGTGATGATGGTATTCGGGTTCCATTGGGGAGAAGATGGGTCGGTGCCTGGGTTGGTCAAATAACTTGTATGAGGAAGTGGCAGTACCTGAGAAAGAGGGAAAAACAGGGGAAATAGAGGGGAAGATAGGAGGGGGGACAGAGAGTCATTTAGGGTCCTTGTTTACAATCCTACTTCTCTGATCTCTAACTTCTCTGCCAGATCATTCTGGTTCATCTTCCAGATTAGGAAGCTCAGGAAGAGATATACAGTCATGATTAGAAAGTCTCATCTGTTTGTGAAATCTTCGCTATTGTATTGGTGACTGTATGTATGGAATGTAATGAATGTTGGATTGTTGTTTAATCATAATGGGGCGGCAGGGTAGCCTAGTGGTTAGAGCGTTGGACTAGTAACCGAAAGGTTGCAAGTTCAAATCCCCGAGCTGACAAGGTACAAATCTGTCGTTCTGCCCCTGAACAGGCAGTTAACCCACTGTTCCTAGGCCGTCATTGAAAATAAGAATTTGTTCTTAACTGACTTGCCTAGTAAAATAAAGGTAAAATAAATAAATAAAAATAATGGGGTCACCTGGATACATCATGAATAAACATTATAAAAGAGGAGCCTGCTGAATGTTATTATGAAGTCAGTTGAATGTTCTTTCTGGTTAGACCTACACTGAACTGTGATGGTGATGTATAGATTGATGTACATTCTGTCTATGTTACCTGCACTGTGATCTCTCTGTAACTTCTCTGGCAGATCATCCAGCTTCATCCTCCTCAGGAACATCACTGTGTTCCTCACAGCTCCCTCAGGGCCGTATCCCTTCACCATCTGATCCACTGTGTCCTGTCTGTTAGTGTTCTTCAGCTGGCTGTCTGGGATGAGAGGAAAGACTAACGTCCAGCCCCTAGTCAGGTGAGACTGAAATGTCTTCAGCTGTTCTTCAGTGAGCTCCTTCAGAGTGGTCAGCAGCAGAGCAGGAACATACAACATGGAGGTTCTCTAAAATAACAAAGATGATATGATGTAAGGACGAGAATATAAAAACTGACTAGTGATATCAAATAAAGATCATTAATGTATTAATATTTTTAAGACGTACTAGAACATATATACAGGTCTCTCAATATCTCATATGATCATGAAATACATTACATTAGGAACCTTAACACACACTGCAGTGTCTTCAGAGAATACTGTGATCTACTGTATGTGGTTTGCTCACATTGACTTTAGACATGGCCACTAGTCTTACCTTTCCCACATTCAGCACCTCCAGGTTCTCCTCCAGACTAGAGATCTCAGTCTCCAGATCACGACACTTCTCTCCAGACCGGGTCAACCTGGACACAGGAAACAGTCACACAATGTTCTGTTCCCTACACCACCACCACATGCTGTGGTCACTACACTGTTCTGTTCCCTACACCACCACATGCTGTGGTCACTACACTGTTCTGTTCCCTACACCACCACCACATGCTGTGGTCACTACACTGTTCTGTTCCCCTACACCACCACCACATGCTGTGGTCACTACACTGTTCTGTTCCCCTACACCACCACCACATGCTGTGGTCACTTCACTGTTCTGTTCCCCTACACCACCACCACATGCTGTGGTCACTACACTGTTCTGTTCCCCTACACCACCACCACATGCTGTGGTCACTACACTGTTCTGTTCCCCTACACCACCACCACATGCTGTGGTCACTACACTGTTCTGTTCCCCTACACCACCACCACATGCTGTGGTCACTACACTGTTCTGTTCCCCTACACCACCACCACATGCTGTGGTCACTACACTGTTCTGTTCCCCTACACCACCACCACATGCTGTGGTCACTACACTGTTCTGTTCCCCTACACCACCACCACATGCTGTGGTCACTACACTGTTCTGTTCCCCTACACCACCACATGCTGTGGTCACCACACTGTTCTGTTCCCCTACACCACCACCACATGCTGTGGTCACTTCACTGTTCCTCTACACCACCACCACATGCTGTGGTCACCACACTGTTCTGTTCCCCTACACCACCACCACATGCTGTGGTCACCACACTGTTCTGTTCCCCTACACCACCACCACATGCTGTGGTCACTACACTGTTCTGTTCCCCTACACCACCACCACATGCTGTGGTCACTACACTGTTCTGTTCCCCTACACCACCACCACATGCTGTGGTCACTACACTGTTCTGTTCCCCTACACCACCACCACATACTGTGGTCACTACACTGTTCTGTTCCCCTACACCACCACCACATGCTGTGGTCACCACACTGTTCTGTTCCCCTACACCACCACCACATGCTGTGGTCACTACACTGTTCTGTTCCCCTACACCACCACCACATGCTGTGGTCACCACACTGTTCTGTTCCCCTACACCACCACCACATGCTGTGGTCACTTCACTGTTCCTCTACACCACCACCACATGCTGTGGTCACTTCACTGTTCCCCTACACCACCACCACATGCTGTGGTCACTACACTGTTCTGTTCCCCTACACCACCACATGCTATGGTCACTACACTGTTCCTCTACACCACCACCACCACATGCTGTGGTCACTACACTGTTCTGTTCCCCTACAGCACCACCACATGCTGTGGTCACTACACTGTTCTGTTCCCCTACACCACCACATGCTGTGGTCACTACACTGTTCCTCTACACCACCACCACATGCTGTGGTCACTACACTGTTCTGTTCCCTACACCACCACCACATGCTGTGGTCACTACACTGTTCTGTTCCCCTACACCACCACCACATGCTGTGGTCACTACACTGTTCTGTTCCCCTACACCACCACATGCTGTGGTCACTACACTGTTCCCCTACACCACCACCACATGCTGTGGTCACTACACTGTTCTGTTCCCCTACACCACCACCACATGTTGTGGTCACTACACTGTTCTGTTCCCCTACAGCACCACCACATGCTGTGGTCACTACACTGTTCTGTTCCCCTACACCACCACATGCTGTGGTCACTACACTGTTCTGTTCCCCTACACCACCACCACATGCTGTGGTCACTACACTGTTCTGTTCCCCTACAGCACCACCACATGCTGTGGTCACTACACTGTTCTGTTCCCCTACAGCACCACCATTAGACTCATAATGAATCTCACCAGTGACAACCTAGTATGGAGTTGGTTCCCCTTTGCTGCTATAACAGCCTCCACTCATCTGGGAAGGCTTTCCACTAGATGTTGGAACACTGCAAAGGGGACTTGCTTCCATTCAACCACAAGAGTATTAGTGAGGTTGGGCACTGACGTTGGGCGATTAGTCCTGGCTCTCGGTCGCTGTCCCAATTCATCCCAAAAGGTGTTCGATGGGGTTGAGGTCAGGGCTCTGTGAAGGCCAGTCAAGTTCTTCCACACCAATCTCGACAAATCATTTCAGTATGGAACTCGCTTTGTGCATGGGGGCATTGTCATGCTGAAACAGGAAAGGGCCTTCCCCAAACAATTGCCACAAAGTTGGAAGCACAGACTTGTATAGAATGTCATTGTATGCTGTAGCTTTAGGATTTCCCTTTAAGATTTCACTGGAACTTAGGGGCCTAGTCCGAACCATGAAAAACAGCCCCAGACCATTATTCCTCCTCCACCAAACTTTACAGTCGACACTATGCAGAGGGGCAGGTAGCGTTCCCCTGGCATCCGCCAAAGCCAGATTTGTCTGCCAGACTGCCAGATGGTGAAGGTTAATTCATCCCTACAGAGAACGCGTTTCCACTGCTCCTGAGTCCAATGGCAGCTAGCTTTACACCACTCCAGCCGACGCTTGGCATTGAGCATGGTGATCTTAGGCTTGTGTGCGGCTGCTCGGCCATGGAAACCCATTTCATGAAGCTCCCGGCCAACAGTTCTTGTGCGGACGTTGCTTCCAGAGGCAGTTTGGAACTCGGTGGTGTGTGTTGCAATTGAGGACAGATGAACTGACTTGTAGGAAAGGTGACATCCTATGACGGTGCCACATTGAAAGTCACTGAGATCTTCAGTAAGGCCATTCTACTGCCAATGTTTGTTTATGGAGATTGCATGGCTGTGTGATCGATTTTATACACCTGTCTGCAAAGAGTGTGGCTGAAATAGCCGAATAATGTGAAGAGGTGTCCACATAATTTTGTATATATAGCGTATACTCAAAGTCCACTCACATTCCAGAGCGGGGGCTGGCCGGCTCGTACCTCTCTGCTGGCTTCTGTTCCATCTCTGAAGCAGCTACCTCCTACGAACAAACACACACAGTCTGTGTCCTGTCTTTTCCATTTAGGACCACATTAGAAAGTGATTTTTAAACCCCCACCACCACACACACGTCACTATAACTGGTTGATATCACAGTAGGGTCTGGTAAATGAATAAAGCGTTATGGATGAGACCGTCATTGTTGAAAATGCAATTTTGTCTCGATGGAGAAATGTTGTGAGATTGAAATCGCAAAAGTTGACCAGCTACAATGTAGATTAACCAAGTTCAGCCTTTTTCACTCCTTCTAACGACATGCAAAGTGACACCTATGAATTAATAGGATATTAATACATTATGAATTCATAGTAATATTAGAATTTATACATTTTAATGTTGGCCTGAGAACTATAACGTCACATGTTATTGCATTTCATCAGGCAACCCGCTTGGCAACAACCATAGACATTAAAACCTGGCAAAACTGGTTGAATCAACATAATTTCCACGACATTTCAACCAAACAAATTTATGTGATGCTCAAAGTCGAAAATGTATTGTGTTTGCAAAAAGACAACATAAGGAACATTAAGTATTATTTTTTTCAACCAACTTTTAAAACCCATAAGAGTCTAAGCCCAGTCGGGGGTGTCCACATATTTATGGAAACACACTATATATACAAAAGTGTTTTCGACTGGTCCCGTGGGACCTTCAAACGAGTCTTGTGAGGCCTGTGGGCGTCCAAGATCAAAACAACCGACGTGTTCATGAGTCTCACCTTTACACAGGGGGTCATATTAGTGTGTAGCTCAAACTGTCCAGGCGCTACAGACAAAAGTTAGCAGATCGGCTGTACCGACCTCAGACAAGTCCCAAGACGCTTGTAGAGGAAAACGGAGAACCCCATATTTCTCAGTCTCGTCTTTCCCCACAGACAATTTTGTGAGAAGACAGATTTTCAGGACGTCTCATGGTCTGACAAGCACCACTCTGTCACCTTTCAACAGGTCGATGCGGCGGATAGAGACGCATCCAATGCAAAAAAACTGATACTGTATCTTTGGGTTAAACGGACGGATTTTTATTTAAAAATATATGTTACACTAATTAGACTTCCGCGGGGGCGCGCACATTGACCCCCCTCGTCACATGGTGACATTTGTGTGTGTGTGTGTGTGTGTGTGTATAATTTTTTATTTATCCCTTATTTAACTAGGCAAGTCAGTTAAATACACTTTCTTATTTACAATGACGGCCTAGGAACAGTGGGTTAACTGCCTTGTCCAGGGGCAAAACGACAGATGTTTACCTTGTCAGGTCGTTGATTCGATATAGCAACCTTCCGGTTACTAGTCTAGCGCTCTATTTGTGGAACGTTCCAACATGAATCGGTTACAAAAACGTCATAAAGTACAAGGTTGCCAACGAACAACGCATACAAAGTAGTTTGATCAATTAATCTAGCTAACTAGCTGCGGAATAGGCATCAACTCACCGCGAAGTGTATCCTTAGAAACGTTTGTCCACAGCTCAATCGATACGAGTGAGTCTCATGTTGTTCTCCTCTTTGTTCGTGTAGTATTTCCGGTATTGACGTTGTGTTTTTGGCGACGTTTTCTTCTTCATGGCATTTCCGCAAACAAACGTTTAAAGTGCCACCAAATCCGGTCCGCAAACAAACGTTTAAAGTGACGCCAACTCCTGTCCTGGAATCAATCATGATTTGACTAATTCTGTACTACCACGAAAATACAATTCAAAACCAAATAAATCTTTAACTTCTACCACACCCTCCCCCCAACCCTATTAAGCTTTATCTATAACACTCCAGCTTTAGGATTGTTCAGCATGTCAACAACCGTTTGTTACCACCAATATATATTTTTCCGTCTTCACAATAACCTTCAACCTGTCATTTCTGCTTTCCACAACCAGAGTTGTATTGATAAAAACTATGAAGTCAACTTTATTCATTATCAAAGTTTCCTTTGACACCACACATTTATGAGCATAATATTTCTGAACAGACCTCCAAACCAAACCAGGACCAGCAGAAACACAAGACCCGACAGTAGGTCCACTTACTACAGGTACCTCCATGTCAGCTCCATCAGTCTGACAGTAGGTCCACTTACTACAGGTACATCCATGTCAGCTCCATCAGTCTGACAGTAGGTCCACTTACTACAGGTACCTCCATGTCAGCTCCATCAGTCTGACAGTAGGTCCACTTACTACAGGTACATCCATGTCAGCTCCATCAGTCTGACAGTAGGTCCACTTACTACAGGAACCTCCATGTCAGCTCCATCAGTAGGTCCACTTACTACAGGTACATCTATGTCAGCTCCATCAGTCTGACAGTAGGTCCACTTACTACAGGTACATCCATGTCAGCTCCATCAGTCTGACAGTAGGTCCACTTACTACAGGTACATCCATGTCAGCTCCATCAGTCTGACAGTAGGTCCACTTACTACAGGTACCTCCATGTCAGCTCCATCAGTAGGTCCACTTACTACAGGTACCGCCATGTCAGCTCCATCAGTCTGACAGTAGGTCCACTTACTACAGGTACATCCATGTCAGCTCCATCAGTAGGTCCACTTACTACAGGTACATCCATGTCAGCTCCATCAGTCTGACAGTAGGTCCACTTACTACAGGTACCTTCATGTCAGCTCCATCAGTCTGACAGTAGGTCCACTTACTACAGGTACCTCCATGTCAGCTCCATCAGTCTGACAGTAGGTCCACTTACTACAGGAACATCCATGTCAGCTCCATCAGTCTGACAGTAGGTCCACTTACTACAGGTACATCCATGTCAGCTCCATCAGTCTGGCAGTAGGTCCACTTACTACAGGTACATCCATGTCAGCTCCATCAGTCTGACAGTAGGTCCACTTACTACAGGTACATCCATGTCAGCTCCATCAGTCTGACAGTAGGTCCACTTACTACAGGTACCTCCATGTCAGCTCCATCAGTCTGACAGTAGGTCCACTTACTACAGGTACCTCCATGTCAGCTCCATCAGTCTGACAGTAGGTCCACTTACAAAAAGGTACATCCATGTCAGCTCCATCAGTAGGTCCACTTACTACAGGTACATTCATGTCAGCTCCATCAGTCTGACAGTAGGTCCACTTACTACAGGTACCTCCATGTCAGCTCCATCAGTCTGACAGCAGGTCCACTTACTACAGGTACCTCCATGTCAGCTCCATCAGTCTGACAGCAGGTCCACTTACTACAGGTACCTCCATGTCAGCTCCATCAGTCCTCACTGTAGTTCTACCAATCTGTTTTACTGCATATGATACGTCATGACTGATCCTATATCTCTGAGCCTCTCTATCCTCTCTCTGTACCTGGCATCCACCAAATGCTGCTCTGTGTTCTCCCCCACAATTACAGCACTTAACCTTCACATTGCTTCCACATTCACCGTCATCATGTTCCTCTCCACACTTGGCAGCTACATGTCCAATTCTTTGGCATTTAAAACCCTGCAGTGCATATGGGACAAATTCTCTAACATTTAAACTTCGGAATCCTATATGTACTTTTCCCGGCAAACCCTTCTCAAACCTCAGAATCACTGATAAGCTTTTCTTTCTTTAACCCTCGTTCCTACTGATGAACCTTCTGGCCTCAATCCCTCTGCCTCCCTTCACATGTTCTTTAATATCATCTGTGGAAATAGATATTGGGACACCAGTGACAACTCCCCTCAACCTAGCAGAAGCACCAGGAACTTGGTTTTTAATCGTCTTCTCATTAAACTTGTCTATTTTCAGAATCGTCTCTTGCTGAGCCTGGCTACCACACAATTTTAACATCTACTATTTCCAATGAACAGAGTTAATTCCACTTCACCTGCCTCTTTCTCTACGGCATTTGTTAAAAGGGCCAGCTTCAGTCAGCTGATTCTAGCCATCCTTTATGGTTAGTTCTGGTCGGGCAGCTTAGTATCCTATTCAGAGAACCCCCACTTTTGTTAGTGTCTTATTGGTCAAGGCCACGCCAAATTCTTATCACCACATCTTGTTCAGCCTATCAGCAGCCTTGATTCCCGGGACTTCAGTTTCAGTTAGTCTATCACCCCAGCACACTATGTGGTCAGAAACGTGCTTTCCCCATCCTGATGAGCACATCCACAGTTTCCTTCCTGCTGAACTTTTCCTCCTGTGGACTGAATCCCTGAATGTCTGATGTTTAATTGTGCATCTAAACACCACATAGTTAATGTCTCACTGGACATGATTCTCAGTTATCTGAACCAGGAGTGGTCAGATGTGTGTGAAAGTGGACATCTTCTACCATTAAACTCACCTCAACCTGGACATCCACCTCTTCCTTGTTCTGACCGGATATTCTGTAGTGGTTACTACCGATTTCTTATTACGTTCATGGTCCTCTGATTCTCTACAACCCAATCTATTTTTCAGCATTAGTTAGTCAGATAAGATGTAAGTGAGGCCCTGTGGTCTCATTAAACACTATCACCACTTTCCACTCCAACACATCACTGCTCTTGCTTCCTACCTTGGCCCTCTTTATGCTTTCTTTACTAGACGCTCCACTGCTTTCTGTATCATAATGTCTCTTCTTCCTATGTCTTTCCACTACAGACCGTTCCTGTCCTTGACCCTCATCCTCCCGCTCCATACCATCACAACTGACACTCATATTGTTCTCATTCAGCTGTTGCTTCACCAACTTTTTCTCCGTTTCCTCCATTTCGTCCGCACTACTCGCCGCCATTTCCGACCTCCTCCCACTGACAACTAAGATTTTTCCCCCCAAGGGAAATGAGTTAATGAATTTCCTGGTTGCGGGACAATTCCAATGGAACTGTTAACAGACATTAAACAGGAATTATTGTGCATAACTGCTATCAACCAGTGTCCAAACAAGTTGTTTTTATGCAGTGTAATTATGATAGAAAAACAGAACTACAGTTGAACTACCAAATTACCACACGTAGAGAAATAGGGGTGATGTGTTATAACCTGTTATTACACTTTGGCTGTTGACATAACTGACCGTAGGCCTGCTAGGGATTGTGACGTTGTGTTCATATTAGGCATATGTGTAAAATAGGAACGGAATAGCCTGTCTTCAGACTGTTTTCATTATGTTAGTAGTGGTGCCGGCACTGTTTTTTTGGTCCACTGGGTGTCATCAGAGTGTTAATAATGTATTTTTGTTGCCAACATCAAGCCAGGGTTTCCCAAACTCGGTCCTGGGCCCCCATCATGGCATTGTAAGCACTAAGCACCTTGCTCTACCAGCTGAGCTAGATGACTACTCTAGGTCCAGTTTTAGTTCATGGAGTCGAGCTTAAAGGAGCAATCTGTCGTTTAAACTACAACGCATTTACCCCACCTCTGTTTTGTTAAACAGGGTGGAGAAATGTAAACACTCACATTCATAAACAGAGAGATGGATGCAACGACTAACGATCCATGAGTTTAACGTTGTATGTATTGGAGGCTATGTGGTGTTTGTTTACAATCACATTGTTTCTAAACAATGTGGTAAAATCAGCTTATCTTTTGGGTTAGGATGGGGTGTGACAGTTGAACTATGATCATGAAGCATTTTTCTGTTATATTCTTCTTTTAAAAACCTATGTGTATTAATAGGCTTATGTTGTAGCGAATCCGGGGCTCCCATTTGGGTCCAGCAATTGTCGAGCCAAAACCATTATGGTAAGAGTTCCAAACACCTTGACGACGTCGCTAGTGGTTGGACTAAGGTTGCTAAAAATTGGCCTTACCCAGGCTTCTTTAAAACATGACAACGTTTAGTTTGAAGATGCTAAAAGGTATTGGTGTCTGAAAACGATTCAAATGAAATGTTATTTCTCTCCAGAGATGTTAGATCTGGTTCAAGTCCGGGCTCTGGCTGGGCCACTGAAGCACATTCAGATACTTGTCCTGAAGCCACTCCTGTGTTGTCTTAGCTGTGTGCTTAGGGTTGTTGTCCTGTTGGAAGGTAAACCTTCGCACCCAAATCTGACGTCCTCTGGATCAAGGATCTCTCTGTACTTTGCTCCGTTCATCTTTCCCTCGATCCTGACTAGTCTCCCAGTCCCTTCCGCTGAAAAACATCCCCACAGCTTGATGCTGCCACCACCATGCTTCACCATAGGTATGGTCCCAGGTTTCCTCCAGACGTGACGCTTGGCATTCAGGCCAAAGAGTTAAATCTTTATTTCATTAGACCAGAGAATCTTGTTTCTCATGGTCTGTCCTTTAGGAGCCTTTTGGCAAACTCCAAGCAGGCTGTCATGTGCCTTTTACTGAGGTGTGGCTTCCGTCTGGCCATTCTACCATAAAGGCCTGACTGGTGGAGTGATGCAGAGATGGTTGTCCTTCTGGAAGGTTCTCCCATCTCCACAGAGGAACTCTGGAGCTCTTTCAGAGTGACCATCTGGTTCTTGGTCACCTCCCTGACCAAGGCCCTTCTCCCCTGATTGCAGTTTGTCCGAGTGGCCAGCTCTAGGAAGAGTCTTGGTGGTTCTAACTTTCCATTTAAGATGGAGGCCACTGTGTTTTTGGGGACCTTCTATGCTGCAGAAATGTTTTGGTACCCTTCCCCAGATCTGTGCCTCGACATAATCCTGTCTCTGCGCTCTACGGACAATTCCTTCAACCTCATGGCTTGGTTTTTGCTCTGAAATGCACTGTCAACATTCAGACCTTTATATAAACAGGTGTGTGCCTTTCCAATCATGTCCAATGAATTGAATTTACCACAGCTGGACTCCAATCAAGTTGTAGAAACATCTCAAGGATGATCAATTTCGAGTCTCATAGCAAAGGGTCTGAATACTTCTAAAAACCTGGTTTGATTTGTCATTATGGGGTATTATTTGTAGATTGATGAGGAAAAATTGTTATTATATCAATTTTAGAATAAGACTAACGTCACAAAATGTTAAAAGTCAAGGGGTCTGAATATTTTCTAGGGAACCAGTTTACAGCTATGAAATGGCGTCACTAAGCCAAATGTTATACTGTATATCTGAGAACGCTCTAAATGTTCTCTTTCTTTCCCAGGTGGTGGATGTGACTTCCTGTCTGTAGCCCATGTGACTGATGACAACGTGGATTTTATCCCTCCACAAAAGATAACAGAAACACACGTCATAATAAAGATCAGTGGATTCTGTGCTTATGGTGAAGTCGAGGATGAAGACTTAACCACCATTCATATACGAGAACATGTCTTGTTGTTCTGTTCTACAAACCCCCAGTTGTTCCTAAAAAGAGGTCCATCCTAAATGTGTTGTTGCTTCCCAGAAATCAGGGAGGTAAGCATATCATGAATGTCAAAGTCCACTTTGGCTGAATTCAATCAAGCACACACTGCGGTAAACACACAGGACATTAAACCACAAATTCATATTTTGGTAATGTTATGACTTGGATAATGTTTTCTGATTTAAACAAAGAATAACAAGTGATTTTAGGAAAACATTCCAAGGTACAGGAGGAGTGGAAAAGAAAGAAGGGAGACAAAGTGATGAAGGAATTTGTTTCCTATATGTTCATTAACCAATTTAATTATACAAAGCAAACACTGTCCGTTTCTAAGAATTTGTAAGATCCTTATTTGCATAAAATAGACATAGACCCGTGTCCAAATTAATCAATAGCGTTTATTCTCGAGAGATCTCTGACGTGCATATACAAAACCGTTATTTTTATCCCTTCTATTACTAACGCACATACATACACACTAATCTGGATTATCTCCTGAAGTCTCACCACAGTTTATTACCATTTAGCTGACAGTTCCAGTCCCCCCCCACCCCCGATGCGGAAAACCTGGAGGGGCTTTTGCTGTCTTCCCTTATCTCCACAGAGTTATAGCTTAGTCGGTTCAAACATAGGTTAATGATCCACTTAGTTTTCTTTAGGCACGCACACAGACATTCCTTTCTACCCCCCTACATGCTACCTAACAAATAATCCTAATGGTTAAGTTTCTGGGTAGAATTATTTAATCATTTATCTTAAACCTTGATAAAATATCCTAACACAAAGACATCTATATTGAAACAAATTCTCACTGCCAACTAACTCCAAATAAAGAATACAACCTCTCCACGGATCTTACAGATGAATATCTAATAAAACAAAAGGTGATATCTGAGAAAATTATCTTATGATGTTACCTTCATATATTTAATTATTATATAATTTGATTGACTAACACTTCATCTTTCTACCAGGATGCAGAATTTGTTAATTTTGAATCCTATGAAAACTACATCCCAACATTTCAGTTGTTCATTCAAACTGTTGTTGAACAAGTTCATCTTCTAATGAAAGAAAATGGTGGTGTAGTCTGTCTAGGAAAGACTTGTCTGGCTTCCAGGTAAAACAAAGTAGTAGTGGTGGTGGTAGTGGTAGTAGCATTAGAAGCAGTAGTAGTAGTAATAGTAGTAGTAGCAATAGCAGTAGTAGTAGTAGTAGTAGTAGTAGTAGCAGTATTAGTAGTAGTAGCAATAGTAGTAGTCGTTTTTTAACTACATGATGTGATTATATTATATAAACCTCTCAATAACAAACTAGAGATTCATCACCATTAGAAACCACACAAAGCCAGATGTCTTCCCCCCCACCTTGTCCTCCTGCTATGCCCACTCATCTTCCTCCCCACCTTGTCTTCCTGCTCTGGCCCCTCATCTTCCTCCACACCTTGTCCTCCTGCTCTGGCCACTCGTCTTCCCTTCCACCTTGTCTTCCTGCTCTGGCCCCTCGTCTTCCTCCCCACCTTGTCCTCCTGCTCTGGCCACTCGTCTTCCTCCCCACCTTGTCCTCCTGCTCTGGCCCCTCGTCTTCCTCCCCACCTTGTCCTCCTGCTCTGGCCCCTCGTCTTCCCTTCCACCTTGTCTTCCTGCTCTGGCCACTCGTCTTCCCTTCCACCTTGTCCTCCTGCTCTGGCCCCTCGTCTTCCTCCACACCTTGTCTTCCTGCTCTGGCCCCTCGTCTTCCTCCTCATATTGTCCTCCTGCTCTGGCCCCTCGTCTTCCTCCACACCTTGTCCTCCTGCTTTGGCCCCTCGTCTTCCTAGACTCTTGCTCCTACTCTTCTTTCCGGCCTTACTGGCCACGTGATCGCTACTAAAAATGTCAACACATACTGGGCGCTCTCAACAGCTCTACGGGTCGAAGGAATTTTTGTTGAATGTTCCTTTTTTTAGTGGCGGGAGATTCAGGAGGTTCATCATCATGGTGTTGTTGTCGTGTCTTTTGCCGGATTAAGTGATATGACATGCTATTCTATAAAATAATTTCTCTGTAATTAATATTACCTGATTAAACGAATCATGTAAATGTAATTAACTAGAAAGTCGGGGCACCACGAAAGAATGTTTATAGAGCTGTTCCGAATAAACTCTTCCGAATAAACTCTTAAAGACCTGGTAGTCTTTTACATCAGTAGCAGTCAATTATTAATCGTCACCTTATTTCAGTCTCATCTGAACATCGTAGAATTCTTGGTTATCTTCACGAACCCTGGCTAACAAGTTGAATCAGCAATACAAACTTTGGTTTAATTATTTATTTACTAAATACCTAAATGATCACACAGAATTACATAAACACAGAATGGATCATACATTGATTACTAATTATGTCATACAAGAAAACGTCCCTGGTGGAAGGAACCGTTACGATGGCTGGTTACACAAAGAGAGGGGATTGGGCTTGAATGAAAGCGCGGGAGGACTGAAGAACAAAGGGGAAAGGTATGCTATCGTAAATACAGAATCTTATGCATTCTAAATAACCGCCCATTTGGAAAAAGAAAATGCAAGGAATATTTACTCTGAGCTGCGCTTCAATAGGTTGGTCGTAGATAGAAGGCTGGGTTGTCCAGCATGGATCTCTGGTGGTAGGACGGATACTTGGTAGTACCGTCGTCGTGTGGTAGACTAGATACGTTGTGCGTCCTCTCCTAGCCCACGTTTACAGTTGCTGCGGCTAACTCAATCGGCTAGGAGGTATCACTTCTTTAGTGAATAAGAATTCAAAGTTCATACCAAGTTGCCATACTTTAAGCTCATGCTATATTCTGGCAGGTATAGTCGAAATTCATCCTTTCGGCGTGTCAATCGTCATCTTCACGTTGAAATTCAATGCTAATTTCATTAGGTTATTATCTTAGCCCTTTTAACGTCGGGACCGTCATCCTCCCGTCCTCGGAACACCAAGTTACATTTTCGTAAAGGGGCTTATATAGTAGTGGGAAAGAGAGGCATGTTTCATAGTTTACAACCAATGTCTGTTCACATGGGCGGGGCCACTGAGTTGAGCATAGTTCATTCATGAAACAATTCTCTCATTTAGAAGCTAAAATTTAATTTAATCTTTTCACAAATAGTTTCATATTTAAACATTTAAATTGCACAAATATTCCATGTTTATCTGATAACTAGAATGTGTATACAGTTTGTCATCCTATCATTAGTAATAATGTCTCAGACAACAACTGATCTGACATCATATTCATTAAGTACCAACACATATTTTCAGCTGGTTGGATTACCGAAATATGGTTCCGTTTCCCCCCCTTTTGATGTTACCAGACTCTCTATGTTAACAAAGGGATTTTCAATAGTCACATCGGTAGAGTAGAGAAAAAGAAAAGGGGGGGAATCCTCCCCCAACAGGCCAACGTCATGACACTGTACAATGTGCATATTAACAAATTATTAATATACAGTATGTGATACTATTTTTATATATATATATTGTTTTTTTACTTCGCCAATGGTTCCATTCCCATCTGAGACTAATAATATCACTGTATGGCTATCCTGATGATCAATTCTCCGGACACTCTTTCCACATCCGAGCTGCATCCATGGCATCTCGACACGACATCCCAGACCACACTGTACAACTCCTCAGCCGCTGGTCCTCTCAAGCCTATCATTCATACATCCGTTCTGACGTCAACAACATCAGGACAGCCCACAACATGCTCATCTCTCAGAACCTGCATTAACTCAGGCACAGTCCTCCAGTCTCTGCCTCATTTCACAGACAACATCTACCAATCAACACATGAAATAGAGGTTTCACCTTAGATTTATTCCTGTTAACCTTTCTAAATGTAATACATTTTCCTGTTGCAAATGTAGTCAATTTTTCAGCTTTAAGAAATCAGTGATATTTGATCCTCGGCATCTAATAAAAAGTTGTTTGAGACATGGTCTCCTGTCTCCCTTAATTAACATACATACTGTATTGGACTTCCATTTTTCCTGGAAGCAAGAATTCTATTCAAGACACATCGGATAATACAGTGTTCCATTAAGTGGAATCGACCACATTTAAAATAAACAATCCCAGAGCCCCTTTCCAGTAATCCTATCAGCTAAACCTGTTGCATTAGTTTAGTAAAATACAAAAACTGTTGTTTAACAAATGTAGAACCTTCAAAACGTTGGTGCTGTCTAATCAGCTTGATAGTCAATACGTATTTCATTCTACTTGTATTACTGGACACTGTTCCACATAATGGAAACATATTATAATTTCTAGAATACATTCACTACCTGCTCAAATTCACTGGTGTTACCTAACTATAAAACCAAGCATGGGTAATGTTTCCCATAGCTCTACTTCAAATATCCCACTACCTGGTGGCTTTCAAAAGCAGCGAATAATTTTTTTTACAATCTCAAGGCTTAATCCCACTACTCATCATATAACCTCGTATTGAAACCTCAGCTTTTCAAATCACTAAAATATTGCATCATTCGAGTGCTATAAAAAGACACTAATAACACATTACCATTCACATACTGTACATCAATCCTCCTTATCAATGACTATATTTTTATCATACTGCTTCACACTTATTAAACATCCACCATTCCAAGATGAACCTGTAATGTGCCAAATTAATCAATTCAAATTCGAAAATCATACTTTCCAATTGACTAACATTAACTCTCTTTTGTTACCTTCCCTAGTCTACATCTCCTCCCTTAAACTCAGAAAGCTCTCTACAATCTCAACCGTAACATCTCTCTTTTCGCTAAGGTTTGTTACCAGGTGAATTTTTATTTCAGTTATAGTCAAAACAAACCGAATTCTACTTTTTACAGGGAGGCCACTTTAATTACTATTATCTCCTCCTCCCTTACGTCAATTCAATAAATATATTTAGAATAACTAAACAACGACTCGATGTAACGACTCCCACCGAAGGTGGCTCCCCTTCCTGTTCGGGTGGCGCTCGGCGGTCGTCGTCACCGGCCTACTAGCTGCTACCGACTTTTCCTCCCCCTCCCTTTTTTGTTGAGTAGGTACACCTGTTTGTGGTTAGGGTGATTTGTGGGGCTTTATTACCCAGCAGCCCGGCCTGCTGGGTGTGCGGGATTGTTGTGTGTACACTCTGTACATTCTTGTGTGTCAGGGTACGTGTACGTTGGTTGGTGATTTTCGTGTTTCTCACTTTGTTTGTGGTGAAGCATTTGTTTTTTGAGTAGCGTCGTGTTTGCACCCGTGTGGGGAATTAAATTTGGAACGCTACTCTGAACTCTCTGTCTCCTGCGTTTGACTCCTGTTCATCCACTACACCTCGGGCATTACAGAATCCCGCACCTCAAGCAAGAATGGAGTCAGCAGGAGCAGCGGCAAACCCACTCCCATCTATGGAGGAGCGGGTGCTACATCACACTACCGTACTCCATCGCATCGGTTCCGCCATGGACCAAATGATGGAAAGAATGGACCGATGGGAGAGGAGTGGTCTCCTCTCTCCACCTGCAGTCTCTCCAGCTCAGGATTCCTCCTCTCCTCTCTCACCATCCTCCGGCTCCAGCGCTCTCCGTCTTGCGCTCCCGAGGGATTATGATGGAGCAGCATCGGGATGTCAGGGGTTCTTGTTACAACTAGAACTGTACCTGGCAACCGTGAGACCCACTCCCTCGGGAGCAGAGAGGGTGAGTGTCCTCATCTCCTGCCTAACGGGTCATGCTCTGGAGTGGGCTAACGCTGTCTGGAATGGCCCAGATTCAGCGAAGGAGCACTACCCCGAATTTTCCCGCCGTTTTCGTGCCGTGTTCGACCATCCACCTGAGGGCCGAGCGGCGGGAGAGCGACTGGTTCATCTCAGGCAGAAGAAGAGGAGCGCCCAGGATTACGCGTTGGAGTTTCGGACCTTGGCCGCGGGGTCTGGGTGGAACGACAGGGCCCTTATAGATCACTACAGATGTAGTCTCCGGGAGGATGTCCGCAGGGAGCTAGCGTGCCGGGACGAAGCTCTCTCCCTGGATGAGCTTATTGATATGTCCATCCGGCTGGACAATCTGCTGGCTTCCCGCGGCCGTTCGGAGAGGGTCCTGTGCGTTCCACCACCCAGCACCCCTGCACCCATTCCCATGGAGTTGGGAGGGGCCGTGCCGAGGGGTACCGGAGGAGGAGGCTCCCCCTGCACCAGCTGTGGTCGGAGAGGACACACGGCCGATCGGTGCTGGGGGGGGGTCCATCTGGGGGTCGAGATGGCAGGCGGAACATTTCTCGGTCACCTCAGGTGAGCAAGCACCAGACTCACCCAGAACCCCCTGTTAGTCATATGTTTGTCTTCATTTTTTTTCTTAAGTTTTTTACCTCTTCCCAGCATAAGGCACTAGTCGATTCAGGTGCAGCTGGGAACTTTATGGATCGCGGACTCGCCATCAAGCTAGGTGTTCCGCTTGTGCCGATAGATTCTCCTTTTCCCGTGCACTCCCTAGATAGCCGGCCATTAGGGTCAGGTTTGGTCCGGGAGGCCACGGTTCCACTGGACATGGTGACGCAGGGGGATCATAAGGAACGTATAAGTTTTTACATTATAGATTCGCCTGCATTTCCAGTGGTACCGTGGATTCCCTGGCTGGCTAGTCACAATCCTACTATTTTGTGGAAACAGGGGGTTCTCCAGGGGTGGTCAGAGGAGTGTTCTGGAAGGTGTCTGGGAGTTTCCATCGGTGCCACGTCGGTGGAGAGTCCAGACCAGGTGTCCACGGTTCGCATTCCCCCCGAGTATGCCGATTTGGCAATCACTTTTAGTAAAAAGAAAGCGACTAAATTACCACCTTATCGACCGGGTAGGGATTGTGCGATAGATCTCCAGGTAAACGCTGCGCTTCCCAAGAGTCACGTGTACCCTTTGTCCCAAGAGGAAACAGTGGCTATGGAAACATATGTCACTGAGTCTCTGGGACAGGGGTACATTCGGTCCTCCATCTCACCCGTCTCCTCGAGTTTCTTTTTTGTGAAGAAAAAGGAGGGAGGTTTGCGTCCGTGTATTGATTATAGAGGTCTAAATTCCGTCACAGTGGGTTTTAGTTACCCACTACCTCTCATTGCTACGGCAATGGAATCATTTCACGGAGCGCAGTTCTTCACAAAACTGGATCTCAGGAGCGCGTACAGTCTGGTACGTATTCGGAAGGGAGACGAGTGGAAAAGCGCATTTAGTACCACATCGGGCCATTATGAGTACTGCGTCATGCCATATGGGTTAAAGAATGCTCCCGCCGTTTTCCAATCCTTTGTAGACGATATTCTCAGGGACCTGCACGGGCAGGGAGTGGTTGTTTATATCGATGACATTCTGATCTACTCAGCCACTCACGCCGCGCATGTGTCTCTAGTACGCAAAGTGCTTGGTAGACTGCTGGAGCATGACCTATATGTCAAGGCTGAGAAGTGTGTGTTCTCCAAACGAGCCGTCTCCTTTCTGGGTTATCGCATTTCCACCTCGGGGGTGGTGATGGAGGGTGAACGCATTAAGGCCGTGCGTAATTGGCCGACTCCGACCACGGTAAAAGAAGTGCAGCGGTTTTTGGGTTTTGCCAACTACTACCGGAGGTTTATCCGGGGTTTTGGCCAGGTAGCAGCTCCCATTACCTCACTGCTGAAGGGGGGTCCGGTGCGTTTGCAGTGGTCAGCAGAAGCGGACGGAGATTTCAACAGGTTGAAGGCGCTGTTCACGGATGCGCCCGTGTTGGCGCATCCGGACCCCTCTCTAGCATTCATAGTGGAGGTGGACGCGTCCGAGGCTGGAGTAGGTGCCGTGCTATCACAGCGCTCGGGTACGCCACCAAAACTCCACCCCTGCGCTTTTTTCTCTAAGAAGCTCAGCCCAGAGGAGCGTAACTATGATGTGGGGGACCGGGAGTTGTTAGCAGTGGTCAGTGCTCTGAAGGTGTGGAGACACTGGCTTGAGGGGGCTAAACACCCTTTTCTCATCTGGACCGACCACCAGAATCTGAAGTATATTCGGGCAGCTAGGAGACTGAACCCACGTCAGGCAAGGTGGGCCATGTACTTCACCCAATTCCAGTTTACTCTATCGTACAGACCGGGCTCCCAAAACATAAAGGCGGATGCACTGTCCCGTTGTTTCGACACGGAGGATCGGCCCACCGAACCTACCCACATCCTTCCCGCCTCAAGGCTTATAGCACCAGTGGTGTGGGAAGTGGACTCGGACATCGAGCGGGCATTAAGGGCGGAACCCGCTCCTCCTCAGTGTCCGGCGGGGCGGAAGTACGTGCCGCTTGGTGTTCGGGACAAATTGATTCGGTGGGCTCACGTCCTACCCTCCTCGGGTCACCCTGGGGTGAGGAGGACAGTGGGGAGCCTTCGGGGGAGGTATTGGTGGCCTACTTTGGCTAAGGACGTTGGGTTTTATGTCTCTTCCTGTTCGGTATGCGCTCAGAGTAAGGCTCCTAGGCACCTTCCTAGAGGGAAGTTACAACCCCTCCCCGTTCCACAACGGCCTTGGTCACACATATCCGTAGATTTCCTGACCGACCTTCCCCCGTCTCAAGGGAATACTACGGTGCTGGTGATTGTGGATCGGTTTTCTAAGTCCTGCCGTCTCCTCCCGTTGCCCGGTATCCCTACAGCCCTGCAGACTGCGGAGGCATTATTCACCCACGTCTTCCGGCACTACGGGGTGCCGGAGGACATCGTTTCTGATCGGGGCCCCCAGTTCACGTCCAGAGTATGGAGGGCGTTTATGGAGCGTTTGGGGGTCTCGGTCAGCCTTACCTCCGGTTATCACCCTGAGAGTAATGGGCAGGTGGAGAGAGTGAACCAGGAGGTGGGTAGGTTTCTGCGGTCGTATTGCCAGGACCGGCCAGGGGAGTGGGCGAGATACATCCCTTGGGCCGAAATGGCCCAGAACTCTCTACGCCACTCCTCTACTAACATGTCCCCCTTTCAGTGTGTATTGGGGTACCAGCCGGTCCTGGCACCATGGCATCCGAGCCAGACCGAGGCTCCTGCGGTGGAGGAATGGGTGCAGCGCTCCAAGGAGACATGGAGGGCCGTCCAGGAATCACTTCAACAAGCTAGTGGACGGCAGAAGAGGAGTGCTGACCGCCACCGCAGTGAGGCCCCCGTGTTTGTACCGGGGGACAGGGTCTGGCTCTCGACCCGAAACCTGCCCCTCCGCTTGCCCTGCCGGAAGCTGGGTCCGCAGTGTGTAGGGCCCTTCAAAGTCCTGAGGAGAATAAACGCGGTGTGTTATCGATTACAACTCCCTTCCTATTATCGTATTAACCCCTCGTTTCATGTGTCTCTCCTCAGGCCGGTGGTAGCTGGTCCCCTGCAGGACGGTGAGGTACCGGAGGTCCCTCCTCC
Organism: Salvelinus namaycush; assembly: GCF_016432855.1. Classification (NCBI taxonomy): domain Eukaryota; kingdom Metazoa; phylum Chordata; class Actinopteri; order Salmoniformes; family Salmonidae; genus Salvelinus; species Salvelinus namaycush. The sequence continues at coordinate 76,181,898 of NC_052308.1, read as the reverse complement.
CCCTCTCGACATCGAGGGGTCCCCGGCGTATAGGATACGAGCCATTCTGGACTCAAGACGCCGGGTGAGGGGCCTGCAGTACCTCGTGGACTGGGAGGGGTACGGTCCTGACTTTTCCTCCCCCTCCCTTTTTTGTTGAGTAGGTACACCTGTTTGTGGTTAGGGTGATTTGTGGGGCTTTATTACCCAGCAGCCCGGCCTGCTGGGTGTGCGGGATTGTTGTGTGTACACTCTGTACATTCTTGTGTGTCAGGGTACGTGTACGTTGGTTGGTGATTTTCGTGTTTCTCACTTTGTTTGTGGTGAAGCATTTGTTTTTTGAGTAGCGTCGTGTTTGCACCCGTGTGGGGAATTAAATTTGGAACGCTACTCTGAACTCTCTGTCTCCTGCGTTTGACTCCTGTTCATCCACTACACCTCGGGCATTACACTCGAGAGTTTCAAACTACTAGGATTTTCTTCTTGAGTCGCATGGTTCTCGAAACCCCCAAATATGTTCTTGTTTCGCCAGTAGTACTTTACCACAGCTATAATTCCTTGTGTTCCTGTTTACCACATAGTTGACATATTGTATCAACATAGAACCCCCACATCTAAACACTTTAGAGATTGTTTGAATGTGGCGTGATACAAAGTTAGACTCTTCGTAAACATTATTCGTGCCCATATATACTGCCCATTTTAATATGTTACCTCATATCCACTGTCCTTGATTCTCACAAAGATTATTCAACCCCAAAATCCGTTAAGAACAGGGTTGATCCCAACTTTCTGAATCATAATACCTAATATGTTTTCCCATAAGGCAGTCAAGCACCCAAGCTAACTGGCTAATTTAGCTAAGGCTACTTCCAGATATAAACAAGTTAACACATCTTTACTCTCCATTCGACTCACCTCGGAGAGCTGGTTAGGCTCTTTACTTTTTGATAAAAACATTGGTGACTAACTGTGCTGCTGGCAATAATTCAAATTGCGTTATTTCCCTGACGTTTACTGACACCGGCCATACTCAATCCGACTTTGAGCATTTGTAAAGTTATTCTGCACTCTGGTACATTCAAACTAGTGCTTTGAAATCAAAACAAAATAGCCTGAACGACATTACCAAGCACCCCATTTTACACTATCCATTCTCAAAATAGTCCGGTTAGCGCAATGACGCTGATATCAAATCAAATGTATTTATATAGCCCTTCTTACATCAGCTGATATATCAAAGTGCCGTACAGAAACCCAGCCTAAAACCCCAAACAGCAAGCAATGCAGGTGTAGAAGCAAGGTGGCTAGGAAAAACTCCCTAGAAAGGCCAAAACCTAGGAAGAAACCTAGAGAGGACCCAGGCTATGATGGGTGGCCAGTCCTCTTCTGGCTGTGCCGGGTGGAGATTATAACAGAACATGACCAAGATGTTCAAGTGTTCATAAATGACCAGCATGGTCAAATAATAGCAATCACAGTGAACAGGTCAGGGTTCCATAGCCGCAGGCAGAACAGTTGAAACTGGAGCAGCAGCACGGCCAGGTGGACTGGGGACAACAAGGAGTCATCATGCCAGGTAGTCCTGAGGCATGGTCCTAGGGCTCAGGTCCTCCGAGAGAGAGAAAGAAAGAAAGAGAGAAAGAGAGAATTAGAGAGAGCATACTTAAATTCACACAGGACACTGGATAAGACAGGAGAAATACTCCAGATATAACAGACTGACCCTAGCCCCCCGACACATAAACTACTGCAGCATAAATACTGGAGGCTGAGACAGGAGGGGTCAGGAGACACTGTGGCCCCATCCGATGATACCCCCAGACAGGGCCAAACAGGCAGGATATAACCCCACCCACTTTGCCAAAGCACAGCCCCCACACCACTAGAGGGATAACTTCAACCACCAACTTACCATCCTGAGACAAGGCCGAGTATAGCCCACAAAGATCTCCGCCACGGCACAACCCAAGGGGGGCGCCAACCAAGACAGGAAGACCACGTCAGTGACTCAACCCACTCAAGTGACGCACCCCTTATAGGTGTGGCATGGAAGAGCACCAGTAAGCCAGTGACTCAGCCCCTGTAATAGGGTTAGAGGCAGAGAATCCCAGTGGAGAGAGGGGAACCGGCCAGGCAGAGACAGCAAGGCCGGATAAAACGCTAACTTCAATATGCTTGTATATTGAGCTTTTGATTCTGGTTTCATGTCATTGTGCCAATTAATAATTGCCTCCCTGAATTCTTTATTTGATTTGAATTCTCCGTTAACAGGGAAATGTTGCCCAATATTCTCAATTTTGCTCAATTCTTTCCATATTCGAACCGAATTGGTAGAATTTGCATGCGCTTCTTTCAGCGACTTCATGGTTTTATTAAAAATAACTATTTTCCAAGCCTCTCCCTATTTACCTGTGATATTCATATTTATTTTTTGCGCCCTGGTTTTGTTTTATTGTGCTATTCCCTTTATTAAAACCTTTATCTTATTATTTTATTACTCCCTACAGATCCAGGGCTGAACACTTTAACGCTCTGGTCAAGCCCTAAAGACTTTGACCACACCCTATTCTCTCCTATTTATAACCATGTTATTTTTCTTTCTCTGATTATTGTACTCGGTCTATTGGTTATTGCCCCTGTTTCTATGTTTTTATAATTGTTTTCTCTTTTTGAGTATATTCTAACTTCAAATGTTCCAATTTCTATATACTGCATATTCTTCCACCTTTCAGTACAGTATGCAATGTTTAATGGCCTCACCGGGCAATCGCTAATATCGTCTTGACAGTTATTACTAATTTACTATAATGTCCATGTATTTTTCCAATTGATCCTTACTGTTCAATCTTCTAGTATCATATTCCTTCAATGGGTATTTATGTACCAATCACATTCACTTCCCCTAGAGCAGGACGAGATGCATCCCCTCCGCCAGATCACACTCAAGTGACGGCTCAGGAGAGACGCACAACCTTTCTATACCACAACAGCAGAGAAACTTTCACACTCACTTTTATACACCTTTCACGCTTTTCCTAAGCATATACAGGATTATACAGAGTATACAGGATTATACTAGTAACGATACATTTATTTCAGGGCGGTAACCACAGATTTTTATATAACTGTCTGAGCAGACCCCTATCTACAATTTATAAGGCAGTATTTACTGATATTAATATCTGTATAAGCAGGTCCTTATCAAACAATCTATAAGGTGGTATTCACGGATATGACTATCCGTCTAAGCAGTCCCTTATCGTTCCTTATCAAACACCTGATTATACAGCACTTTCCTGATTCTCCTCCTTGACACAGAAAAGGCAATATTACACATCCAAGCAGACCGTATCGATTTACAAACACGATAAGCGGTATTACAGAATTTCTATTTAATTTTATTCGACCATGCAGACGGACAGTTACCTCCTCAAACTAGATTGAACAGAACAGTCAACAGGGCAGACAGATAACTTGAACGAGACTGACCACCAACCCCAGCTGAGCGACTGAGCGAGCCGGACAAATTGAATGACCCACCTGACCCGGACTGACTGAATAAACTGAATGGGCTGTGTTTTGTGTGCAAACTCAAGTGGGTCTAAACAATTAAGTCCAGCCAAACTGAATTAGACAACATAGTCACAACTCAAACAGACTGAACAAACTGGTCAGTTGAACCGTCCGAACAAATCAGATTAAAATCAGATTCTTCTCTGCATGCATTATTTGGTGTTTTACGTTGTACACGGGAGATGTTTTTGCAGAATTCTGCTTTCGGTCTCAATTTGGTGTTTGTCCCATTTTGTGAATTCTTGGTTGGTGTGGAACCTTGACCTCACAACTGTAGAGGGCAATGGGTTCTATAACTGATTCAAGTTTTTTTAGCCAGATCCTAATTAGGATGTCAAATGTTATGATCCTTTTGATGGCGTAGAAGGAAGGCCACTCTTGCCTTGTCTCTCAGGTCATTCCCAGCCTTGTGGAAATGACCTGTGGTGCTGATGTTTAGGCCGAGGTAGTTATAGTGTTTTGTGTCCTCTAGGGCAGGGATGGGCAACTGGCGGCCCGCAGACCGGCCCTCCTTTTGTAGGCCCATGGACCAATAATTTAAAAAAATAACTCAGCCGGGGTCTCAACTTACTGTTGAGACAAGATGCAATTTTGAAATGTGGTTGTGCATTAGCAGTCAGTCAATTAGCCCATGTCAGCAAAAATGTTTTTGATTGGTAAGTTGGTCTTGTGGCCAGCTATCTAAACTTGTAGTAAGCATGGTTGAATTACTGACCGGGGTGGGGCCCATTGATCATCACTTATCATAATAAAAACTGCAAACATTTGCCTCCACCCTACGGCAAAATTTGTAGAATTGCAGGAAATCAGTTCTAAAAATTCTCTCTGCCCCATGGCCAAATGTGTAGATTTTTTTCTAATTTTTTTTATTTCACCTTTATTTTACCAGGTAGGCTAGTTGAGAGCAAGTTCTCATTTACAACTGCGACCTGGCCAAGATAAAGCAAAAGCAGTGCGGCACAAAGAACAACACAGAGTTACACATGGAATAAACAAGCGTACAGTCAATAACACAATAGAAAAAGTCTATATACAGTGTGTGCAAATGAGGTAGGATAAGGGGGTGAGGCAATAAATAGGCCATAGTGGCAAAATAATTACAATATAGCAATTAAACACTGGAGTGAAAGGTGTGCAGAAGATGAGTGTGCAAGTAGAGATACTGGGGTGCAAAGGAGCTAAATAAATAAAATAAATAACAGTATGGGGATGAGGTAGTTGGATGGGCTAGTTACAGATGGGCTATGTACAGGTGCAGTGATCTGTGAGCTGCTCTGACAGCTGGTGCTTAAAGCTAGTGAGGGAGATATGAGTCTCCAGCTCCAGATTTTTGCAGTTCGTTCCAGTCACTGGCAGCAGAGAACTGGAAGGAAAGGCGGCCGAAGGAGGAATTGGCATTGGGGGTGACCAGTGAAATATACCTGCTGGAGCGCGTGCTACGGGTGGGTGCTGCTATGGTGACCAGTGAGCTGACATAAGGTGAGGCTTTACCTAGCAAAGACTTAGATGACCTGGAGCCAGTGGGTTTGGCGACGAATATGAAGCGAGGGCCAGCCAACGAGAGCATACAGGTCGCAGTGGTGGGTAGTATATGGGGCTTTGGTGACAAAACGGATGGCACTGTGATAGACTGCATCCAATTTGCTGAGTAGAGTGTTGGAGGCTATTTTGTAAATGACATCGCCAAAGTCAAGGATCGGTAGGATAGTCAGTTTTGCTAGGGTATGTTTGGCAGCATGAGGGAAGGATGCTTTGTTGCGAAATAGGAAGCCAATTCTAGATTTAATTTTGGATTGGAGATGCTTAATGTGAGTCTGGAAGGAGAGTTTTCAGTCTAACCAGACACCTAGGTATTTGTAGTCGTCCACATATTCTAAGTCAGAACCGTCCAGAGTAGTGATGCTGGACTGGCGGGCAGGTGTGGGCAGCGATCGGTTGAAGAGCATGCATTTAGTTTTACTTGCATTTAAGAGCAGTTGGAGGCCACGGAAGGAGAGTTGTATGGCATTGAAGCTCATCTGGAGGTTAGTTAACACAGTGTCCAAAGTGCCAGATCTATACAGAATGGTGTCGTCTGCGTAGAGGTGGATCAGAGAATGACCAGCAGCAAGAGTGACATCATTGATGTATACAGAGAAAAGAGTCGGCCCGAGGATTGAAACCTGTGGCACCCCCATAGAGACTGCCAGAGGTCCGGACAACAGGCCCTCCGATTTGACACACTGAACTCTGTCTGAGAAGTAGTTGGTGAACCAGGCGAGGCAGTCATTTGAGAAACCAAGGCTGTTGAGTCTGCCGATAAGAATGTGGTGATTGACAGAGTCGAAAGCCTTGGCCTGGTCGATGAATACAGCTGCACAGCATTGTCTCTTATCGATGGCGGTTATGATATCGTTTAGGACCTTGAGCGTGGCTGAGGTGCTCCCATGACCAGCTCAGAAACCAGATTGCATAGCGGAGAAGGTACGGTGGGATTCGATAATTTTAGGAAGAGAGGGTCCAGATTGTCTAGCCCGGCTGATTTGTAGGGGTCCAGATTTTGCAGCTCTTTCAGAACATCAGCTATCTGGATTTGGGTGAAGGAGAAGAGGGGGAGGCTTGGGCCAGTTGCTGTGGGTGGTGCAGGGCTGTTTACCGGGGTAGAGGTAGCCAGGTGGAAAGCATGGCCAGCCGTAGAAAAATGCTTATTGAAATTCTCAAATATCGCAGATTTATCTGTGGTGACAGTGTTTCCTAGCCTCAGTGCAGTGGGCAGCTGGGAGGAGGTGCTCTTATTCTCCATGGACTTTACAGTGTCCCAGATCTTTTTGGAGTTTGTGCTACAGGATGCACATTTCTGTTTGAAAAAGCTAGCCTTTGCTTTCCTAAACTGCCTGTGTATATTGGTTCCTAACTTCCCTGAAAAGCTGCATATCGCGGGGGCTATTCGATGCTAATGCAGTACGCCACAGGATGTTTTTGTGCTGGTCAAGGGCAGTCAGGTCTGGAGTGAACCAAGGGTGGGTAAAGCACTTTTAAGGAATAACCAGGCATCCTCTACTGACGGAATGAGGTCAATATCCTTCCAGGATACCCGGGCCAGGTTGATTAGAAAGGTCTGCTCGCTGGAGTGTTTTAGGGAGCGTTTGACAGTGATGAGGGGTGGTCGTTTGACCGCAGACCTATTACGGACGCAGGCAGTGATCGCTGAGATCCTGGTTGAAGACAGCAGCGGTGTATTTGGAGGGCAGGTTGGTTAGGATGATATCTATGAGGGTGCCCATGTTTACGGATTTGGGGTTGTACCTGGTAGGTTCATTGATAATTTGTGTGAGATTGAGGGCATCAAGCTTAGATTGTAGGATGGCCGGGGTGTTAAGCATGTCCCAGTTTAGGTCACCTAACAACACGAGCTCTGAAGATAGATGGGGGGCAATCAATTCACATATGGTGTCCAGGGCACAGCTGGGGGCAGAAGGTGGTCTATAGCAAGCGGCAACGGTGAGAGACTTGTTTCTGGAAAGGTGGATTTTTAAAAGTAGAAGCTCAAATTGTTTGGGCACAGACCTGGATAGTAAGACAGAACTCTGCAGGCTATCTCTGCAGTAGATTGCAACTCCGCCCCCTTTGGCAATTCTATCTTGTCGGAAAATGTTATAGTTAGGGATGGAAATTTCAGGGTTTTTGGTGGTCTTCCTAAGCCAGGATTCAGACAAGGCTAGGACATTCGGGTTGGTAGAGTGTGCAAAGGCAGTGAATAAAACAAACTTAGGGAGGAGGCTTCTAATGTTAACATGCATGAAACCAAGGCTTTTACGGTTACAGAAGTCATCAAATGAGAGCACCTGGGGAATGGGAGTGGAGCTAGGCACTGCAGGGCCTGGATTAACATCTACATCACCAGAGGAATAGAGGAGGAGTAGGATAAGGGTATGGCTAAAGGCTATAAGAACTGGTCGTCTAGTACATTCGGAACAGAGAGTAAAAGGAGCAGGTTTCTGAGCACGGTAGAATAGACTCAAGGCATAATGTACAGACAAGGTATGGTAGGATGTGAATACAGTGGAGGTAAACCAATGCATTGAGTGATGATGAGAGAGATATTGTCTCTAGAAACATTTAAACCAGGTGAGGTCACCGCATGTGTGGGAGGTGGAACTAAAGGGTTAACTAAGGCGTATTGAGCAGGGCTAGAGGCTCTGCAATAATTACTAACCAAAACAGCAATGGACTAGGCATATTGGCATTAGGGAGAGGCATGCGTAGCCGAGTGATCATAGGGGTCCAGTGAGTGGCTTGGCGGACCTTAGATAGGCAGCTACCGGGCCGGGGATAGCAAGCTAGCAGAAGGGCCTTAGAGGGACGTCGCGACGGGAAAAGTCTGCTTTAGCCCCCTCGTGCTGTTACGTCAACAGACCAGTCGTCGTGGATCAGCAGGGCTCTGTGTGGTAAAAGGGTCCAGACCAATTGGCAAAATAGGTATAATGGCCAAAGAATTTGTCCGATGGGCCTCTTAATCTAACAGTCCGATATGCTCTAGACAGCTAGCGGGCCGCGGCTAGAAGATGGGCATTCAGGGGACGTCGCGACGGAGGAGCCAGTTGAAAAAAAAAAACCTTGGGTGAATTACGTCAGTAGTCCAGTCGTGATGGGTCGGCGGGGGTCCAGGCCAATTGGCAAAATAGGTATTGTAGCCCAAGGAGTGGCTGATGGACCTCTTCGGCTAGCCGGGAGATGGGCCTAGCAAAGGCTAGCTCCAGGCTAATTGGTTCTTGCTTCGGGACAGAGACGTTAGCCAGGAGTGGCCACTCGGATAGTAGCTAGCTAGCTGTGATGATCCAGGTGAAAAGGTTCAGAACTTACGGTAGGAATCCGGAGATATGGAGAAAAATAAGTACGATTTGCTCTGGTTTGAGTCGCGTTGTGCAGACTGGCGAGAGTTGTCCGGGCTAAAGGCAGCTGATGACCGCTAGCAGTGGCTAGCTGACTACTAGCTAGTGGCTAGCTGACTACTAGCTAGTGGCTAGCTGACTACTAGCTAGTAGCTAGTTAGCTGGCTAGCTTCTGTTGGGGGTTCCGGTTCAAAGTAAAGAAAATAGCAGATCCGTACCACATTGGGTGAGGCGGATTGCAGGAGAGTATGTTGAAGTTGAGGTTAAGAAAAAAATTGTTTTTAAATATGCGAAAAATATATATACACGGGACACGACAAGACGAGGACAAAAGACGTCTGACTGCTATGCCATCTTGGATAGACTGCAGTAAATATATTAATATAACATAAATATAACATATATTTTTTTGTCTTTGCTGTCATGAGGGGGGCCGCTAAAATGTTTTGCTGGTGAGGTGGGGGGTATGTTGACCCATAAGCCACTGCGGCCCCTCATGATGAGTTTAAAAAATTGTGTCCCCTACCCCCATCAAAGTTGCCCATCTCTGCTCTATGGCTAGATGTAATTTGGATTTCTGGTCTCTCTTTCTCTTATCCCTCCCCTCACAGCATCACTGCATCATGGCTCCTCCCTCTTCCCCATCACACTATACTTTCCAGCTAAACCACCTGGGTGCGCTAGAGTCCAGGATAAACGTCCTGTACCGTTCTTATTATAGCTCAGTGTTCTGTGTCAGTGTCTGGGGTGTGTCAGAGAAGGCGAAGCGAGAGCCCCAACTCGGTATTTTCCAGCTGGTGGCGTTTTTAGCTCACCAAGCGATGAGTTTTTGTATTGAGGTCAATGAGAGTATGGAATTTGGTCAAAAAATGTAACGGCTTAATTGCTACATGAGGCTTATTTGATCGAATAGAAGGTTGTTACAACTGTACGTGACATCCCGAAACTGCGTATCTAGCAAAACGTATTGAAACTGAAAAAGTTTTGCAATGGAAAATCGTTTTTTATTGGACAAATTCAGGTAGGTCACTCCCCGTTTGGTTCCTAGCGAATACAAAACGGAGAGTGACCTACCTGAATTTGTCCAATAAAAAACGATTTTCCATTGCAAAACTTTTTCAGTTTCAATACGTTTTGCTACGGTATGTACCCATGTGTTCGAAGTCGCGTTTAAAACAACTGCGAACTCATGACGTCGGTGATCTACAGGTCGGACAGTCGGAGCTCTCGAGGGAGACCCGAGTTGGAATTCCGAATTGGATGACCGTTCAAATCGATTTCTCCAAGTTGTTTTGAACGCGGAACGAGACGCGAGAACCTGGTATGTAAAATTAGTTGAGCATCCCATATGTAATGTAGACCTCCGGACGATCCGTTTCGGCTTCGATTGAGCGAGATATAAAAGGTAAGGCGATGATTGTTATGTGTTTCCGTAAAGTTGATCACGATTTGTGTGGAAAGTTTTTCAATAGTCTCATCCAAAATTAGTTCCTTCCGCATTCACATCTGTATGCCCGTAGGGAGAGCGCGCCTACTATATTCGACTATATACAGGCCTAGACGTGTCTTCTTAAAACAAGAAAGTAAGCAACAAAAACATTTCATCCGCGAATCCACTGATTTAGCCTAACGCTTTTCACGATGACAAATGTGTTTTTGTGTGAAAAATAGGTGAAATGTGGAAAGCCAAGCAACTGAACTTCCTCAAACCCGAGACGTATTCATTAGTGCCAACCATAAAAAAAAATTGAAACCGAAACTGTTTACTTCACGTTGTTGTGAACCGTTTATGCCCTGTTGCCAAACGGTTTGGTGTGAACTAATGTATACGACTCGGCTGCTGATGCTAATTATTTTAAAAAGCAACAACAAAAAATAACTAGACAATAAATTATGTAAATAACTGATTGTATCTCATGAAAAGAAACAAATATGATTTTAAAGCTGATCTTGTAAAAAAATTAAAACAACCTGCGTCCTCTTTCCCGATAGCGATGGAATAGTCATACTTAGTGTTTTAAGATGTATTTTAACATGAGTTTCCCAAAACATCACGCGAAAATCTAATTAGCATAATAAAAATAAAAAACCTACTCCCTCAATTTAAGATTTGAGATATGTTTTAACATTGAATGCGTCTGACTATGCCGCATCTGCCTATGTATTCTCACAAAATCGTTGTCCGTACGGCCTACAAACTATTATACCCCCCTCTATGGAAAGATGACTCTCAACTCTAGTTTTTGGCTTTTTCTTTTATGCTAGGCTATGGCATATAACTAAATAAAACAAAAGATTGAAGGTGATGATGATGATAATAATGTTGATTCATGTGTCATGATTATTGTGAAGGATGGTTTTGTTCTCTTTTTAACAAAAATATATGCCTTATAGAAATAGGACATGTTAATCACAAAACATAGCGTGACTGCAGAAAAGCTGTTGCTAATCTAGGGTGTTGGCTGTGCAAACCACAAGGTTGAGACAAGATATAAAAATGCTGAATAACAAGAAAACAGGAACTGAGCAGTGTAGCCACCGACAACTCAGCTCAAACTTCACAACTAACACTTCCGGATATCTGGATCCTGTGTGCTGTGAGGCTGGGACCAGCCTGGGCACCACCGATAGGCGATCAAGTTTAATTAAACCACGCTAAGCCTCTACTGTGACAGGCCAACTCTAAAGTTGGAACTACATATGTCACAGTATAAAAGAAGATGTCTGTATTATTCTAGTCAGTTCTCTGCTTTACCCTGCGTGGTGATACAGTGAACCCGTATATACGAAAATTGCATTTACCATTTATCGCTTATGTTAAATAAAAATATTTAAAGTATATTCGGTGACTCTGAATCACATTTTATCCTGATACCAGATTCGATTGACCCAACCTTTTACATTATGTAGAAAGGAAGTTGGTGATTTGTTGTCATGTTCTTGGATACGCCCCTAAGGCTTCAATTGACAGGTCCTAATTGTGTATGTTTGTGACACAAAAAGAGACCATTTTGGCAACAACTTTCAATGACAATATTTTAATTCCTTATAATATTTCAACTGTTCTGCCTGCGGCTATGGAACCCTGACCTGTCCACCGGACGTGCTACCTGTCCCAGACCTGCTGTTTTCAACTCTCTAGAGACCGCAGGAGCGGTAGAGATACTCTTAATGATCGGCTATGAATAGCCAACTGACATTTACTCCTGAGGTGCTGACTTGCTACACCCTCGATAACTACTGTGATTATTATTATTTGACCATGCTGGTCATTTATGAACATTTGAACATCTTGGCCATGTTCTGTTATAATCTCCACCCAGCACAGCCAGAAGAGGACTGGCCACCCCTCAGAGCCTGGTTCCTCTCTAGGTTTCTTCCTAGGTTTTGGCCTTTCTAGGGAGTTTTTCCTAGCCACCGTGCTTCTACACCTGCATTGCTTGCTGTTTGGGGTTTTAGGCTGGGTTTCTGTACAGCACTTCGAGATATTAGCTGATGTACGAAGGGCTATATAAAATAAACTTGATTTGAATATACTCTTGTTGTGTTATGATGGAGTAGGGTTCTGACAGTTATAACATTTGTGTAAATAATTTATTGTCAAGCAAATCACCAGGATGACTCCAGCAGGGATGTGGTGGTGACGTGGTCGTGCCGTGGTCACGGCAACAGCCCTATTATGGAGATATTGTAGTTGTTAGTTATATCAATCAGAATATATTCAACATGTTCAGTCTATACCTTCTGGAGACCAGCCTAGAGACATCCGGTCTGTTCATGCTAACTTTCCACTGCTTGTCATACCATCAAATCAAATTGCATTTGTCACATGTGCCGAATACAGCAGGTGTGGACCTTACAGTGAAATGCTTACTTACAAGCCCGTAACCAACAGTGCAGTTTTAAGAAAAATAAGTGTTAAGTACAAAATAAAAGTATCAAATCATTAAAGAGCAGCAGTAAAATAACAGTAGCGAGGCTATATACAAGGGTTACTGGTACAGAGTCAATGTGCAGGGGTACAGGTTAGTCGAGGTAATATGTACATGTGGGTAAAGTTAGTGACTATGCATAGATAACAAACAGAGTAGTAGCAGCAGCAGCGTAAAAGAGGGAGGGGGGTCAATGCCTACAGTCTGACCTTTATGTTTGGCATGACAAGGATTGGCTAGGAGTGGAATGTTGGGCACAAACAGACAGGATTTCTCCATGCTAGTACAGTAGAAACTTTAAGTGCAATCAACCCTGTTTTCTCACTTCTCTTTGTGACTACAGGGAGGGTGAGAGTAACCAGAGAGGAGTATCGATCCAAAGCTACAGATGACACTGACTCTATGGGAAACAGATCATCCCTCCTTTCACACGTTGACAATTATTTAACTCAGTGGCTACAGAATAGGTCTATTCGGCCGGACTGCTTGTCTTCAAATTCTGTAGTGACCTGGCGTAAGTAAACAGGCGTGTTGCAACTAATGCTCTCCGATGTCTGCAGGATCAATCAGCCAGTCAATTGTTGAATCTGACTGACTTCACATTTGACTTGAAATGTCCTCACCAAGCAAACGTCGCCACAGCCGTATAACGGTCAAAGACAGAGTGAAAGAGTTTCCTGATACATTTGAGAAAAAAGGCCAGTTGTTTTGCAGAGTATGTGACAACAAAAAGCCTCTTGATTACCGTAGGAAGTCAAGTTTGACCAGACACTTTGCCTCAGCTCGTCATAAGCTGAAAGCCTGTCAAAAGTGTGAAGAAAATGAGAATGAATGTGAAAGTGAACCCAAAAGGAAATGGACCTCTTCAAGTGTGAGTTGTCCAAAGACGATCCAAAAGACATATTTGCAGAATTGACCTTTTATATGCACATAGATGTTTTATCTTCCACAGTATTAGAATATTTATTGTTGTTGCAGATGTGTGAAACCCATCCCATACTGGACCCATCCACAGGTAAAGATGTTGAGCCTATGGAAACAGAACAGGAACCCAGTAACCCCTTCACAAGTAAGACAGAACTCTGATTGTCCCTGACCCACCCTGACTCATCTAGAGACAGAGGCACTACATTATTTGACCTCTGTCCCTGATCCACCCTGACTCATCTAGAGACAGAGGCACTACATTATTAGACCTCTGATTGTCCCTGACCCATCTAGAGACAGAGGCACTACATTATTAGACCTCTGATTGTCCCTGACCCATCTAGAGACAGAGGCACTACATTATTAGACCTCTGATTGTCCCTGACTCATCTAGAGACAGAGGCACTACATTATTAGACCTCTGATTGTCCCTGACTCATCTAGAGACAGAGGCACTACATTATTTGGATCATCAGCAGTACTTAATGTGTTGCAGTTCTAACTCAGGGTGTGCTCCAGAAACATTTAATTCCTCCTCCTTCAACCATTTTGTATCCTAATGCTCGCTGTTCCCTTGGTAGGTGGTGATCATGTTCAGGAGGCACTAGGAGAACACAGAGCAGCTCCTCTCCCATACCCTCCCTCTCTCCAGCCCTCCTTTTCACTCCCCGCTACCCAGCCCTCATCTCTTCAGCCCTACACTCTGCCAGCCCCCTCTCGGTAAGAATAGATATATTAATTACATACCATTATTGTAAACATGACTATTGAAAAAAATATCTATCTGTGTGATATCCCAGGGGTCTTTACCAGCACACGAGTCCAAAAACATCCACAGATTGAACACCATGTACCAAAACTACATGTTCAGTCTGCCTCACAAACACAAAACATGTTTGTCATTTTTCAGACCGTCCCACTCCCTTGATGTGAGTGAAAAGAAGAGAGGAGAGGAAAGAGGTAAACCTGTGTGTCTAAGCTGAGGTGTAACTCTGGATGTGGTCTCCTTGTGAAGTAATGTTTACCTGTGTTTTCTTTTGCCATTTTAAAAGATGTTCTCTTCTCTATCTCTATAACATGTGCAGTGTATCAGTGCTTATGTTGGTTTTGTATGTAAGACACCATTTAATTTTTCAACTCCAGATGCTGAGTTTGTGGACAAGTACAGGGCTCAGCTTATTCAGAGGGTTACCATGGTGATGTACATAGTAGATGACCTGCTCCAGAGGGGTATGATCCATTGTGAGGCGTACTGTAACATCCGTGCTGCCCGGACCAACCAGGAACAGATGAGGGAGCTGTACAAGGCCGTAGACTCAGGGGGAGTAAAAGTCAAATCAGCCTTCTACAGGATCCTCCAAGAGCAGTATACTTATTTGGTCCAGGATATAGGTAGGTCTCTTTCTCCCTGTCGCTCTCTCTCTCCTCTTTCTCTCTCTCATATATATCAAATTAAAAGTTGTATCTCGTACGTTACAGGTGTGGACTTTGATGGCCAGACTAGGCGCAAAGGTATGTCTGAGAAGAATATAACAGCACACAATCAGATTATTTACGTGAACTGGTCTTTCCATTTGATCCAGTGTTACCCAAACTCTGTCCTGCCGATGAGTTGGATATTTGAATCAGCTGTGTAGTGCTAGGGCAGGATTTCCAAATTCAACAGAGGGCCTCACAGATACAAAGGGCTACCATGTAGCCCAGCACTGTATTAGATCTTCTAATACAGAGAAATGGAGAATTCATAAAGCACTGAACATAGCAACTTGGTGATAAGGATCAGACATGCATGTGCTGTTTGATAAAGCAAATCAAAAACACAACAAAAAATCTAATGAGAACCTTAATTAGGTTTTTAGGCCTTGAATCTGGTCGAGCAGGTACCACTCTTGTCTACGGAACCATATATTTCCCCCTGTGGCAAGAATGCCAGTTCAATCCCCGCATGAGCCCTACGCAATTCTTCTACCTAAACTCCGGTTGTATCCTGTCATAAAAACGTTATTATTTTTTAAACTAAAGGAGTTTGGAATTCTCCTTTAAAATGTGGTGTTCAGTATTTGTTTTGTCTTTTTTGTTGTTGCAGTGGATGACATCACACAAAGAGTTAAAGAGGAACATAAAGCCAGTCTGATGAAGAAGTTTGGATTCGTGTTTGAAGGCACTGCAGTGGATAGAACTCCTCTCAACAGCATCTACACACAGCTCTACATCACACAAGGACAGAGTAAAGGGGTTAATAACGAACATGAGATTCGACAGATTGAATATACATCCAGGACAAAAACAGTATTGGACACTCCAATCAACTGCAACGACATCTTCAAACCCTTACCTGGACAGAAGAAAGAAAAGAAGAGACCTATCAGAACTGTAATGACGAAGGGCATCACTGGCATCGGAAAAACAGTTTCAGTCCAGAAGTTCATCCTCGACTGGGCAGAAGGAAAAGCCAATCAGGATGTTGATTTCATCTTTGTGCTCCCTTTCAGAGAGCTGAATCTGATTAAAGACAATCAGTACAGTCTTCATAGACTTTTGAATTACTTCCATCCTGAACTTAGAGAGATAGAAGATGCACAGAAATACGATGACTGTGAAGTCATGTTCATCTTTGATGGTCTGGATGAAAGCAGACTACCATTAGGTTTTCATCAGAACAAGAAGTTGACTGATCTAACTGAGACATCATCAGTTGACAGGTTGATGACAAACCTCATTGAGGGGAATCTACTGCCCGATGCTCTCCTCTGGATAACCTCCCGACCAGCAGCAGCCAATCAGGTCCCCCATGAGTACATCAACAAGGTGACAGAAGTACGAGGGTTCAATGACAAACAGAAAGAAGAGTACTTTGAGAAGAATGTTGAGGATCAGAACTGGGCCAGCAGAATCATCTCACACATTAATACATCAAGGAGCCTCCACATCATGTGCCACATTCCAGTCTTCTGTTGGATTACTGCCAGGGTTCTTGAGCAAATGTTGAGTGATGATGAGAGTGGAGAGATCACAACTCTGACTGAGATGTACAATCACTTCCTGCTCATTCAGACGAACCTGAAAAGCAAGAAGTATGATGAGAAAAATGAGACGGATCTGCACATAATCATAGAACAAAACAAAGAAACCATTCTCAAACTGGCACAACTGGCATTTAAACAGCTGGTGAAGGGCAATCTGATATTCTATAAGAAAGACCTGGAGGAGTGTGGCATTGATTTCAGTGACGCCTCAGTGTACTCTGGGTTTTGCACAGAAATCCTGAAAGAAGAGTATGGGTTGTATCGGAAGGAGGTGTACTGCTTTGTTCACCTGAGTTTTCAGGAGTTCCTTGCTGCTCTGTACGTGTTCCACTGCTGTGTGAGCAAGAACATCAAGGCCCTGGAGTCTTTCATTGGGGATGTGTCTTCAGAGCTGTCCTTGCATGAACTGCTGAAGATGATGGTGGATAAAGCCTTGAAGAGTGAGAATGGACACCTGGATCTGTTCCTCCGCTTCCTTGTTGGCATCTCAACAGAATCCAACCAGAGACTGTTAAAAGACCTACTGCCACAAACAGAGATCAGCTCAGAGACTGTTGACGAAATTAAGAAATACCTCAGGGAGCCAAATGTAGAGCAAGTTTCACCTGATAGGTACATCAATCTACTCATCTGCTTGACTGAGATGAAAGATGATTCAGTACATGAGGACATTGACCAGTTCCTGAAGTCAGGAACGCAAACCGGAAAAGAACTGTCACCTGGTGACTGCTCAGCATTGGTCAATGCTCTGCTGATATCAAAGGGCGTGCT
Source organism: Salvelinus namaycush (assembly GCF_016432855.1). NCBI lineage: Eukaryota > Metazoa > Chordata > Actinopteri > Salmoniformes > Salmonidae > Salvelinus > Salvelinus namaycush. The sequence continues at coordinate 76,164,816 of NC_052308.1, read as the reverse complement.
GGATGAGTTAGACCTGCGGAGATGCAACACATCTGAGGAGGGGCGTTTGAGACTGATCCCAGCTGTGGAGAAATATAGAAAGGCAATGTAAGTATTGATGTATTTGGTATTTTATTAGGATCCCCATTAGCTGTTGCAAAAGCAGCAGCTACTCTCCCTGGGGTCCACATAAAACATGAATTATAATACAGAACATCATTAGACAGCTCAAGGACAGAACTACATACATTTTAAAAAAAAGGCACACATCAATGCAAAGTCCTACATATCAATGCATACACACAAACAATCTAGGTCAAATAAGGGAGAGGCGTTGTGCCGCGAGGTGTTTCTTTCTGTTTTTTGATGCATTTACATTTAAGTCATTTAGCAGACGCTCTTATCCAGAGCGACTTACAAATTGGTGCATTCACCTTATGATATCCAGTGGAACAACCACTTTACAATAGTGCATCTAACTCTATACCAGGTTTGCTGTTTATTTGAGCAATATGAGATGGAAGGAAGTTCCATGCAATAAGGGCTCTATATAATACTGTACGTTTTCTTGAATTTGTTCTGGATTTGGGGACTATGATTATCCTGGCCCGGATATCTTGGAAGGATATTAACCTCATCCCAACAGTACAGGATGCCTGGTTGTTATTTAGAAGTAATTTCTCACCATCTTAAATAAGCATGCCCCTTTCAAAAAATGTTGAACTAAGAACAGATATAGCCATTGGTTCACTCCAGACTTGACTGCCCTTGACCAGCACAAAAACACTCTGTGGCGGACTGCAATAGCATCGAATAGTCCGCGCGATATGCAAATTTTCAGAGAAGTCAGGAACCAATACACACAGTCAATTAGGAAAGCAAAGGCTAGCTTTTTCAAACAGAAATTTGCATCCTGCAGCACTAATTCCAAATAGTTCTGAGACATTGTAAAGTCCATGGAGAATAAGAGTACCTCCTCCCAGTTGCCCACTGCACTGAGACTAGGAAACACTGTCACCACAGATAAATCCATGATAATCGAGAATTTCAATAAGCATTTCTTTGCGGCTGGCCATGCTTTCCACCTTGGCTACCCCAACCCCGGCCAACAGCTCTGCACCCCCCACAGCAACTGGCCCAAGCCCTTCCCCTTCACCCAAATCCAGACAGCTGATGTTCTGAAAGAGCTGCAAAATCTGGATCCCTACAAATCAGCTGGGCTAGACAATCTGGACCCTCTCTTTCTAAAATTATCTGCCGCCATTGTTGCAACTCCTATTACTAGTCTGTTCAACCTCTATTTCGTATCGTCTGAGATTCCTAAAGATTGGAAAGTGGCTGCGGTCATCCCCCTCTTCAAAGGGGGAGACACTCTAGACCCAAACTGTTACAGACCTATATCCATCCTGCCCTGCCTTTCTAAAGTCTTCGAAAGCCAAGTTAACAAACAGATCACTGACCACTGACCATTTCGAATCCCACCGCACCTTCTCCGCTATGCAATCTGGTTTCCGAGCTGGTCACCGGTGCACCTCAGCCACGCTCAAGGTCCTAAACGATATCATAACCGCCATCGATAAAAGACAGTACTGTGCAGCCGTCTTCATCGACCTGGCCAAGACTTTCGACTCTGTCAATCACCACATTCTTATCGGCAGACTCAACAGCCTTGGTTTCTCTAATGATTGCCTCGCCTGGTTCACTAACTGCTTCTCAGATAGAGCAGTGTGTCAAATCGGAGGGCCTGTTGTCCGGACCTCTGGCAGTCTCTATGGTGGTGCCACAGGGTTCAATTCTCGGGCCGACTCTTTTCTCTGTATATATCAATGATGTCGCTCTTGCTGCGGGTGATTCTTTGATCCACCTTTACGCAGACGACACCATTCTGTATACATCTGGCCCTTCTTTGGACACTGTTAACAAACCTCCAAACGAGCTTCAAAACCATTCAACACTCCTTCCGCTGCCTTCAACTGCTCTTAAATGCTAGTAAAATGAAATGTATGTTCTTCAACTGATCGCTGACTAGCATCACTACTCTGGACGGTTCTGACTTAGAATATGTGGACATCTATAAATACCTAGGTGTCTGGCTAGACTGTAAACTCTCCTTCCAGACTCATATTAAATATCTCCAATCCAAAGGTAAATCTAGAATCGGCTTCCTATTTCGCAACAAAGCCTCCTTCACTCACGCCGCCAAACATACCCTCGTAAAACTGACTATCCTACCGATCCTTGACTTCAGCAATGTAATTTACAAAATAGCCACCAACACTCAGCAAATTGGATGTAGTCTATCACAGTGCCATCCGTTTTGTCACAAGTCCCATATACTACCCACCACTGCGACCTGTATGCTCTGGTTGGCTGGTCCTCGCTACATATTCGGCGCCAAACCCACTGGCTCCAGGTCATCTATAAGTCTTGCTTGGTAAAGTTCCACCTTATCTCAGCTCACTGGTCACCATAGCAACACCCACCCACAGCACGTGCTCCAGCAGGTATATTTCACTGGTCATCCCCAAAGCCAACACCTCAATTGGCCGCCTTTCCTTCCAGTTCTCTGCTACCAATGACTGGAATGAATTGCAAAAATCACTGAAGTTGGAGACATATCTCCCTCACTAACTTTAAGCGTCAGCTGTCAGAGCAGCTTACCGATTGCTGCAGCTGTACACAGCCCATCTGTAAATAGCCCAACCAACTACCTACCTCATCCCTATATTTGTTTTTGTTTTTCTGCTCTTTTGCACACCAGTATTTCTACTTGCACATCCTTATCTGCACATATCACTCCAGTGTAAATTGCTAAATTGTAATTACTTCGCCACTATTGGCCTATTGCCTTACCTCCTTGCTTCATTTGCACGCACTGTATACCGATTTTTCTACTGTGTTATTGACTGTACGTTTGTTTATCCCATGTGTAAATCTGTGTTTTTGTCGCACTGCTTTGCTTTATCTTGGCCAGGTCGCAGTTGTAAATGAGAACTTGTTCTCAACTGGCCTACCTGGTTAAATAAAGGTGAAATAAAATTTAAAAAAAAAGATGTTCAGGACCAGTTTATTACTGGCCACCCATTCCAAAACAGACTGCAACTCTTTGTTAAGGGTTTCAGTGACTTTGTTAGCTGTGGTTGCTGATGCGTATATGGTTGAATCGTCAGCATACATGGACACACATGCTTTGTTTAATGCCAGTGGCAGGTCATTGGTAAGAATAGAAAAGAGTAGAGGGCCTAGAGAGCTGCCCTGCGGTACACCACACTTTACATGTTTGACATTAGAGACACTTCCATTAAAGAAAACCCTTTGAGTTCTATTAGATTGCCATATCGTGGATTCAGAGCTGAGGTTGAAAAGCCATAGCACTTAAGTTTTTTTCAACAACAGGTTATTGTCAATAATATCAAAGCCTGCACTGGAATTTAACAGTACAGCTCCCAGAATCTTCTTATTATCAATGTCTTTCAACCAATCATCAATCATTTGTGTCAGTGCAGTACATGTTGAGTGCCCTTCTCTATAAGCATGCTGAAAGTCTGTTGTTAATTTGTTTACAGAGAAATAGCATTGTATTTGGTCAAACACAATTTTTCCCAAGAGCTGGCAGCAAGCTTATAGGTCTGCTGTTAGAACCAGTAAAGATCTAGAAGAAAAAGAAACACACACCTATTTAGGCGTGGTGCTGGCTAGCGGAATAGAAAACTTGAAAATAAAGGAGAGCCGCACATTCTAGGAGCTCGGATGCAAAAATGTAATATCCAACGTTTTGACATGTTGGATATTAAATCTTTGCATCTGAGCTCCTAGAGTGTGCGTCTCTCCTTTATTTTCAAGAACCAGTAAAGAACCAGGCCTGAGGACAAAGACGTTCCTCTAGGCTCAGATTAAAAATATGACAGATAGGAGTGGCTATAGTCAGCTACCATCCTCAGTAGCTTTCCATCTAAGTTGTCAATGCCAGGAGGTGTGTCATTATTGATCGTTAACAATACTTTTTCCCCCTCTCCCACACTAACTTTACAACATTCAAACTTGCACTGCTTTTCTTTCATTATTTGTTTTTTTATAAATTAATATAGTTGCTCAATGCTTGTTGTGGGCATTGCATGCCTAAGTTTGCCCACTTTGCCAATGAAATAATCATTAAAATAATTGGCAACATCAAATGGTTTTGAGATGAATAAGCCATCTGATTCGATGAAAGGGGTGGCAGGTAGCCTAGTGGTTAGAGCGTTGGACTAGTAACTGAAAGGTTGCAAGATCAAATCCCCGAGCTGACAAGGTAAAAATCTGTCGTTATGCCCCTGAACAAGGCAGTTAACCCAGTTAACCTAGGCCATCATTGTAAATAAGAATTTGTTCTTAACTGACTTGCCTAGTTAATTCTTATTTTATACCTTTATTTAAGTTGAATTTGTCTTTCTGCCCATAATTTAAAGTACCCAAGTTTTTTTCCATCTTTCTTTATATCATTGATCTTGGCTTTATAATAAAGTTTCTTATTCTTTTTGTTGAGTTTAGTCACGCAATTTCTCAATTTGCAGTAAGCCAGTCAGATGTGCAGCCAGGTTATTAGCCACTCCTTTTGCCCCGTCTCTTTCAACAGTTTTTCAATTCCTCATCAATCCACGGAGCCTTAAGTTCTAACAGTCAGTTTCTTAACAGGTGCATGTTTATCAATAATTGGAAGAAGCAATTTCATAAATTCATCAAGTGCAGTGTCTGGATGCTCCTCATTAATCACATCAGACCAACAAATGTTCTGGTACTGAAGGCACGTATGTCACCAGGCAGGATCAAAGAGTCAGCAAACATTGTCTCAATATTTCCTAGAGAAAGACTGAATTGAAAAACTACTGGTATACCTGTTTCGATATTCTCAACACATATTCAACTTTACTTGATATTTAATTATATTTTCTCAGTTTCTACAGACTGTCTGGCTGGGTACTCCAACATGAGCTCTTTGAATCACTGGCCTCCATTCTCCAATCGGTAGACTCACATCTGAGAGAGCTGGACCTGAGGAACAGTCGGATGTTTCATGGCAGAGTGAAGGTTCTCTTTGCTGCACTGAAACATACACACTGTAAATTGGATACACTGAGGTCAGTATACCGTTGGTTGGGTCAAGAGAACCCAAAAATTGTTGGACAGTTTGTTGGAATCAGATTATAACCCCAAGGGTATGCTCTGATACATTCTATATACACTACATGACCAAAAGTAGGTGGACACCTGCTCGTCTGAACATCTCATTCCGAACTCATGGGTATTAATATGGAGTTGGTTCCCCTTTGCTGCTATAACAGCCTCCACTGTTCTGGGAAGGCTTTCCACTAGATGTTGGAACATTGCTGCCAGTACTTGCTTCCATTCAGCAACAAGAGTATTAGTGAGGTTGGGCACTGATGTTGGGCGATTAGGCCTGGCTCTCAGTCGGCGTTCCAATTCATCCCAAAAGTGTTCGATCTGATTGACATCAGGGCTCTGTGTGGGCCAGTCAAGTTCTGCCACACCGATCTTGACAAACCATTTCATGACAATGCACAGGGGCATTGTCATGCTGAAACAGGAAAGGACCTTCCCCAAACTGTTGTCTAGATGGTCATTGTATGCTGAAGTGTTATGATTTCCCTTCACTGGAGCTAAGGGGCCCGAACCATGAAAAGCATACACAGATCATTATTCCTCCTCCACCAAACTTTACAGTTGGCACTGCGTTGGGGCAGGTAGCGTTCTTCTGGCATCCACCAAACCCAGATTTGTCTGTTAGACTGCCAGATGATGAAGCATGATTCATCACTCCAGAGAACACGTTTCCACTGCTCCAGAGTCCAATGACGGTGAGCTTTACATCACTCCAGCCAATGCTTGGCATTGCGCATGGTGATCTTAGGCTTGTGTTCAGCTGCTCGGCCATGGAAACCCATTTCATGAAGCTCCCGACCACCAGTTATTGTCCTGACGTTGCTTCCAGAGGCAGTTTGGAACTCGGTAGTGAGTGTTGCAACCGAGGACAGGCAATTTTTTGGCGCTACGCATTTCCGCACTCGACTGTCCCGTTCTGTGAGCTTGTGTGGCCTACCAATTTGCGGCTGAGACGCTGTTGCTCCAAGACATTTCCACTTCACAATAACAGCACTTACAGTTGACCTGGGCAGCTCTAGCAGGGAAGAAATTTGACGAACTGACTTGTTGGAAAGGTGGCATCCTATGACGGTGCCACGTTGAAAGTCACCGAGCTCTTCAGTAAGGTCATTCTACTGCCATTGTTTGTCTACGGAGATTGCATGGCTGTGTGCTCGATTTTATACACCTGTCAGCTACGGGTGTGGCTAAAACAGCCGAATCCACTCATTTTAAGGGGAGTCCACATACCTTTGTGTATATATAGTGTATAATTATTTGATAATACTTGTTTATACACTACATCACATTCTGTATGAGTGATGTTGTCTCTGTTTTTACAGACTGGGTAACTTTACACTCTATGAGGAGGACTGGGGATCACTGGCCTCCGTTCTCCAATCAGCAGACTCAACTCTGAGAGAGCTGGACCTGAGGAACAGTGTGCTGTTTTATGATGTTGATGATGACAGGCTGAGGGTACTTTTTGCTGCACTGAAACATCCGCTGGAGATACTGAGGTCAGTACTTTTGGGTGTTTTTTCATGTGATGAGAACACAGATTGTTGGACGGGTAACCTAATTGTCAGCCTGAGAGCTTTTTTTGGTACATTTATTTTTCTTCTCATGTTTACCAGCTCTCTCCAGAAAATGTACAGTATTGACTTGGTGTGCTCCTGCTCTCAATGTTGTCTGCTTGTTACTATATATGTTATTAGATATGTTAAAATAGAATCCATGTGTTTAGGCTCAATAGATGTTCCCTGACAGAGAAAGGGTGTGAAGCGTTGGCCTCAGCTCTCAGCTCAAACTCCTCTCACCTGAGAGAGCTGGATCTGAGTCACAATGTCCTGCAGGATTCAGGAGTGAAGCTGCTCTCTGCTGGACTGGGGAATCCACACTGTCAACTACAGAAACTGAAGTTAGTACTTAGAAACATACCTGCTCAATACAAAGATAATGTGCAAAGCACAACATCATTACAGTAGCCAGTAAGTCAGCTCAACCAATAAGGTAAATACTGTGTTAAGTGGGGACCCACATTGTAAACTAGAGAAACTGAGGTTAGTACTTAGTCAATGCCACTCCGACATTGCTCGTCCTAATATTTATATATTTCTTAATTCCATTATTTTACTTTAGATTTGTGTGAATTATTAGATACTACTGCACTGTTGGAGCTTGGAACACAAGCATTTCGCTACACCCGCAATAACATCTGCAAAATATGTGTATGTGACCAATAACATTTGATTTGATTTAGAAACAGTATTGGGTTTATTGGAAATATGTATATACTGTGTATCAGCTATCACCACTAGAGGGCAGCAGTCCTGTTGTAAAATCATGATGAACTCTCTCTGCAGGCTGTCATTCTGTAGAGTCACAGAGGAAGGCTGTGCTTCTCTGGCCTCAGCTCTGAGGTCAAACCCCTCCCACCTGAGAGAACTGGACCTGAGCTTCAATCACCCAGGAGACTCTGGAGTGAAGCTGCTCTCTGCTAGACTGGAGGATCCACACTGTAGACTGGAGAAACTCAAGTTAGTACAGTTACTGTGAAAATAGTTTATTTAGGTTCAAGTTTATTTCCTATTTCAACCACAATTCTGAGTTCTAGTTGTGGCAATGAATGAGTTCTAGTTGTCTAGTTGTCATGAATGTCAGAAAGAATGCCAAACAGTCTTCCCTGATATTCAGTCAGTTCCAGATTGTTTTGTAAAACTCTTCTAGCCTTAGTTCTTCCAGAAGCTGTGTGTCACTCCCTCTGTCTGTTCCTCTGTCTCTCCCACAGTGTGGACCATAGTGAAGAGATCTGGGTTAAACCACAGCTGATGAAGAAATGTAAGGGTGTTAGTTATGAGGATTTAATCATATTCCTCTATTAAACAAAAAGCTAATTAATAACCACACACATGCACACTCAAACACCAGCTTGATCCAGCTATTGTTTTCTCCTCTCTTCTGCAGATGCCTGTGATCTCACACTGGACCAAAACACAGCACACGGACTCCTTTCTCTGTCTGAGGGGAACAGAAAGGTGGAGAGGGTTAAAGAGAAGCAGCCAGGTCCTGATCACCCAGAGAGATTTGATCACTATACCCAGGTGCTGTGTAGAGAGGGTCTGACTGGACACTGCTACTGGGAGGTAGAGTGGAGTGGGATGGAGGCTACCATAGGAATGGCATATAAAGGCATCAGCAGGAAAGGAAGACGTCGTGTCTGTAAGCTTGGATACAATGACGAGTCCTGGTGTCTGACCTGCAATCGGGATGGTTACTCTGCCTTGCACAAAAATGAAGAGACTGGTATACCTGGCCAGCACCTCAACAACTCTCCCCAGAGAGACCAGTCCTCCTCCCGTCCACTCCCCAGAGTAGGAGTGTTTCTGGACTGGCCAGCTGGCACTCTGTCCTTCTACGAGGTCTTCTCTGACACAATGACCCACCTGCACACTTTCCAGGCCACATTCACTGAGCCCCTCTACCCAGGGTTTGCAGTTCAGCATCCTCACACCTCCATGTCCCTTGTGTTTGCCAGCAGTCCTGTACCACCAGAGGTAGCCAACTATTCAAATATTGATTCACCTATTGATGGAAATTCTTTTCCCTCTATTTTCTTTGAGATATTCAATATCATAACTGGTTTTCAATAAGATTTTTCACAGTAATTGTGGCTTTAGGTACAGTATGGACACTATTTTTTTAATCAAGGTTAAGATCCAACCTATTCTATGATTTTCCATATAGGAACCTACAATGGAGATTATTCCAGATCTGAAGCTGTCCACCTCTGCAGCTGATCCCAGAACTGTAGGTAAGAATGAAAGAGATGGTGAACATCCTTGTGAAATAGTACTGAACACACAGAAAATTATATACAGGTTAAGATGACGCTAGTTTGGAACCACAATACTTGTTAGATTATATGGAAACATGGCAGAAATTGATAACTTTACATGCAACGTGGCGCGACCACATGTTTGAACAAGCGGATCTGTTATCTTAAGATTATAGTACAAATATGATTCAGTTACCAACTCCGTAGCCTTGTGGCTAGTGTCCACCCTGAGATTGGAAGGTTGGGAGTTCAATCCCCGGAGTCATACCAAAGACATCAAAAGCGGGATTCGATGCCTCTCTGCTTGGCACAGTATTTAGGAGATGGATTGGGGGGTAAGACCCTGCGACAGACTAGCGTCCATCAAGCAGGAGGCTCCTGCCCCTATTGGGGATGGATGCAAATACGCAAGTATTCGATTCAAGGTTTCGATTGCTAATCAAGTACTCACAATATATAGCAGGTTAATTTTAGAAGCACTGACAACACATCAAACGCTAAGATATGTTATTTATTTTGGGAATATGTGAAGTGCAGTGAAAATATTATACATTTTGTTTTTAGTTGTACCTGAACAACCAGTAATTGGAACAACCGATAGCATTCCGCAAACGTTTTGCCTTCAGCCTTGTTTTGCGCTAAGATGTGAGTTCTCAAAATGATGAGAACGCAGACATTCTCTCTCTCTCATCAGGGGCTCTCATGCCACCCACATCTGTAAGGACTGAGGAGGATCTTGTCCTGCTGGTTGGCAGTTCTTCTAGTACATTGGACAGAGAAGCATCAGGCAGCAAAGACACTGGAATCACAAAGGAAAAAGATGCACTGGTCACGGTGAGGAGATGTTTGGGCTCTGAACAAACTAGTAAAAGACAGAAAATAGTAGTAGTACAATAATTACCAAATTAAGATTCTACCTATATTGTTTCGTTGCACCTAGAGACCCACAATGAAGACAGTACCAGATCTGCTGCTGGCCACTCTGGAGAAGCTCGGAGACATGCTGAGGGACTTTCAGTCTAACCTAGCTAGCGGCCAGCTGCCTGGCTATCCTCCCATCCCAGAGAGCCTGCTGAGGAACGCTGACGGACAGGACACAGTGAATCAGATGGTTGAGAGATACGGCGCTGAGAGAGCTGTGGGGATCACGCTGAGGATCCTGAGGAAGATGGAACTGAAAAATCTTACAAAGGAGTTAAGAAGAAAACACAGAAGAGGTAATAGGCCCATTTAGTGGGGTATCCAGATTGTCATATCCTGGCAGACATTTTACAAGATGCAAATACCTGATGGCTCAGGCGATGACATATTATTTCAGTGGACATAGTGCCATAACAACGGGCAGTGTGGTCTACGTGAACTTAACTGACCCAAAGGAACACATCTGCAGTTGGTGGAGCGGCAGAGACTTAGATAGACACAGCAAGACGGATACATCTGTTTCCAGCTCTGTTACTTGTTAAGATGCTGATTGTATGACTAACATCTTCTTCTTTTCTCTTTCTTTCTAGTTTTTCTTCCACACAAATTCCAGGCCCCAACATGGAAGGCCCAAAAAGAAAACTTTGGACCAACTAGTGAGGAGAATTGTAGCAGCTCCTTTCCCAGCAGAAGTGAGGATGAACACACCAAGAGTAAGATTAATACATTATTGTCTGTTTACTTCAGCAAGAATACTTCTAAAATTCCTCATATTTCTTCCAGCATTCTTCCTGCTGTTAATGTTCTTAAACACATTAAATCTTGTGCATGCAGGCCAGGTTTACAATTCTTACAAAGAGCTTTTTGATAGCATTTACATGATAGTTTTAAATATAGTTTGAACTTACAGCTATATCTCTTTGTTTACATCCTTGATGTCTAAAAAAAAACTTATATTTTGTGTTATGAGATAGAAAGACAGTCGTGCCTAGCTCATGAGGTATTTATAAAGAATATTCTTCAATAATCAATGGGTAAATATCAAGAATTTAAATGACAATTGAACAGATCCCCTGATCACACACTATAGGATTAAAATGTGTTTACGTGCTATTGTTAAATCAATTTTAACATCACACATACAAGCAACTCTCAACAATGAAGCCATTCAAACATCAACTATACTGTGTCCTACTATTCCTTCTTCCATCCTTCAACTCCTATAACCTCTTATCCATCAACCCAGAAAACCTCCATACATACCTCCTTTCATCCCTCTCTCCCTACATCCTCCTTTCTTTTTCCCAGGCTTTTATTATATATGTTATTGAAATATTGGACAGTGAAGAGGAGAGAGGAAAGGTAGACCAGTTTGGGAGTCAAAGAAGCAGCGGGTTGGAATCGAACCCATGCAGACTCTGGTAGCCAAGGCTGTGCATGTGTGCCCGGAGTCCGTGGGACCACACTGGCCAGCCTGTTTCCCTTTTTCATTCATCCATTATAATATTAACTATGTTTAACTGCTTCAAGGCATTTCAGTATAATGCATTAAATAAATAATAACGTTAACTATTCGTAGGTTGCTCCTCCGTCATGTCATACCATCTTGTTATGAATGTTCTCAAGCCGCCCTCTACCGACGTCGCCATAGTCATTCTGGATGGAGGGCTACTATGCCCATGTGGAGGTGGAGGGGAACGAGGCAGTTGATGTACTGACTAAACAAGCACTTAGTAGTGTTGTTGTAGTAGTTTCAATGAGCAAGGCAAAAAGCCTGATATGGACAGTGATGGTGCAGAGATGGCAGGAGCAGTGGAATAGAGATACTGAAGGCAGGCATTTATTTCAAGTACAGAGGAAAGTTGGAGGTCAGCAGGAAGGGACAGGAGAGTACGCTATTTTTACAAGATTAAGGGTGGGACACAGCCTTTTGAATAAGACCTGAATGTGATAGGAAAGCATCCAATAGGAAAGTGTGCTTATTGCCAGGAAACAGAGACCGTGGAGCATGTATTGCTACAGTGTGGGCAGTATCAGAGGGAAAGAGAGGCTGAGATCTAGTATGAGGGAGAAGGGGATACAGGAAATTAGTTTAGAGTATATTTAGTAGAACATCATTAGATATGGTTTCAAATGTTTTATATATTTTTTTAAGAGCAAGGCTGGTAAGATTTTAGTTTCTCCCTGTCTCTGGCCCACACTTCAGTACAGTAGGTGGCAGTAATGCACCATAATGTTGGATGCCAACCACTGATAAACCCAACCCGAAGAAGGAGGCTAACTACTGTTTAGTCAAAATTACACTGTAGTACCTGGAAATAAGATGACATTGCTAAAATTAATCAAATATTTAGTAGGAAACAACTTAGCCAGATTTATCATGTCCTCATCCTTATGAATGTCATTGTATTTCCAAGCCACTGTAATTCACTTTTGATTAAATCTTGATCAGCGTTAATTGACAATGCATTGAGTAGAATGATCAGTCAGGCATCAGTCCAAAACAAACGTTCAAAACAATATTGTGACAAAATATGCAAACCATGAATATGTATCTGCTTCAAAACATTTCAGTATAGTACATTAAATAAATAAACCCACCAAGGTCAAAATAGGTTGTTTGGTTGTTAGCATATACCATTATGGGCAAGTTTCTGGTAAAGTCAGAGGCTTTAGGCTACCATTTTGCAAAATTATCCTTCTTCTTCTATGATATGGCTGCTTCTTCTTTGGTGTAATGGTGTTCACAACAATTATATGTGCATTCTGCCACCTATTGTACAGGTGGATAATAAGGATCCAAAAAATGAAATTATTATTTAAAAAATGTATTCCATACAAACTATCAGTAACAAAATGTTAATTAAACAAAATCAGCCTGCTTTTCTATTTTAGTCAGGTTCCTACACAGGCTCAGAAGGATCCTGTGATGGTGGGATATTTCCTGGTGACAGTAGTCCTTGCAGTGCTTCTGCTGTTAAGTTTAAGGCCCAAAAACTACTCGACTGCAGATATAATGATGTCCAGCTTCTTGGACACTTGGGCAGGAAAATTAATAACTGTGGCTATAAATGCTACAAAATCCACCTTCTTCACAATAAGTATATCCAGATCACTGGATTGACTAATAACATTGGCAACTGGTCGTGGTGTATCCACCGCCATCTCTTGTTCAGAACTGTGGCCTCGCTGCGGACATGGCAGCTCTGCTTCTAGCTCCTAAGCAACTTTGCATTTTTTTAGTTTTTTAGTGTTTTATTTCTTACAATACTAGCCCAGAAAGTTTTTTTGTGTTATTACATACAGATGGAAAGAACTTTTGGATATCCGAGCGGCGGTACGACTTTCCCCGGATTGGATCCTTTGTTTGTACCCCCCAGGGCAGATATTCCCAAACTGGGATACGCGCAATGCCGTCGGGGGTACACCAAATAAAAATGTGATTCACATTTAAAAAAAATATAGATATTTTCCAACGGGGTTATACATTTCAGTGATTTTTTTAAAATTTATTTTTTACACCTGAGTAGTCTCGTTTCACTGCCAAAAATACAATTTTGTGCGAAATAACAACACAATGTCAAATACAGGTAGCCTAGTCAAATAATTAACATCCAATCACATTAACCTTTACTCTCTCACGGGAATTCCACTAACGGTCCGTATGTAGCCAAATGTAGCTGCTGCTCATTCCGCTTGCTCAAAAATTGATGAATGGTTAAAAAAAAAGTAAGGCCCGCATCCATAGAGACACATACCAGCTCTACTGGTAGTATGGCTACTACCAGCAGTACTACACCTGTACCTGTCAACGACACAAGTTGTTCTGCTTCCACGAGCACATCCAATGCTTGCATCAGTAATTCTACATTTGTTGTTAGCCCAGAAAGGATGGACACTGACAGTTGTGAATCTGATGCAGCCGAAGAGCTACTGCCGCCTTACTGGGGAAAGCATCGAACAACAGACCGGGACGTTGGACCATCGAAGCGGCGCAAATATGATGAGAACTACATTGATTTGGGGTTCACTTATATTGGGAGTAGTGCCTTTCCTCAGCCACAGTGTGTTTTTATATGTGCAAAAGTACTATCTCACAACTCGATGAAACATTCACTCTTGCGTAGACATTTAGAAGCAAAACATCCAATTTGAAAAATAAGCCACCAGAGTTTTTTGAGCGAGAATAAATACTTTAGAGTAGTAAGACATGTATAAAAGCAACAGATACCATTTAATAAGAAGAGGCTAGAAGCGTCTTATATGGTGAGCTACCGAGTGGCTAAGACAGACAAGCCCCATACTATTGTGGAGGACTTAATTATTCCTGCTGCTGCGGATATGGCTGGGACAATGCTGGGGGAAAAGGCCCAAAAAACTATACAGACAATGCCTTCATCAAACACTGTTTCATGACGCATCAGTGACATGGCAGGGGATGTTTTTGAAACAATTACTGCTTTGCATACAAGCCAGTGAATTCTATGCATTACAGCTGGATGAGTCAACAGACGTGGCAGGCCTGGCACAGCTCCTGGTATATGTACGTTTATGGGGGGTCAATTAAGGAAAACATCCTCTTCAGTAAACCACTGGAAACCAGGACAACAAGAGAGGATATTTTTAAAGTACTGGACTGCTTTGTGACATCAAATGGACTTTGGTATCTGTACGGATGGCGCAAAAGCCATGACAGGGAGACATAGTGGAGTGGTAACGCGTGTGCAAGAAGATGCTCCCGACTGCAGCATCCACCCAGAGGCTCTTGCTGCCAAGGGAATTCCTGACGGCTTGAAAGACGTTTTGGACACTACAGTGAAAATGGTAACTTTGTTAAAGCAAGGCCCCTGAACTCTCATGTATTTTCTGCATTATGCAATGGTATGGGCAGCGACCATGTAACGCTTTTACAACATACAGAAGTGCGCTGGTTATCAAGGGGCAAAGTATTGACACGTTTTTTTTAAATTGAGAGACGAGCTTAACGTTTTCTTTACTGACCATAATTTTCACTTGTCTGACCGCTTGCATGATGACGAGTTTCACACATGACTGGCCTATCTGGGTGATTTTGTTTTTTCTCGCCTGAATGATCTGAATCTAGGATTACAGGGCTCTCCGCAACTATATTCAATGTGCGGGACAAAATTGAGGCTATGATTAAGAAGTTGGAGCTCTTCTCTGTCTGCAATAATAAGGACAACACACAGGTCTTTCCATCATTTCCAGCTTACAGACAATGTCAAATGTGATATAGTGAAGCACCTGAGTGAGTTGGAGAGCAATTGCGCAGGTACTTTCCCGAAACAGATGACACAAACAACTGGATTCGTTATCCCTTTCATGCCCTGCCTCCAGTCCACTTACCGATATCTGAACAAGAGAGCCTCATCGAAATTGCAACAAGCGGTTCTGTGAAAATTGAATTTAATCAGAAGCCACTGCCAGATTTCTGGATTGGGCTGCGCTCAGAGTATCCTGCCTTGGCAAATCACACTGTTAAGACACTGATGCCCTTTGCAACCATGTACCTATGTTAGAGTGGATTCTTGGCCCTCACTAGCATGAAAACAACTAAATACAGGCACAGACTGTGTGTGGAAAATGATTTAAGACAGACTCTCTCAAATACAACCCAACATTGCAGAGTTGTGTGCATCCTTTCAAGCACACCCTTCTCATTAACCTGTGGTGAGTTATTCACACTTTTTGATGAACAAATAAGGTTTTATATGTAAGATGGCTAAATAAAGAGCAAAATTATTTATTATTATTTGTGCCCTGGTCCTATAAGAGCTCTTTGTCACAACCCGGCTTGTGGGAAGTGACAAACTCATTCTTATGTTTAATAAATGTATCGTATTGTGTGTATGGCAGGCTTACGATGATGACAAAAAACAACATTTTGAGAGTGCGCTGACCCTGGTGCTAGAGAGGGTATGCAGCTGGAGGTTGAATGTTTGAAGGGGTACGGGACAATAAAAAGGAACCACTGATCCAGGGCAATTGAACTTATCCCAGAGGCTGTTCCAAGATGCTGCCGCCGGAGAAGAGGTATTCGGAGTGGACTTCTAGTCCGACTCAGGAGGCGTGCATTCTCAGGCGTGCATTCTCAGGATGCCTGGTCATTCTTTAAAAGTAACTTCCTCACCATTCCTCACAACTTCCTCACCATCACCATCAGGCGTTCATTCTCAGGATGCCTGGTCATTCTTTAAACGTAACTTCCTCACCATCTTAGATAAGCATGCCCCGTTCAAAAAATGCAGAACTAAGAACAGATATAGCCCTTGGTTCACTCCAGACCTGACTGCCCTCGACCAGCACAAAAACATATGCAACTGATATGCAACTGTTCAGGGAAGTCAGGAACCAATACACGCAGTCAGTCAGGAAAGTAAAGGCTAGCTTTTTCAAGCAGAAATTTGCATCCTGTAGCTCTAACTCCAAAAAGTTCTGGGACACTGTAAAGTCCATGGAGAACAAGAGCACTTCCTCCCAGCTGCCCACTGCACTGAGGCTAGGTAACACGGTCACCACCGACAAATCCATGATAATCGAAAACTTCAACAAGCATTTCTCAACGGCTGGCCATGCCTTCCTCCTGGCTACTCCAACCTCGGCCAACAGCTCCCCCCCCCCCCCCCCCCCCCCCCCCCGCAGCTACTCGCCCAAGCGTCCCCAGCTTCTCCTTTACCCAAATCCAGATAGCAGATGTTCTGAAAGAGCTGCAAAACCTGGACCCATACAAATCAGCTGGGCTTGACAATCTGGACCCTCTATTTCTGAAACTATCCGCCGCCATTGTCGCAACCCCTATTACCAGCCTGTTCAACCTGTTTTTCATATCGTCTGAGATCCCCAAGGATTGAAAAGCTGCCGCGGTCATCCCCCTCTTCAAAGGGGGAGACACCCTGGACCCAAACTGTTACAGACCTATATCCATCCTGCCCTGCCTATCTAAAGTCTTCGAAAGCCAAGTTAATAAACAGATCACTGACCATCTCGAATCCCACCGTACCTTCTCCGCTGTGCAATCCGGTTTCCGAGCCGGTCACGGGTGCACCTCAGCCACGCTCAAGGTACTTAACGCTATCATAACCGCCATCGATAAAAGACAGTACTGTGCAGCTCAATCATGATGTGATTGTGATAACATACAGAAACTTAAGTCCTTTTGTTTACCCGACCTAGAATACCTCAATCAAATGCCGACCATATTCCCTCCCAAGAGAATTCTCTTCGGTTATAGTCGTAGCCGTACAGTGGGGAGAACAAGTATTTGATACACTGCCGATTTTGCAGGTTTTCCTACTTACAAAGCATGTAGAGGTCTAATTTTTATCATAGGTACACTTCAACTGTGAGAGATGGAATCTAAAACAAAAATCCAGAAAATCACATTATGATTTTTAAGTAATTCATTTGCATTTTATTGCATGACATAAGTATTTGATCACCTACCAACCAGTAAGAATTCCGGCTCTCACAGACCTGTTAGTTTTTCTTTAAGAAGCCCTCCTGTTCTCCACTCATTACCTGTATTAACTGCACCTGTTTGAACTCGTTACCTGTATAAAAGACACCTGTCCACACACTCAATCAAACAGACTCCAACCTCTCCACAATGGCCAAGACCAGAGAGCTGTGTAAGGACATCAGGGATAAAATTATAGACCTGCACAAGGCTAAAATGGGCTACAGGACAATAGGCAAGCAGCTTGGTAAGCACAATTATTAGGAAATGGAGGAAGTTCAAGATGACGGTCAATCACCCTCGGTCTGGGGCTCCATACAAGATCTCACCTCGTGGGGCATCAATGAACATGAGGAAGGTGAGGGATCAGCCCAGAACTACACGGCAGGACCTGGTCAATGACCTGAAGAGAGCTGGGACCACAGTCTCATTGAAAACCATTAGTAACACACTACGCCGTCATGGATTAAAATCCTGCAGTGCACGCAAGGTCCCCCTGCTCAAGCCAGCGCATGTCCAGGCCCATCTGAAGTTTGCCAAAGACCATCTGGATGATCCAGAGGAGGAATGGGAGAAGGTCATGTGGTCTGATGAGACAAAAATAGAGCTTTTTGGTCTAAACTCCACTCGCCGTGTTTGGAGGAAGAAGAAGGATGAGTACAACCCCAAGAACACCATCCCAACCGTGAAGCATGGAGGTGGAAACATCATTCTTTGGGGATGCTTTTCTGCAAAGGGGACAGGACGACTGCACCGTATTGAGGGGAGGATGGATGGGGCCATGTATCGCGAGATCTTGGCCAACAACCTCCTTCCCTCAGTAAGAGCATTGAAGATGGGTCGTGGCTGGGTCTTCCAGCATAACAACGACCCGAAACACACAGCCAGGGCAACTAAGGAGTGGCTCCGTAAGAAGCATCTCAAGGTCCTGGAGTGGCCTAGCCAGTCTCCAGACTTGAACCCAATAGAAAATCTTTGGAGGGAGCTGAAAGTCCGTATTGCCCAGCGACAGCCCCGAAACCTGAAGGATCTGGAGAAGGTCTGTATGGAGGAGTGGGCCAAAATCCCTGCTGCAGTGTGTGCAAACCTGGTCAAGAACTACAGGAAACGTATGATCTCTGTAATTGGAAACAAAGGTTTCTGTACCAAATATTAAGTTCTGCTTTTCTGAACTACACTTTCTGCTAACTGGATCTTCCAAAGACGACTGATTAGCTAGCTAGCGTCAGAGCCTTCTGGCTAATATCATAGGAATGAATCTAACTTTGTTTTACAGCAAAATAGGTCTATGTACTTGTCATGTTAGTTGCATCTAACATTAGTTGACAAAATCATTGTTTGCTAAGGCGTATATTTGGTTGGCTTTGCAATCTAGCAAGATGAGATCTTATTGCTCCCATGTTTTGAAAACAGCTTGCAAGCCCTGTTCAGTACATAACATATATCTATTGTTATTATTTTATTGTTGCTCTTTAATTATTATTATATTTTACAATTTTTACTTCAGTTTATTTTAGTTAATACTTTAACACGTTTTCTTAACTGAATTGTTGGTTAAGGGCTTCTAAGTAAGCATTTCACTCTAATGCATGTGACAAATACAATTTCATTTGATTTTGATTTGATCTTCAGGTCGTAGCTCTAGAAAGAGGCCCGAGTTCCGGATTTACAATTCCGAGTTGGATGACCGCTCAAATTGTATTTTCCCAGACGGAGCTCGTTTTTCCACGAGTTCCCAGTTGTCTTGAACTCACTGAAGATAACTTGGAACTGCGAAAAGTTGTTTTGAGAGCGGCACAAATCATGCTTCATTGACAGCATGTTGAATGTTTATCATTTTAAGCTTGGAAAAGAGACCCTTAATCTTAGACTTGGGACCCCACAGCCACTCCACTGAATAGCAGGCTAATGATGGCTTTATAATGCTTGCAGTTAGCCACTGATTCCTTCCAAACCACTCATTGTTGAATTTGCCATTTCCAACTTGTTGCAATGTTTCTATCCAATGGCCGATGAGCACCGATGCGTTTTATCTTCATATGACAAGGATTAAAAAGGATTTCCCAGTAGATTGTTGACTTGATTCATGATGAAGACTGCTAGCTAAGATTTTGAAAGTATGATGTTGACATGATCAGTCCAATCAAAGCCACTGTAGATATAAAGTGATTTGATGTAATTTTATCTGTGGGTAATGGCCTTGAGCCTTCTTGGATGGGCACTTCTAATGTAACTGTATGGCAGCACCCAAGATACAGCAATGCTGCATTCAACCGCACTGGTGATCCATGCAAAAAAATGAAAGACATGTTTTAAGTTTAAATGTTACAACAACGTGGATTGTGGGTGCTCGAGGCCTACAGTACTGATGGGAGTGGATTGTGGGTGCTCGAGGCCTACAGTACTGATGGGAGTGGATTGTGGGTGCTCGAGGCCTACAGTACTGATGGGAGTGGATTGTGGGTGCTCGAGGCCTACAGTACAACAACCTATAACCGCGTGTTTGTTATTTGGAGTTATGAAATACTTTTTCATTAGGGTAGCAGCAAAGGTGGCCAGTTTGGGTCGCATGCACATTTTCTTTTGTAAAAACAAACATAATAGGATATGCATGTCCTGCGAATTTGTAGTTTTTTTTTTCAATATGTCCCGTGCTCTGAGTTTGACACCACTGGACATCAACAACCAGGGTTTCATTAAAAGGATCTCTATAGATCGGTGTCCCACCCTCAGGACGGTTGAGCTAATGTGCGCTAATGTGATTAGCATGACGTTGTAAGTAACAAGAACATTTCCCAGGACATAGACATATCTGATATGGGCAGAAAGCTTAAATTGTTGTTAATCTAACTGCACTGTCCAATTTACAGTAGCAATTACAGTGAAAGAATACCATGCTATTGATTGAGGAGAGTGCACAGCTATGAACTTAGTTATTAATAAACCAATTAGGCACATTTGGGCAGTGTTGATACAACATTTTGAACATATGCAATGGTTCATTGGATCAGTCTAAAACTTAGCACTGCTGCCATCTAGTGGCCAAAATCTAAATTGTGCCTGGGCTGGAATAATACATTATGGCCTTTCTCTTGCATTTCAAAGATGCATGTTTTTTTTTCTTTGTATTATCTTTTATCAGATCTAATGTGTTCTCCTCCTTTCACATTTCCACAAACTTCTAAGTTTCCTTTCAAATGGTATCAAGAATATGGATTCCCTTGCTTCAGATCCTGAGCTACAGGCAGTTCGATTTAGGTATGTCATTTTAGGCAAAAATTGGGAAAAAAGGGTGGATCCTTAAGAGGTTTTAAATACCTATGGACATAATAATTTGTATTGCATATTTAGGTCTAATTAAACTGACGCATTTGGCAATTCAATTCACTGGCACAATGTAGACTAGCTAGACATACTCATTGATAGCCTATATATACTTTTGGTGAATTCACAGGCAAGACAAGACTGAGATACAGGTGACCAAGATATAACCTATGCACACGGTTCCACGCTCTGTCTGTGTGTGTGTTCAGTCTTCGGTCTGTTGCATGTAGAATATCTTAGCCTACTCGTTGATAGCCCCTACTTTAGTGAACTTGCGAGACATTGCAAGCCAAGAAATTGCGAGATACAGCATTGCGAGAAGGCGCTTTTGATTATCGATGCACGGTTAGGACTCTGTCAGCCTGGTGGCCGGACTGCCTGGCTGTGCCCCTCCCCTCTCTCTCCCTCCCTAGCTCCATCTTGAATTCTATGTTATCCTTAAACTTCTTACACAACCATAAAAATACTTTGACAGCTAAAGCAAGCACACACACATTTTCTTCAGATAATGTACCTTTACTGTTGCTTTTCATTTTAAGATTGATTACATCATAAGCTTTCACTCAAAGAGAATCCAGCTTTCTGACACTGTAAAAAAAGTTGTACAATAACAATGTTATACATGCTTCTTAATGTATAGGGGACGCTTGCGTCCCACTTGGCCAAAAGCCAGGGAAAATGCAGCGTGGCAAATTCAAATAAAATTATATAAAAATCAAACTTTCATTAAATCACACATGTAAGATACTAAATTAAAGCTACACTCGTTGTGAATCCAGCCAACATGTCAGATTTTAAAAAGGCTTTTCGGCTAAATCATAAGAAGCTATTATCTGATGATAGCACAACAGTAAACAAAGAGTAGCATATTTCAACCCTGCAGGCGCTACACAAAACGCAGAAATAAAATATAAAACATGCCTTACCTTTGACGAGCTTCTTTTGTTGGGATTCCAATATGTCCCATAAACATCACAATTGGTCCTTTTGTTCGATTACTTCCGTCCATATATATCCAAAATGTCCTGTTAATTGGCACGTTTGATCCAGAAAAATACAGCTTCCAACGTCACTACAAAATATCTCAAAAGTTGCCTGTAAACTTTGCCAAAACATTTCAAACTACTTTTGTAATACAACTTTAGGTATTTTTAAACGTTAATAATCGATCAAATTGAAGACGGGTCTATCTGTGTTCAATACAGGAAGACAACAAACCAACGCTACTTTTCAAGTCTTGCGCAACTCTCAACAGTGTTACCCGGTTCCTAGATGGCCGTACTTCTTCATTGCACAAAGGAATAACCTCAACCAAATTCCAAAGACTGGTGACATCCAGTGGAAGCGGTAGGAACTGAAAACAAGTGCCTGAGAAATATTGTTTCCCAATGAGAATTCACTGAACAGAGACCTCAAAAAAAAAAAATCTGAACGGTTAGTCCTGGGGGTTTTGCCTGCTACATAAGTTCTGTTTTACTCAGACATGATTCAAACAGTTTTAGAAACTTCAGAGTGTTGTCTATCCAAATCTACTAATAATATGCATATCTTATATTCATGGCATGAGTAGCAGGAAGTTGAAATTGGGCACGCTATTTATCCAAAAGTGAAAATGCTGCCCCCTATACCTTAAGAAGCAATGTGATTGTGCAATGTCTCTTCATTATGTCTTGTGGAACTCCGCTCAAAATTTTGGGATATCATAAACTGACTTGTGAAGTATTATTGACTAAGAAAATGTGATAAACAGATACATGTGCTAATAGATGTAACTTGTGCTTTTACAACACATTTGTTTCTCACTATCCTTAGGGCGTAAAAGAACAGCGCTGTCTGAAATTTCCAGTGAAGAGAGCGAAAACAAACAAGTCCGGCCGGGATCTGGTCGTTTTTCTAGTACTTTGGACAGGCGGGCATCAAGCAGTAAAGGTACGATGCTAATTTTTTTGCCAGGCCTCCTCTCAGTAATATATAAAGCCCCAGATGGATATTTGTAGGAAATGTCAAGTTCCTCTTTTCATAGTCCTCCCAGAACCATAGGCAAGACTGAAGGACAAGGTAAGTGTAATTAATCAACACAAACATAACTCTACACAATCAGGAAAAAAGGGTATGGTTAGGGTACAGTATTGTTCACTGGGGTACAAAAATATAAAATACACAATGTACCTTCAGAGGTACACATATGATCACACATGGTACTGTTTGGTACCTTTTAGGGTACATGTGCAGATAATGTAGTATAATTATACCCAATATTTTGAATAAAAAGGTACAATCATTGGAGGCGTGGCTTAGTGGGGGCATGGTTCAGGTAGTTATTTTTGGCTACCCGTGAGCAGAAGTGTTGTACCAGTTTAAGTGGTCTACGGTTATGTTAATTAAAGTTTGAGCATGTACACAGCCAGTTCAGAAGGCTTTATGAAGGCTTACATAAGAGCATATGCAATAAAGAGCTGACACAAATGTAGAGAATTCGGGGGTAGCCCCAACTGGGACTCGAACCTGGGTCCAGCAACTGTCAAGCCAACACCTTTAGGCCAAGAGGTCCGTACCTCCTGACAAGGTCGCTCAGGGTTGGGATAAGGTCGCTACAATATTTAGCAACCAAGACCCACCCTTGGCGACCTTTTGGCATAATGGTTAAGGTGTTGGCTTGACAGTTGCTGGACCTTGGTTTGAGTTGGGGCTATCCCCAAATTCGATACATTTGTGTCAAAAGTGGGATGGTGGCGTATACACGTGACGAGGTACATTTTTGCCACTTAAAAGGAACAAATTGCTTTGTCTCTGCGGTGGTACCCTATGTAGGCAGATGTTTACCTTTTTAGCTCTTTTAAGGTATGAACTGCAAGGGTACAATTATGTACCTATAACTAATGGTACAATTGATGTACCTTACAGGGTACCACCACAGTGACAAGCATTTGTACCCTTTGAGTTCAGTTTGGTAAAAAAAAAAATCTGAGTGTAGGATGTTGATTGAAAATTGCAGATTAACATGAAATATCGATCTGACAATCATGATGAATGAAATGAAACATGATGAATGGTTATTGATCGATAACCAGAGACTAAAAACTCACCAAGTGTGATATTTACACTTTCTCTGTGTGCAGATTATTCTCTCCTCCTGGACCCCAATGATCCCATTGTTGGACAGGCCTTCACCTTGCCAAGGCACCTAAGACCACCCAGACCCTTGATAGGCTCTCTAACTTTTCCATCATCTAGCCAAGGTTCATTTGGAGTGAAGAGTGAGAAACGTGTCAGACTGTCTGACAGCTTACCTGAGGCCATGGAGGAGTTAAGCATCACAGAATGTAGAGTAGTGGACCAGAGCCTGTGTACTACTGACCCTCCCATGGTAAGACCCTCACTGATAAGACAGACAGAATGTAGAGTAGTGGACCAGAGCCTGTGTACTACTGATCCTCCCATGGTAAGACCTTCACTGATAAGACAGACAGAATGTAGAGTAGTGGACCAGAGCCTGTGTACTACTGACCCTCCCATGGTAAGACCTTCACTGATAAGACAGACAGAATGTAGAGTAGTGGACCAGAGCCTGTGTACTACTGACCCTCCCATGGTAAGACCCTCACTGATAAGACAGACAGAATGTAGAGTAGTGGACCAGAGCCTGTGTACTACTGATCCTCCCATGGTAAGACCTTCACTGATAAGACAGACAGAATGTAGAGTAGTGGACCAGAGCCTGTGTACTACTGACCCTCCCATGGTAAGACCTTCACTGATAAGACAGACAGAATGTAGAGTAGTGGACCAGAGCCTGTGTACTACTGATCCTCCCATGGTAAGACCTTCACTGTTAAGACAGACAGAATGTAGAGTAGTGGACCAGAGCCTGTGTACTACTGATCCTCCCATGGTAAGACCTTCACTGATAAGACAGACAGAAAGAAAGGACCAGTTTGTTTATATTCAACTACTCTTCAAACTGTTCAAAATCTATTGTTTTTACATTTTAGAGATCTCCTGATACCTTTGAACCAGATGTCTATGATGATGAGGCCAAGGGAGCATATCGGTAACTTGGTCTTCTCTTACTTGTTTTCTCATTGATATTTAGTACAGACAGTGCCTAAAAACATTTTTTTTAAATGAATTCAGGAAATCTAATTAAACCTGTAATACAGGTTCCTGTGCCCCAGTGCAGGTCTGTTCCAGTGCAGTGTAAAAGGCCTGGTATTTAGGATGGAGGGAGAGGGAGAGGTGCTCTATAGGACAGTCCCCTGGGACAGGAGGCTTCTATCCCAGAATGGCAAGAGGCCTGCAGGACC
Organism: Salvelinus namaycush; assembly: GCF_016432855.1. Lineage (NCBI taxonomy): Eukaryota > Metazoa > Chordata > Actinopteri > Salmoniformes > Salmonidae > Salvelinus > Salvelinus namaycush. The sequence continues at coordinate 76,139,834 of NC_052308.1, read as the reverse complement.
CCTGTTCAAGTTTACATGCCTTAAGGGGTCTGTCAGTCAACTACACCTCCCACACTGTGAGATTCATTCTGGTGAGTAATACATTTCCAGGGAGGTTATAGACTATATTCTTAACCACCATCAGTAGCATCACTACTCCGCTACTGGGTTGTCATCTGAACAGAAGATTAATGTTCTCTTTCTCTCCTAGAGGGTGGATGTGACTTCCTGTCTGTAGCCCATGTGACTGATGATGACAGTGTGGAGTTTCTCCATCACCATGTGACAACAGAAACTCACATCATATTAAACATCACTGGATTCAGCAAATATGGCATCACCAAGGATAAGGAAGCCCCTGTCTTTCCTATCCGTGCTCTGGTGCTACTATTTTACCAACTCCCAGATGATAACAATAGTTCCACCCTAAATGTGTTGTTGCTACCCAGAAATGTTGACATTGATGAGGTAAGTAGATCAGAGTTTTCAAACTCCTCTTTGGTTGGAATTCTATAAAACTCATATTGTTGAACTCACCTTTTGCCACAGAACAATATTTTGGGTTGTAATGTAATTCTAAATGGTGAATCCAGACCTGAAGAGTCTCTCGCTCACCGACCCAACATCTTAACCATTACATCAAGGTGATACCGTCAAGGTCCGAGGGCGACATTTGGGCTTCCATGTTTCAGGCACTGCTACTAAATCATGACGGTTTGTTCCAAAACATTTCCAATCCTCTCAAGGTGTGTAAGACCAGGAGGACAAGGAATGGAGACCGAGAAATCTACATTGAAAAAAATTCTAATTGTAGACTAATCCCGGACCAAGAATACACCCTCTCCACTGATCTAACAGATGAACATCACATAGATCCAGAGGTAGGCTAATACATATGACATGAGAGAGAGAGGAAATGTGTAAACACATGTCAATACTTTATGTGATGCTACCTTGGTAAGATATAGAAATCACATACAATTCTGCTTGACTTGATACTTCTGCTTTTTCTTTCAGGAAGCAGAGTTTGTGGATTATGATTCCTATACAAACTACATGCCAACATTTCAGTTGTATTTACAAACTGTTATTAAAAAAGTGCATTTTCTTCTGAAAGAACATGGCGGTCCTGAAAATGAACGTGTATGGGACCGCCTTGTTTCACTACCAGGTAACTGACATTCAGAGAGAGGAGGAGTTACAATATAACTAGTAGTAATATTAGTAGTAGTAGTAATATTAGTAGTAGTAGTAATATTAGTAGTAGTAGTAAATGAACGTGTATGGGACCGCCTTGTTTCACTACCAGGTAACTGACATTCAGAGAGAGGAGGAGTTACAATAGAACTAGTAGTAATAATATTATTATTATTATTAGTAGTAGTAGTAGTAGTAAATGAACAGAGAGAGGAGGAGTTACAATAGAACTAGTAGTAATAGTAGCATTTTACATTGACATTTTACATTACATTAGTAACAATCATCGTAATATTAGTAGTAGTAGTCATATCGTTGTTGTTGATTCAATTAGATGAATTATGATACATCATTATTTTTCTATATAGTACAACACCTTCTCTTTCTCATCCACAGTCTCCCCAACAGAAGTTCCCTCTTCAGGTAACGGTTCTCATCAAACCTTCTACTGGTCTTAGTCTCATCACCGATGGTTTCCTCATCATAAACAATAATACTATGAGGAAATCAAATGTGAAGAACTCTAATTATCCTAGAGGTTCTGTGTTGTTAAATGAATGATGGTGTACAGTGCCTTTCATTGGATCTTGCCTGCAGTGTAGCCTAGCTAATCAACTTTAAATACTATATACCCGCTATTTAATGATGTGGATGGTCTGCCAAATTACAGAATGTCTTGAGCCCTTGTAATCAGTCTCTTTTTATCCCCAGTTACACCACCAGGTGGCGCTAAAGCAGGTATATATAATTTCCTTTCTTCCCCAAGAGATTAAATTGTGTTCCTTAATATCAGATTTTTACAGTAAACACAATGATGTAGCTTTTTAGAATCCTAAAGATAAAGTTAGAAAACATGAGTTACTAATTAGTTACTTAATGTTTAGCGAGTGTTGCACCTTTTCCTTTTTAATTATGATTTAATAGTTTGGTCGCACCTCGGCTCCTGTGGTTAAGCGCCTTCCACTTAATTACAATTAATAAAGGTAGACTCAGCAAGATGGCATCAGCACACACAACAGGGAACTTGTTGTTTACATACATCAACATACAAGCAGAATTCTGATCCGTCAGGACTGTTTATTTATGTTTCATATTTTTATTTTCTGTGTCTAGGGACAACTAAGGTTCATATTCTGCTGCTGAACACTCTGGAAGAGCTGGGCCGAAGCGACCTGAAGACATTTCAGTTTCACCTGACTCATTATGTGGATGACCCCATCTCAAGGAGCCAGCTGGAGGATGCTGACAGGCTGGTCACAGTGGATAGGATGGTACAGAGCTACTGTGATGAGGGAGCTGTGAAGATCACACTGGAGATCCTGAGGAAGATGGGCCAGAACAAACTGGCTGAGGATTTAAAGGAGAAGTTCACAAACAATGTCTGAATTGTATACAGTATGTCTACAACTGTATACAGTACTGTTTGTCTACAACTGTATACAGTACTGTTTGTCTACAACTGTATATGCATTCACACATCAAGTCTTCTCTTGAGTTGGGCTCAGGGATGGAACAACTGTTGAACGTCTGTGGTTGTGGTTGTTTCTGGGGGAAGGGTGGATAGAGTGTATGACTGGGTGTGAGTATCCTACATATGTTGCTAAAAGGCAATGGTGTTAGGGACAATATAGGATGAATCACAATAATGATTTGCCAAAATAAAAATTGCTTGCCAAAAATGTGAGAATAGAAAGTTTCAGAACTTTTGTGAAACAGCACAGTTGAAAAATATATGGCAAATAGAAATCAAAACTGGATGGTGTTTAGAGGTAGATGGGAGGGGTTGAGTGGGGCTGAAGGGACTAGATGGTGTTCAGAGATAGATGGGAGGGTTAGGGGAAAATAATAAAGGAAAATATATTTTTTAAATATATAGATTTTATATATATATTTACAAAAAAATTTATATGGGCGATTGGAAATGTTGCAGACAATTACATTGATGGAAGTGACAATCTATCTGCAGTATGAAAGCTGATTTACCTGTAAAGGTCTGAATGCGCAGCCTCAACATCCCATGATGAGTGAACAGTTCACTTAGGGGTTTTCTGCCAAAGACTGAAGAGCTTTTCAAATGCACATCGTGTAGCGTTTACAAAAGACATCACTGTGACTAATATATGTTACCTTAGATCAAATGAACTGGATGTCACTCTGGATAATAGCGTCTGCTAAACAACTAAGAATGTCCAATGTAAATGAAGGATCTACATTCATAAACGAGATCGGCTATCTAGCTGCAACATTATAAATGTTTAAAGACATGCTCCGGTACTTTGGGAACTAGTTAGTCTTTCTAAAAACCTCCACTTTGGGCTGGATGTGTCAATGTGTGAAATGCCTACTTTGAAAGTCACTGTCTTCTGGAAGCTGTGCTGTGCCATTTTCCCTGCATTTCCACCCCACGTTGGCCAACCTCTAGCAATTTGAGTTCCAGACAATGAGATTCAGCCTCACCATTTGACTGACAACTAGCAAGAATCACACAAAGCAGAGCGAGAGAGAGCAATGACGTGGTGCACATATCTGCACATATGTGAGGTATTATGACATTTTTGGGGGACCACTTTTGGCTCTGGGGCCTACTTTCAGAACTACTGGCTGGAAGTACCGGAGAATCCCTTTAACTGTCTTTAACGAGCCTCGTGTCTCAGGTGAAGTCACTGCTCAGGGAAAGTTCAGAGACTTTGCTTTTTAATGGTTGAATAAGATGAGAAAACAAAAGAAGGAACCCGCACACTGCTCTTGATAGTATCACTGCTCTTTAATAAGCTTTACATTTCGGCCTCACGGCCTTCGTCAGAGCTTTAAGGGAAATATGTTTTATATCTTTGTATATAGGAGCTTGCATTTCACTGCCATTTACACCCGCTGTATTCTGTGCACGTAATTAATAAACATTTGATTTATAGTAGACTGGTATTTTTATATATTTTTAAGCTTTTAATATTTCTAGGTCATTATCCCTACACAAACACATTTATCTGATCCATTCATTCATTCATGAAATCCTTCATTTCATTGAATTAAGAAAAACTGTTATGAGATTATTGTGGTCACAGGTCCCAAAGTGCAGTCATCATCATTGGACTGACTTATTTTAGTCTAAACCTGACTGATGCATTGAGAACAAACATTTACAACAGTAACTATTTCTCATGAAACGGTATTCAGTGTTTGGAGAAGACTGTTTAAACCTTAACGAGTGTTTTATCTTGTCCTACACCCTCCCCCCGCCTGGGAGCACCGTAGCAGAGGGGTCACCGGTTACTCTGGTGACGTGTAAGTAGCAATGATACCAGGAAGTGTGAACTAGGGAAGCAAAATAGTTTTGGTAAATTGATTCTTTTCACTCGTTATCAAGGAATATAATTTATTCTGTAGTGAATAGGTGTATACTCTAGTTGTGTAACATATTACCAGCCGTCTAGTTAGCTACCATGGGACGACATGGGGGCGTTGGTTTAGCGGTTTTCGTACTCGTGCTGGTCTTTTGCGAAGCAAGAAGACACAAACTCGCCCTAAAGGTAAAACAACATCAATCTTGCTTTAACGTTACTTCATATAATGTGTTCTCAGGTAGTGTGTACTTATAGCCAATAATATGCGAGATTGGGATGGTGGTAGCAAAGTTCCAAAAATGTAACTTCTTCAAAATGAATCGCGCTAACTTTGTTTTTCCCTTTTCAGCCATAGCTAAGCTAGCTAGCTAACGTGTAGCACTTTTATAGCACCTACGTCAGGGGATTTCTGCAACTCTGTTCGCTAGCTACTACTAATCACTTAACTTAGCCAGCCAACTAAATAGCTTGTTAACTAGGCAACCTTTCAATGTGTCTGTGGTTTTTACACTCGACTGTCATATAAACGTTGCAGCTAAACAACTAGTAAATGGTTAGTTAGCTAGCTGGTTAACGTTATATTTGTGGAGATGTTAACGCATTCGGATAGCTAGCTAGATGCACTATCTACAGCATCAGTGTCCTCGTGATGTTCTCATGGTGGGGCGGCAGGTAGGCTAGTGGTTAGAGCGTTGGACTACTCATGATCCATTTTTCACATTGATATTTGTCATACTTGGATAACAAATGCCACCTCTCTCCCTCCTCCTTTCTTCCCACTTCGCCCCCCCCCCATCCCTCTTGCCCCCCCCCCCCATCCCTCTTGCCCCCCCCCCCCATCCCTCTTGCCCCCCCCATCCCTCTTGCCCCCCCCCCCATCCCTCTTGCCCCCCCCATCCCTCTTGCCCCCCCCCATCCCTCTTGCCCCATCCATCTCTCTCCCCTCCACCTCTCTCTCTCCCTCCATCTCTCTCCCTCCACCTCTCCATCTCTCTCTCTCCCTCCACCTCTCTATCCCTCCATCTCTCTCTTTCAGAATGACACTAGATTTGTGGTTCATCTCAACACCTTTGGTTTCTTTGCTGACGGAACTCTGGACGTCAATGTTCTCTCCCTGAGACTGCCTGAGGACAACAGCAAGCACCCTGTAAGAACAACTGGCGAGTGTGCAGCTTGCTCTCTGGCTATATTGTCTCCGCTTAGTGAATTGTATCATTGTTTTCTCTCTCTCCATATAGGTGGGATTCAGTCTCTCCAAGTCACGTGTTAATGGAGTGCTGTCCTACACAGTGAGTAGATCTCATCAAACCAAATCACTTTGGCAACTGTCCCGTTATCTGAAATGAATGCACTCTCTAGAACTCCCCGCCAGCCAATCAAATGGGCTGTTCAACAACACCATGGTATTGGTATTACTGTCAGTAGATATGGAGGTGAGATATAGGCTACTATGTGAGACATTGGGTGTTTCTCAAAATGGTCTGTTCAACAACACCATGGTATAGGTATTACTGTCAGTAGATATGGAGGTGAGATATAGGCTACTATGTGAGACATTGGGTGTTTCTCAAAATGGTCTGTTCAACAACACCATGGTATAGGTATTACTGTCAGTAGATATGGAGGTGAGATATAGGCTACTATGTGAGACATTGGGTGTTTCTCAAAATGGTCTGTTCAACAACACCATGGTATAGGTATTACTGTCAGTAGATATGGAGGTGAGATATAGGCTACTATGTGAGACATTGGGTGTTTCTCAAAATGGTCTGTTCAACAACACCATGGTATAGGTATTACTGTCAGTAGATATGGAGGTGAGATATAGGCTACTATGTGAGACATTGGGTGTTTCTCAAAATGCAATCTAGCGTGCTCCGAGCACCGGAGGGTCGGAACATGAGTCCAAATCAAAGTGAAACGGAGCGTGAAGGGCACTTCTCAGGTGTGTACTCTGTTTGTTCCATATTTTTGTTCGTATTTTGACATTTTAAAATATCACGCGTCAATGGAAAGTATGAACAGAAATATGTAAGAACTCAACAATAAAAAAAACGACCGTAAAAAAGTTTTTTTAAATGATTTGATCTGAAGCAAATGTTGCCTATATTCACATCTCATATGTTCCCTGAATACAATATTTTGTCTTGATACGTTTAATAAATACATATGTTCATTTTGGCATGTTTACCGGCCTGCGATACCCACTGTAGTGAGCGTAGATCGCAAGCCCATAGTAATTCAATAGTGCTAACATTATCTGGCTAGCTACTACTGTTAGCTAGCTAGCTACCCACAAAGAATCTACCTTGCTTAACATTAATCTTACGTCATTTTTGCCTGTTAAACTATCTGTTTAACTACATTTATTACGATTCACATATAGCTAGCTGATAATTATGAAGTAAGACTTTTGCTTTGTGTATATCTTGTTTGGTCTCTATTGTTGCCATTGTCCTGGCTGGGAGAAGGTTCAGTGAACGGGGAGGTGAAGCGTGAGGTAGTGCACTAGGGGGAGGGGAGGTAGTGCACTAGGGGGAGGGGAGGTAGTGCACTAGGGGGAGGGGAGGTAGTGCACTAGGGGGGGGGGGGAGGTAGTGCACTAGGGGGAGGGGAGGTAGTGCACTGGGGGAGGGGAGGTAGTGCACTAGGGGAGGTGAGGTAGTGCACTAGGGGGAGGGGAGGTAGTGCACTAGGGGGAGGGGAGGTAGTGCACTAGGGGGAGGGGAGGTAGTGCACTAGGGGGAGGGGAGGTAGGGCACTAGGGGGAGGGGAGGTAGTGCACTAGGGGGAGGGGAGGTAGTGCACTAGGGGGAGGGGAGGTAGTGCACTAGGGGGAGGGGAGGTAGGGCACTAGGGGGAGGGGAGGTAGGGCACTAGGGGGAGGTGCAGCGTGATACACTAGGGGGAGGTGCAGCGTGATACACTAGGGGGAGGTGCAGCGTGATACACTAGGGGGAGGTGCAGCGTGATACACTAGGGGGAGGTGCAGCGTGATACACTAGGGGGAGGTGCAGCGTGATACACTAGTGGGAGGTGAGGTAATGCACTAGGGGGAGGTGAGGTAATGCACTAGGGGGAGGTGAGGTAATGCACTAGGGGCAGGTGCAGCGTGAGGTAATGCACTAGGGGGAGGTGAGGTAATGCACTAGGGGGAGGTGCAGCGTGAGGTAATGCACTAGGGGGAGGTGAGGTAATGCACTAGGGGGAGGTGAGGTAATGCACTAGGGGGAGTGAAAGTGCTGCTCAAATGTACTTGTTTTGTGTGTTCTCCACACTCTCGTCCTCGGAGAAAGCACTTGGAGCGTGGTACGGAGCACGGTAGTGTGCATATTGAGAAACTCCCATTTGTTATACTATCAGTAGATATACTAGATAATACATTGTTTTAGTACCGTTTCATATGATACTAACCACATTGTTTCTGCCCTACGATCTAAAGAAGCCGCTGGGTCCTGTTATAAAATGATTAGAAAGTTGTGTTTTATACATTTGGTGAAATGTTTTAAGCAAATGCAACTAGTCTCTTATATGCGCCGGTCCAACAATGTCCACTTCACTTTCATGCGCATATCGCGTGTGGCAGCTGTAATCCGCCGGTCTCATCCCCTACCAGACCTCACTCACCTGCTTCTCTCCGTCAGCTCTCCCTGCTCATCTATTCCTCCAGCAGTTTGGGGCCATGATGGCGAGTGGGGGATGCAGACCCTGATCAGTCTGCTCTTACACTTGTACATTTGATACATTGGAGCAGAGTGAGCAAAGTTGGTTATCATTTAATCCCTGGTATAACCAAGAGCACACAGCCCACGCCAGTCTGATGAGTTTGATATAATTTCCTAAACCATGTCGCGGGGGTGTTTTAAACTTTCCCCCGGGTCGCTTATTATTGTTTTGATAACAAACCATGTTGTTCAGTCATGTTACCTAGCAACCTGGTAACTTGACGGTAGGTCTAGGCAAATCTGATTGGCACAGGAAGAAAGGAAAAGGGTCTGCTGTTCTTGAGATGTGCTTCAAAGGTAGGATTCATATAGGCCTAATGTAATGTTTCTAAAAGGTTGTGGTAATGTTGTCATGTTTGTTCTCCAGGCGGAGGAAACGCAGGTGTGTCCGCTCAGCAAACAAAGCAGTGTTGAGCCCCTCTTCTTCTTCCTCATTGACACCAACAACCTCAGGTATGGTTTTCTGTCTGTGTGGGTGAGTGAGATCAGATCAGCTGTGTTTATGTGCCCAGTGAAAACATGTGTATGTGTCAAACACTAACTGTCTGTGTGGGTGAGATCAGATCAGCTGTGTTAATGTGCCCAGTGAAAACATGTTTATGTGTCAAACACTAACTGTTTGTGTCCTCCTCTCTTCTGTAGAGTCAATGTGAGGTCTTACGGAGACCAGGACAGCGTCTTGACCCAGCTGAAGACAGACAAGACACTCACTAAAGACTCAGGTCAGCACTATATACATCCCTTCAATACAACACAGTGCGATAGCAGTGACGTAGTGCAGGGAGGGGGGGGGGTTGCCATGGTGCAGAAAACTGTCGTTTTATAGCTAATCTCATGGCTATTTTCCACATTTTGCCATGAGGCTGAGCCATGAGGCTGAGAGCTTAGAGATTCTTGAAAGATGGGACGATCTCAACTGTTTTCCCTACAAATATTTGTCTTAATATTAATAAATATATACACTGCTCAAAAAAATAAAGGGAACACTTAAACAACACAATGTAACTCCAAGTCAATCACACTTCTGTGAAATCAAACTGTCCACTTAGGAAGCAACACTGACAATAAATTTCACATGCTGTTGTGCAAATGGAATAGACAAAAGGTGGAAATTATAGGCAATTAGCAAGACACCCCCAATAAAGGAGTGATTCTGCAGGTGGTGACCACAGACCACTTCTCAGTTCCTATACTTCCTGGCTGATGTTTTGGTCACTTTTGAATGCTGGCGGTGTTTTCACTCTAGTGGTAGCATGAGACGGAGTCTACAACCCACACAAGTGGCTCAGGTAGTGCAGCTCATCCAGGATGGCACATCAATGCGAGCTGTGGCAAGAAGGTTTGCTGTGTCTGTCAGCGTAATGTCCAGAGCATGGAGGCGCTACCAGGAAACAGGCCAGTACATCAGGAGACGTGGAGGAGGCCGTAGGAGGGCAACAACCCAGCAGCAGGACCGCTACCTCCGCCTTTGTGCAAGGAGGGGCACTGCCAGAGCCCTGCAAAATGACCTCCAGCAGGCCACAAATGTGCATGTGTCTGCTCAAACGGTCAGAAACAGACTCCATGAGGGTGGTATGAGGGCCCGACGTCCACAGGTGGGGGTTGTGCTTACAGCCCAACACCGTGCAGGACGTTTGGCATTTGCCAGAGAACACCAAGATTGGCAAATTCGCCACTGGCGCCCTGTGCTCTTCACAGATGAAAGCAGGTTCACACTGAGCACATGTGACAGACGTGATAGAGTCTGGAGATGCCGTGGAGAACGTTCTGCTGCCTGCAACATCCTCCAGCATGACCGGTTTGGCGGTGGGTCGGTCATGGTGTGGGGTGGCATTTCTTTTTGGGGGCCGCACAGCCCTCCATGTGCTCGCCAGAGGTAGCCTGACTGCCATTAGGTACCGAGATGAGATCCTCAGACCCCTTGTGAGACCATATGCTGGTGCGGTTGGCCCTGGGTTCCTCCTAATGCAAGACAATGCTAGACCTCATGTGGCTGGAGTGTGTCAGCAGTTCCTGCAAGAGGAAGGCATTGATGCTATGGACTGGCCCGCCCGTTCCCCAGACCTGAATCCAATTGAGCACATCTGGGACATCATGTCTCGCTCCATCCACCTACGCCACGTTGCACCACAGACTGTCCAGGAGTTGGCGGATGCTTTAGTCCAGGTCTGGGAGGAGATCCCTCAGGAGACCATCCGCCACCTCATCAGGAGCATGCCCAGGCGTTGTAGGGAGGTCATACAGGCACGTGGAGGCCACACACACTACTGAGCCTCATTTTGACTTGTTTTAAGGACATTACATCAAAGTTGGATCAGCCTGTAGTGTGGTTTTCCACTTTAATTTTGTGTGACTCCAAATCCAGACCTCCATGGGTTGATAAATTTGATTTCCATTGATCATTTTTGTGTGATTTTGTTGTCAGCACATTCAACTATGTAAAGAAAAAAGTATTTAATAAGAATATTTCATTCATTCAGATCTAGGATGTGTTATTTTAGTGTTCCCTTTATTTTTTTGAGCTGTGTATATACACTGAGTGTACAGAACATAATGACCTTTACAGACCATGAGTGGTCTTGCTGCTCTACATGTACTGAGGTCATTAAAAACAGGGTCCTTATGGTATAGCTGCCCCTGCGCATTCCTGATTCTTTTAAGATTTTAGACTAATCTGACGGAGTTGACTAAATCTCTGGACAAAGGTTTTAGCAATCAGTTTTGAGATAAATATTCTTTAGGGTTATTGCAAGAAACTACATACAATATTTTGTCAGTTAATATTCATTATTGCCAGTTTTTAAAATTTTAAACATTTTATTGGGAGCGTTTGAAATTGGGATCCTTTGCACCAAAAAAGAGAATTTCCAGGAATATAACCGAATTGAATAATATTGAAAGTAATAGGAACATTCCCAAAGCAAATGTTTTCCCTGATACAATTTCACACATTTTCAGTTTGTCTCAACTTTCAAGAATCCATGAGTTAATTTCATGCTGTTCTACACATTTTGCCGTGAGGCTGTAGCTGTTTCTTATCATAAATAATGATTGAAGGAAAGACTTATGTGGTCGTATGCTGTCTGGGGGCCTGAACTCCAGGGGCCCCAACCCAAAGACACTGCAGAGTAGTGTTGTCTTTATATAACCTGTTGTCTTTATGTAACCTGTTGTCTTTATATAACCTGTTGTCTTTATATAACCTGTTGTCTTTATATAACCTGTTGTCTTTATATATAACCTGACTACAGAGTAGTGTTGTCTTTATATAACCTGTTGTCTTTATATATAACCTGACTACAGAGTAGTGTTGTCTTTATATAACCTGTTGTCTTTATATAACCTGTTGTCTTTATATGTAACCTGACTACAGAGTAGTGTTGTCTTTATGTAACCTGTTGTCTTTATATAACCTGTTGTCTTTATATGTAACCTGACTACAGACTAGTGTTGTCTTTATATAACCTGTTGTCTTTATATAACCTGTTGTCTTTATATAACCTGTTGTCTTTATATATACCTGACTACAGAGTAGTGTTGTCTTTATATAACCTGTTGTCTTTATATAACCTGTTGTCTTTATATATAACCTGTTGTCTTTATATATACCTGACTACAGAGTAGTGTTGTCTTTATATAACCTGTTGTCTTTATATGTAACCTGACTACAGAGTAGTGTTGTCTTTATATAACCTGTTGTCTTTATATAACCTGTTGTCTTTATATAACCTGTTGTCTTTATATGTAACCTGACTACAGAGTAGTGTTGTCTTTATATAACCTGTTGTCTTTATATAACCTGTTGTCTTTATATGTAACCTGACTACAGAGTAGTGTTGTCTGTATATAACCTGTTGTCTTTATATGTAACCTGACTACAGAGTAGTGTTGTCTTTATATAACCTGTTGTCTTTATATGTAACCTGACTACAGAGTAGTGTTGTCTTTATATAACCTGTTGTCTTTATATATACCTGACTACAGAGTAGTGTTGTCTTTATATAACCTGTTGTCTTTATATAACCTGTTGTCTTTATATATAACCTGTTGTCTTTTTATATAACCTGACTACAGAGTAGTGTTGTCTTTATATAACCTGTTGTCTTTATATGTAACCTGACTACAGAGTAGTGTTGTCTTTATATAACCTGTTGTCTTTATATAACCTGTTGTCTTTATATAACCTGTTGTCTTTATATGTAACCTGACTACAGAGTAGTGTTGTCTTTATATAAACTGTTGTCTTTATATAACCTGTTGTCTTTATATGTAACCTGACTACAGAGTAGTGTTGTCTGTATATAACCTGTTGTCTTTATATGTAACCTGACTACAGAGTAGTGTTGTCTTTATATAACCTGTTGTCTTTATATGTAACCTGACTACAGAGTAGTGTTGTCTTTATATAACCTGTTATCTTTATATATACCTGACTACAGAGTAGTGTTGTCTTTATATAACCTGTTGTCTTTATATAACCTGTTGTCTTTATATATAACCTGTTGTCTTTATATAACCTGTTGTCTTTATATAACCTGTTGTCTTTATATAACCTGTTGTCTTTATATATACCTGACTACAGAGTAGTGTTGTCTTTATATAACCTGTTGTCTTTATATAACCTGTTGTCTTTATATATAACCTGTTGTCTTTATATAACCTGTTGTCTTTATATATAACCTGTTGTCTTTATATAACCTGTTGTCTTTATATAACCTGTTGTCTTTATATAACCTGTTGTCTTTATATATAACCTGACTACAGAGTAGTGTTGTCTTTATAAAACCTGTTGTCTTTATATGTAACCTGACTACAGAGTAGTGTTGTCTTTATATAACCTGACTACAGAGTAGTGTTGTCTTTATATAACCTGTTGTCTTTATATAACCTGTTGTCTTTATATGTAACCTGACTACAGAGTAGTGTTGTCTTTATATAACCTGTTGTCTTTATATATAACCTGTTGTCTTTATATGTAACCTGACTACAGAGTAGTGTTGTCTTTATATAACCTGTTGTCTTTATATAACCTGTTGTCTTTATATATAACCTGTTGTCTTTATATGTAACCTGACTACAGAGTAGTGTTGTCTTTATATAACCTGTTGTCTTTATATGTAACCTGACTACAGAGTAGTGTTGTCTTTATATAACCTGTTGTCTTTATATAACCTGTTGTCTTTATGTAACCTGACTACAGAGTAGTGTTGTCTTTATATAACATGTTGTCTTTATATAACCTGTTGTCTTTATATGTAACCTGACTACAGAGTAGTGTTGTCTTTATATAACCTGTTGTCTTTATATAACCTGTTGTCTTTATATAACCTGTTGTCTTTATATATAACCTGACTACAGAGTAGTGTTGTCTTTATATATAACCTGACTACAGAGTAGTGTTGTCTGTATATAACCTGTTGTCTTTATATGTAACCTGTTGTCTTTATATATAACCTGACTACAGAGTAGTGTTGTCTTTATATAACCTGTTGTCTTTATATGTAACCTGACTACAGAGTAGTGTTGTCTTTATATAACCTGTTGTCTTTATATAACCTGTTGTCTTTATATAACCTGTTGTCTTTATATGTAACCTGTTGTCTTTATATAACCTGTTGTCTTTATATGTAACCTGTTGTCTTTATATAACCTGTTGTCTTTATATGTAACCTGACTACAGAGTAGTGTTGTCTTTATATAACCTGTTGTCTTTATATAACCTGTTGTCTTTATATGTAACCTGACTACAGAGTAGTGTTGTCTTTATATAACATGTTGTCTTTATATAACCTGTTGTCTTTATATGTAACCTGACTACAGAGTAGTGTTGTCTTTATATAACCTGTTGTCTTTATATAACCTGTTGTCTTTATATAACCTGTTGTCTTTATATATAACCTGACTACAGAGTAGTGTTGTCTTTATATATAACCTGACTACAGAGTAGTGTTGTCTTTATATATAACCTGACTACAGAGTAGTGTTGTCTTTATATATAACCTGACTACAGAGTAGTGTTGTCTTTATATATAACCTGACTACAGAGTAGTGTTGTCTTTATATAACCTGTTGTCTTTATATATAACCTGTTGTCTTTATATAACCTGTTGTCTTTATATAACCTGTTGTCTTTATATGTAACCTGACTACAGAGTAGTGTTGTCTTTATATAACCTGTTGTCTTTATATAACCTGTTGTCTTTATATGTAACCTGACTACAGAGTAGTGTTGTCTTTATATAACCTGTTGTCTTTATATAACCTGACTACAGAGTAGTGTTGTCTGTATATAACCTGTTGTCTTTATATAACCTGACTACAGATTAGTGTTGTCTGTATATAACCTGTTGTCTTTATATAACCTGACTACAGAGTAGTGTTGTCTGTATATAACCTGTTGTCTTTATATAACCTGACTACAGAGTAGTGTTGTCTTTATATATAACCTGACTACAGAGTAGTGTTGTCTTTATATAACCTGTTGTCTTTATATATAACCTGACTACAGAGTAGTGTTGTCTTTATATAACCTGTTGTCTTTATATAACCTGTTGTCTTTATATGTAACCTGACTACAGAGTAGTGTTGTCTTTATATAACCTGTTGTCTTTATATATAACCTGACTACAGAGTAGTGTTGTCTTTATATAACCTGTTGTCTTTATATAACCTGTTGTCTTTATATAACCTGACTACAGAGTAGTGTTGTCTTTATATAACCTGTTGTCTTTATATAACCTGTTGTCTTTATATGTAACCTGACTACAGAGTAGTGTTGTCTTTATATATAACCTGTTGTCTTTATATAACCTGTTGTCTTTATATGTAACCTGACTACAGAGTAGTGTTGTCTTTATATATAACCTGTTGTCTTTATATAACCTGTTGTCTTTATATATAACCTGACTACAGAGTAGTGTTGTCTTTATATAACCTGTTGTCTTTATATGTAACCTGACTACAGAGTAGTGTTGTCTTTATATATAACCTGTTGTCTTTATATAACCTGTTGTCTTTATATATAACCTGACTACAGAGTAGTGTTGTCTTTATATAACCTGTTGTCTTTATATGTAACCTGACTACAGAGTAGTGTTGTCTTTATATATAACCTGTTGTCTTTATATAACCTGTTGTCTTTATATGTAACCTGACTACAGAGTAGTGTTGTCTTTATATATAACCTGTTGTCTTTATATAACCTGTTGTCTTTATATAACCTGTTGTCTTTATATAACCTGTTGTCTTTATATGTAACCTGACTACAGAGTAGTGTTGTCTTTATATAACCTGTTGTCTTTATATGTAACCTGACTACAGAGTAGTGTTGTCTTTATATAACCTGTTGTCTTTATATAACCTGTTGTCTTTATATGTAACCTGACTACAGAGTAGTGTTGTCTTTATATAACCTGTTGTCTTTATATAACCTGTTGTCTTTATATATAACCTGTTGTCTTTATATATAACCTGTTGTCTTTATATATAACCTGACTACAGAGTAGTGTTGTCTTTATATAACCTGTTGTCTTTATATAACCTGTTGTCTTTATATAACCTGTTGTCTTTATATAACCTGTTGTCTTTATATGTAACCTGACTACAGAGTAGTGTTGTCTTTATATATAACCTGACTACAGAGTAGTGTTGTCTTTATATAACCTGTTGTCTTTATATAACCTGTTGTCTTTATATATAACCTGACTACAGAGTAGTGTTGTCTTTATATAACCTGTTGTCTTTATATAACCTGTTGTCTTTATATATAACCTGACTACAGAGTAGTGTTGTCTTTATATATAACCTGACTACAGAGTAGTGTTGTCTTTATATAACCTGTTGTCTTTATATAACCTGTTGTCTTTATATAACCTGTTGTCTTTATATATAACCTGACTACAGAGTAGTGTTGTCTTTATATGTAACCTGACTACAGAGTAGTGTTGTCTTTATATAACCTGTTGTCTTTATATAACCTGTTGTCTTTATATATAACCTGTTGTCTTTATATATAACCTGTTGTCTTTATATATAACCTGACTACAGAGTAGTGTTGTCTTTATATAACCTGTTGTCTTTATATAACCTGTTGTCTTTATATAACCTGTTGTCTTTATATAACCTGTTGTCTTTATATATAACCTGACTACAGAGTAGTGTTGTCTTTATATAACCTGTTGTCTTTATATAACCTGTTGTCTTTATATAACCTGTTGTCTTTATATAACCTGTTGTCTTTATATATAACCTGACTACAGAGTAGTGTTGTCTTTATATAACCTGTTGTCTTTATATAACCTGTTGTCTTTATATAACCTGTTGTCTTTATATATAACCTGACTACAGAGTAGTGTTGTCTTTATATAACCTTTTGTCTTTATATGTAACCTGACTACAGAGTAGTGTTGTCTTTATATAACCTGACTACAGAGTAGTGTTGTCTTTATATAACCTGTTGTCTTTATATAACCTGACTACAGAGTAGTGTTGTCTTTATATAACCTGTTGTCTTTATATAACCTGTTGTCTTTATATAACCTGTTGTCTTTATATGTAACCTGACTACAGAGTAGTGTTGTCTTTATATAACCTGTTGTCTTTATATAACCTGTTGTCTTTATATGTAACCTGACTACAGAGTAGTGTTGTCTTTATATATAACCTGTTGTCTTTATATAACCTGTTGTCTTTATATGTAACCTGACTACAGAGTAGTGTTGTCTTTATATAACCTGTTGTCTTTATATAACCTGTTGTCTTTATATATAACCTGACTACAGAGTAGTGTTGTCTTTATATAACCTGTTGTCTTTATATGTAACCTGACTACAGAGTAGTGTTGTCTTTATATAACCTGTTGTCTTTATATGTAACCTGACTACAGAGTAGTGTTGTCTTTATATAACCTGTTGTCTTTATATAACCTGTTGTCTTTATATGTAACCTGACTACAGAGTAGTGTTGTCTTTATATAACCTGTTGTCTTTATATAACCTGACTACAGAGTAGTGTTGTCTTTATATAACCTGTTGTCTTTATATAACCTGTTGTCTTTATATAACCTGTTGTCTTTATATAACCTGTTGTCTTTATATGTAACCTGACTACAGAGTAGTGTTGTCTTTATATAACCTGTTGTCTTTATATAACCTGTTGTCTTTATATAACCTGACTACAGAGTAGTGTTGTCTTTATATAACCTGTTGTCTTTATATAACCTGTTGTCTTTATATAACCTGTTGTCTTTATATGTAACCTGACTACAGAGTAGTGTTGTCTTTATATAACCTGTTGTCTTTATATAACCTGTTGTCTTTATATAACCTGTTGTCTTTATATATAACCTGACTACAGAGTAGTGTTGTCTTTATATAACCTGTTGTCTTTATATGTAACCTGACTACAGAGTAGTGTTGTCTTTATATAACCTGTTGTCTTTATATAACCTGTTGTCTTTATATGTAACCTGACTACAGAGTAGTGTTGTCTTTATATAACCTGTTGTCTTTATATAACCTGTTGTCTTTATATGTAACCTGACTACAGAGTAGTGTTGTCTTTATATAACCTGTTGTCTTTATATATAACCTGTTGTCTTTATATGTAACCTGACTACAGAGTAGTGTTGTCTTTATATAACCTGTTGTCTTTATATAACCTGTTGTCTTTATATGTAACCTGACTACAGAGTAGTGTTGTCTTTATATAACCTGACTACAGAGTAGTGTTGTCTTTATATAACCTGTTGTCTTTATATGTAACCTGACTACAGAGTAGTGTTGTCTTTATATAACCTGTTGTCTTTATATGTAACCTGACTACAGAGT